>NC_132850.1:60979306-61284701 GCF_048164855.1 Canis lupus baileyi | reverse complement strand
ATTGGTCCCAGGTTATGGTATTATAGTGACAACCTGCAACAAACAAAGTTGGAAATGATTGAAACTAATAATACTCAGCTGCTGACCCATCTCTGTGTCTAATAATCATTAGAAATTACATAACCTTATAAACCCTCTTGGGTTTTCTATCGATACATCTATATGGTCACTATAGATGTGACCAGGGAATTTGAGACTTAAGGGCACATAATATTCAGAGATGGGTATTTCTTGGAATTTCTCTAACCCCAGTGGGTGAATAATTTTCACTACAAGGCATAGTTTCTCAAAGTAAAAAAAAAAAAAAAAAAAGACTAGCTATGAAGCTCTATCATGTCCTGTTATGAAATGTAAGCCACTCTTCCTTCAAAGAACTAGCAAATATAATAACCTTAGAGATTTTTCCATGCTAGATGGCCTCAACTCTTAACACAATAAAATAAGCATCTCAGCCACTAAAAATATTTTAAGGATTTCTTCATGTGCTTTCTATGCCTTAACATATTCTTCCTCCTATATTAAGTACATCTTATTAAGTTGTGCTTCTAGCTTCCAGTTATCAAAGCAGGAAACCTAGATGTCATACTCATTCTCACATCTTGAAAATTACCAAGACCTGGTGATTCTTCTTTTTAATCAGTGTATCCAGAGTGCTGGAGCAATATCCAGACCTGGGAAATGCCCAGTAACTGTCTTAATGAATGGCTCAGCGGGCCAACTCAGGCACAGCACACACACACACACACACACACACACACACACATACACATGAAATGAATAGGTCTAGACCTTGGGGTGGAGGAGTAAGACATATTTTTTATCCTAATTGACTATGTTGGCATAGTTTTCAGATTATGTTTAATTCTTCATAAAAAATGTAAAATGAGAAATTTCAAGAAAGCTTGTGGCTATATCACCAGAAAACTTTGACAGATAAATCTTAATGTGGTGCTGTTGTCAATCTAATTACTTGCTTACTTAATACACACTAGAAAAGAGTGAATGATGTTTGGGACTAAATAATTCACTGCCAGTATGACAGTATGACTCATTAATTAAAAAGGAGTGCTCTCAGTGTCCTTAATATGAAAGCCTTTGCTATCTAGTACAAAATGTTCCCAAACAAGGTATGGACAGTCAAATGCCGTGTGGAGTGTACTGAAATATTCCTCTTCTTTATTGATCTTTCTAAGCATACAGTACAATGCTAAGTGGGAAGTCATTCAGAGAACCTCTCAAGCAGTGATTTTTAAACTTCTGTTGGTGACGGTCCCCAGTGACAATTTTATAAAGGCCTGCATTCTTCTCTCCAGAAAAATGCGTAGGCACATATGACAAATCATTTTGCATGGAATTTCCAAAACTTTTAATCTACAGATTGAAAATTAATGCTCTAGAGAAACTCAGTTTAAGCAAGCCTTAGCAAATAAAATTAATTAAGTCAGGGAAGGGTTGATTCCTCCCTGGACAAGAGAAGAATGGCCCAACTGTAAAAATAAATATACTCTTGCTCAATTAACAAGAACAATATCAGAACAGGTAGGGAAGTAAGGACAGAGTACAGGTCATGAACTCATTTATCTCACCAGAGGATTTCCTAGGGCCTCCCTTGATTTCTGCCCTCAGACTTCATTAAAGGTAGAATGAATAGTAAAGATCTATAGTGCAGAGAAGAACTGCATTCTGACTGATTTAGAGAGAAATAGGAACCATAAAGTCTTCTCATCTAAGCTTTCTCTTTTACTACACGTATAAAAAATAAATGTTAAAATTGTGCTCAGAATGCTATAAGCACATTTTATGATCCCAAAGCCAAGAACATACCATTTGCATTTTGCCTCTGTGGTTTATGTTGTTCCCTGAACATTTCAATATAATTAGAGCCTTGTTATGTGCAGTAGGAAGATACATGATTGCTTTATAATGAAGAAGACTAGAATAAGCTTATCAAATGGCCATTTGTGTTTTCATTATGCCCCTACTCTTATTATCATATTCATAATGAACATCAGGAAAGTGTATAGTAAGAAACTTAACTCCAAAACAGCTAATACACAATGTTAAAATAAGATACATGATCACGTTAACCCTGTAGATAAAGAGTTTTTCATACGTTCAATAAATCTGTATTAGAAAGTTTATTTAGATGTTTAGATTACTTTTTTACATGTTTAGATTATTGAAGTAATTGTGCTATTTGGATAATTTAAAGTCATTATATGTTTACAGTAGTCAAAGGGGTGATAATGAAAGGACTAATTATTTCTAAAAAATTCTGGAATATAAAAATCTTCACTCTTACACTTAGATTGACTTTGAAATGTATATGTATTTCATTTCAATTTTTTGTGCACCCAAAGGGATTTGGAGATTGGGACAATTTTGAAGATAAAGTGTCCCAAATAATGCAATTTTGCTTTAAATACCCAATTAAGAAAAGGTATTTTTTTTTTCTTTCTACATGATCCAAGTAATTGTTGGAATTCTCCTCTTGATTACATATAACACATTCATAGTTATTTTTGGTCATTCCTTCAAACTACACTACAAGTAACCCTTCATCAGTTGTTAGAACAGAGTTTTATGAAAACTAATTTCATAAAATACCTGTGTATTAATTGTCTAGGCCAGACACACAATGTGAGATAAAATAGTGAATAAATGAAAATATCTGAATAATACAAAGTAAAAAAAAAAAAAAAAGACTTTTCTGGAAGAATAAAACTCAACTGAAAGGAACACTTTAAAGAAAAACTTGGGAAAATACAGATAATTACCTCAATTTCTATTTCATTTAGCTATTTAAAAGTACTACATTTCTATGAAAAGAGGTGTCTTCATTTCTGTCCTATTCCCTGTTTCCCATTGCTGAAACAGAACAAAATATTACTTGGCTCGAAAAGACCAATGACATCTGGCAGTACATTGAGAAAGGAAAGTGAGAGATCTAAAGGCTTTTGATACCAGTTAGTATTCTTTATCCTAAAGAAAAAATATTTTGTAGTGTTTTAGGAAACAAACAGATTCAGTCCCAAAACTGAGTGTGGAGAAGGGAAAGGGGAAGAGCAAGGTTACGTGTTGTTCTTGATGGTTGGAGAATTACTAGAGCTAAGTACTTGCTTAGATCATCCATGTTCCCAGGCAATGTGTGGTGGCTTTGTCATGTGTCAGCTTGGCTAGGCCAAACAACATTTCCCAAAATTCTCTTCACCTCTAACTCTGGGCTTGATGGTAAAGGGCCTCTGCTTCCACTAGACACCAGTCTCTTCAAGGGCAGAGGCACATGGGCTCATGGGCTCTAATTCGCACTCATGGCTTCTCCTTGCTCTCCCCTACTTCACGTCAATCTTCCCTTCTCCACCTCCTGCCTCTCTAGCATCAGACACGAAGACAGCAGAAACTGCTGACCCAGCTCCCAAAATTGTGTAATGTCAGATCTATATGACAAACCCTTTCGTATATCAACATGTGCCTTAGTGGTTCTATTTGCATGATTAAAATCTACTGATATGCTAAACTTCTTCTTATCAGCATTAGAGCTTCTTATATTTTTCTAGTTTTAAAATGAATGTCTCCTGGGACATCTGGGTGACTCAGCAGCTGAGCCAGGATGTGATCCCAGGATCTGGGATCAAGTCCTGCATCGGGCTCCCTGTGGGGAGCCTGCTTCTTCCTCTGCCTGGGTCTCTGCCTCTCTCTCTCTCTTTCTCTCTCTCTCTCTCATGAATAAATAAATAAATATTTAAAAATAAAATAAAATAATAAAATAAAATAAAATAAAATAAAATAATAAAATAAAATAAAATGAATGTCTCCTAAATGCAAATAGTTTTACCCTTGTATCGCCACTATACCAATAGTAATTCTATATGGTTATCTCATTGGGCGTATTTTTATTCGCAGAAGTATGTACACTTCATTAGATATTTTCTATGGAGTCTGGAATTTAGGGTTGGGTTAATAATTGAGAAGCTGCAACTTCAACAAGTAAAGTCTAACTTTCTACCTCTTTAAGTGTAGCTGAAATATGTTTGATGAAAACTAAGTCACTTCCACTTTCTAAAGAAAAGTAAAATGGAAAGTAATTTTATAAGATGGAATATTAACCATCTACAATAATTGAATTAGCAGCTTAGAAATTGGCTATATCATAATAATAAGACCCACACTGAATTTCTGAGTTAATTTTAAAAACAACTTCTGCTTTTCCATACAAGGAAACAGAATTTAAACGTGCTCAATTCTACATTGCAATAACACCCAAAGGAAACAGCCTTTAAATGTAAGTTTTTTTTCCAGTTCTTCTTCCCTTGGGAAAACCTGTGAGTAGAAATACTTGTCAGCTTGTCAGCATATGTGCAAACTGATAGACATCAGCCAAACCCAAAAGGAAAAATTTTCCAGTTACTCTGGAGGAAGGTAAAGGCATCAGTCTCTATGCAAGAATATGGACTAGAGTAAATTAGTTACAACATATGGAAGATAGAATAATGGCCTCCCAAAATGTCCACATCCTAATCCCCAAAAGTTGTGAATATGTTGTATTACAATGGCAAGAGGTAATTAAAGATGCAGATGAAATTGAGGTTGCTAATCAGTTGATTTTAAGACAAGGAGATTATTGTGCATTATCTGGGTGGGCTCAAGGTAATCACTAAGGTCTTCTAACGGAAAGAGAGAAATCGAAGAGTCAGAACCAGAGATAGCGTCATGAGAAAGACCTGATCATCCATTGCTGCCTTCAAAGAGGGAAGGGAACCAGGTCAAAAGGATGTGGACAACCTCAAGAGCTTGCATAGGCAAGAAAACAGATTCTGTCCTAGAGCCTCTGGAAGGAACACAATCTTACTTATAGCTTGACTTTAGCCAGTGGTACCCATTCTGGACATTCTGACCTCCAGAACTGTAAGATATTAAATTTGTGTTAAGACACCAAGTTAGTGATAATTTTTTATAACAGCAGTAAGAACCTAATACACATGGTATCAGAGCAGAACAAGCAATTGAAGTCAGCAGCTTCAAGAGAATATTTGTGCTCACATCAGCTCTCCAATTCTATTAAAAATGAAGGGAGAAAATGGGAATAAATGAGTATTTAGACAAAATTCACATAAAGGGAAATGTACTCATAATGAGAAAATCATAAGGAAATTTTGTTTTCCCAGGTTTCTAACTTTTATGAAAGAAAAAATTTTAAAGAGAAGAAAAAAAGATTTAAATTAACATGTGCAACACTGCCTAACTTACATCTCCATGGCCCCCACTGCATTATATCTTTTGATTATGCAGAGTTCATTTCAGCTCATTGTAGATTAAATCGAATAGTGACATTCCCAACTGGACTACCAGATGGAATCACATTTTAATTAACTTTTCAACCAGCATACAGATGTGCTTCTTGTGATCATTATCAAGAAATCATTTGCTTTCAGCAAAATGAGAAGCCCTGGTGGCAGATTGTAGGTTAGAATGATTGATCACATCATGAGATCATTAACCTTAAAATGCTTTTAATCATTTATTGACCAAACGAAGGAAAATCTTACAAACCTTTATTGAATATATCTAAGACACATGATCACGTACCTTAAGGAAATATTTGCATAGTAAAATGATTTTTACATATTGATATATATTAATAATGGTTTATATACATACTTGTATATGTATATGATATTGTTAACTTCCAAAAAGTCATATGTCTTCTGACATTAGGCTTCCATACATTAATGAAAACATATACCATTGAAAAAAAGAACTTGCCCTAAAACTGCTTTTTGTTCTTCATCACCATCACATAATTACAAGTCATAGTTGATGCTTTAAGAATAATAAAGTTCCTACCTTCTAAACATTTACATTTTGAAAAAGATCACTGTCATGAATAATTTATCCCTAAGTAGAAAAAAATTAAAAAGTGAAGTAAAAAGTGAAACATAAAAGATAATCGGAAATTATATAGAAAGGAAGGAATAGCTTTCATTTATACAACTTGTTTTATTTAATGTTTACTTCAGTTCTTTCAAGCTACAACTAGTAATCTAGTAAACTGGGACTGTAGTAATTATAAACACTAGTAAGTAAGAAGTCTTTATAATAGTTAAAAGCCTTTTTTTTAATTCCAAGATATACAAGTGAAAGTAGATGTGTAAAATAAAATTTCTATTGCTATCAGTCATTAAGTTACTGCAATATGCCCAATATCAAAGGAAAAACAAGAGGCATATGTCTTTGAAAAGTTTCAGGTTGTGGGAGACTACGAGGCAGGCATTTTAGCAGGTGAGAACCACGCTCAGATTATTTGGTGTGTCTTTTAAGGTATCAAGGTGGAAAGCAATCCATCACTCCTTCCGTCCTAACTCGTAAAAGTCCCGGCATGTCTATTAACCTAGGTATAAACTGTTCTCCAAGTGAATTGAAATTGCAAGTGAGGCCTCTGTCCTTCAAGAGTCAAAGTGTATCTATTATAGGAAATTAGGCTTCGTATTCCTAGGTGACCACATAAGCTCTCTGGACCTCAGTTTGTTCATCATAGAAATGACTCATTTCCAATTGTAATTAGTACTTAACCCCCTTTTTTAGTTAAAAATATTTCATGTGGAAGCTTGGTACTTAAAGATGAAGGTTGAATGTCTTTAATAAACCTTGAGCTTGAGGGGGGAGCCTGGAGCCCCTTCATCTACATGCAGCTCCCTGACCTCCTCGGGACCCAGACTGAAAACTAGCACAGTCTCCTACCCTGGAACAGTCCAGCCCATCCCTGCCTAAGTATTATTTTCTGACATCATTGAGGCAGCAGCAAGGATAGGCCCCAGCCTTCCAGGTCTTTCCATCTCCCAATCAGGTGGTTGGCCTAGGAAATCTGGCCCTGAAATTATTTGTTCTTGGATAAAAATGACCTTGAAAGAGAAAACCATTGGGAAAAGAAAAGAAAACGACTAAGAGGAGAAAAAGAAATATTGGTTAAGAAAATAAATAAAACTCTTTTAGAGTCTTAATAATCTGTATTTTATCATCTCTTTCTCTAGAATCTCATCCTGCCTTTGTACTATAACCGAGTGGGAAAAAATTAAGTCATGAACAAAATAAATAAATTTCAGGGCAGGAGTGAATGCTCTGAAACATCACTTTAACTTGTTAAAAAATATATATTTTATTCCTTTATTAGAGAGAGAGAGAGAACACGAGCAGGGGGAGCGGCAGGCAGGGGGAGACGGAGAAGCAGGCTCCCCACGGAGCAGGGAGGCCAATGCACGGCTCCATCCCAGGACCTGGGATCATCACCTGAGCTGAAAGCAGATGCTTAACCAACTGGGCCACACAAGCGCCCTCCCTTTAACCTTTTTAACAGGCTGGACTCAAACTCTTTCACTATGAACGAATGACTTCTACTCTTTTTGAAGAACTCCTACCTTTCCCTTTTAATGTTTTGCTGCCCCTGAGCTTAATGCTAGACAAAATAGCGTCGGCCTCCTTAGATAATATTTTCTTCAGCTTTCCCTAAGCGGGCATTCCTAGGATGCAAAAAAGTGGCATCATTATTATGAACGCAAGATAGGAACAGCAGAGGATCCAAATGACAAGCTGGATTGAAGCCAGTCAACACTGCCAATGCTTCTTATGTCTACATTACTCTGCAGTTTATTCAGAAATTCTTTGGCAGTAACTATGTACTAACAGAGTTTAATATATGTGTGAAGTCCCTGGTTCTACCCTAACTTCGTGGTGCTTTAAGTCTCTTCTCATGTAGGCCCAGGGTCTATTATGTAGGAGGGACGCCAGTCCCCAAGAGAAGCATCTGTGGGGACTGAGGTTTGCAGACATGTGACCTCTCCAGCAAGTATGTTGATAATGAGCTTGCAAGTTTGCCAGTTTAAGCAAGGTCTTTCCTACCAAGACTTAAATTTGCAAACGTTACAGATTTAAATTACAGGAAGAGTTAGTTTATGGAAAAAAAACTCCTACAGTAACTATCAATTTCCATTTTCAGCGTGTGATTCGTAAATCTATATAAGGCTCCAACATACCAAAGATGGCAGCGCATTTCCTCTCCACCCTCTATGGCCACTATGAGCTGCAACTCTCTGATGAAAGGAATTTAAAAACTCTTAGGAAATTGTTTCCTTCATTTCTTTGTACACACTGGCTTTCTTTCGTTTGAGATATTTCTCTACTAACTCCTTCTCCAGATACATAAAATATCAGAATCCTAGGAAAATTTACCTGAGGAATTTGAATATAAACACCAAGTTTATATTAGACACTCGGATATAAGCATTTTATTCAAATTTCACTCTTCATTCTCAGAAAAGATGAAAGTTGGGTTCCAAAATATTTTTTCTTCTTCTTCATTGTTTTAAATGGACTTCCTTTTGTGCTGTTTCTCTCCCTATGAGTAGAAGCCTATATTGGTGTAGTAGAAAAAGCCCTGGAACAGCAATTAGACAACAGAGCTGGATTTCGACTCTAGCTTTTACTAGCTCTACGACTTTAAACAAAGCATTTCTCCGCTCTGTCTCAGTATCCGACCTTATGTATGGGTTCTTGTGATGGTCTAAGTATTAATTATATGCCAGTGTGTTCGTAAACTCAATGTTTCTCCATCGTTAAGTAGTATCTGAGTTGCTTTGAAAGAGTCACAAGTAGCCTCAAAGTGAAAAGCATCTGGATCACGTAGGCAATCGCTACATAGACAGGCAAGATCAGATTATGTAATAGAATGAAGTTTCTCTTACTGCTCTTTGGAGAGGGTAAGGTTGCCATCACCAGAGCTCAGGATAGGAGGTAAGGCCTACTGATTTGGATCACGCTGATAATGTATCATTGCTAATACCCTTGAGAAGACAAAGGCTGTGTACACTTTGACATAGTTTTCTGTCTTCCAGGAAATGTCTCACTCAGCAACAACGTTACTGAGCTTGCTCACTCAATCTAAACACCCATCAGGGGTATAGATTCTCTACTAGCTCCTTCATTATACTAGAAATACAGCACTGCTTCGTTACTTATTTGGGGGATGTTATTTCCTTTTCAGCTGCCCAGTAGTCCAAGGTGCATAAATCAGCCAAACAAATTGGTTCACCTCGAGTCCTTTTCTTTCAGGAAGAAAATTGGATCTTTGCTCTGTGCTTCACTTTTTATTTCTTTCTACATGATCTGCCCAAAATGATAGTGTCAGACACAGCAAGACAGTTGTGCTCACTGTTGGTGTTAAGTCGGAAAATTAAATTGACAGAGAAAAACAAGAGCCCCAGTATTGTCAGGGACTCAACATGCAATGTCTGCTGAAGCTAGTGTCTGCCAACCCCAACTTCTCAGGTAGGCTAATGTAGCGAGCTTTACCCGCTGTTAGAAGTCTAAGTCACAAAGGACACTAGTCCATCATGTAGCGTATTTGAAAGAAGGACAAAAACCTCATTAACTGTAATAGATGACTTCCCAGCTGCTATCAACTAGCCAGGAGAGAACAGCAATCACGGTGTCATTTGTTGATCTGGAAATTTGATTCTGAGTGTAAAACCAGGGTTCCTCAAGAGCAATACCGGTGACATATTGGGCAGGATAAGTCTTTGTTGTTAGGAGCTTTCCTTTGCATTGTAGGATACTTAACATCCCTGGCCTCCACCTGCTAGATGCCAGTACCCTACTGCCACACGCCTACTCGGAGAAACCAAAAATTTCTCCAAACATGGCCAACTCCCAAGCTGGAAAAATCACCAACTTAAAAACCACTGGTCTAAATATAAAGAGGATCAAGAGACTAGAGGTAAAAGGTCAGGATTATCCTTGGGATCTTGTTTTCCCTTTCTGCTTCCTTACCTGCTCATATTCTCCTTCTAATCTCAATGCTGCTGAAAAACAAATTCCTGTTTCTGTGTAAGTTGGGATATGACATTTTGCATTCTATGTAGGCAGAAAGTCTTCAGTGGTTTTAATCAAAGCAATACGATTCTAATTATGGAGTTTTAGACATTGAGCCCTTGCAAGGTCATGGTGTTAGAAGTAAATGGCATCAAAAAGGTTAATTTAATTTTCCCAAAAGATCATTTTCAGATTGCAGCCAGTAATCTGAGGAATCCAGACATTGTCAGCTTTTCATTATTAATGGTGTCATATTATCAGTAGTAATCAATTCACCCACTGGTGTATGATCGATCCCATCTCAAAAATCCAGTTTGTCTAGACATACAGATCTCACTTTATAAAGTAGATGTTGTTTTCTCTCCCAACCTTCTGTTCTGTGTCCTTTTAGCATAGCCACAGATTTTGCTGTTCCTTTTTCCCTCTTGGTTCATGTGATCTGAAAAGGATTCCAGCCCCGGCTGCAGGAATGGTGCCCACAACACGGACCTTACCAGTTAAGTGGAGACTTAGCCGAGTATATAAAGATGTAGGAAAACTTTCTTTTCTGTTGGGCTTGAACCAAGTGTACAAGGCTGAAACTATCTAGAACTATTATAGCTATATGGAGTCTAAGAATGCACGTGGGCATGGAAGAGAACAGAATTCAACAAAAAGATGAACAACCTCTCCTAATGACAACTTTGAACTTTGAAAACTGTTCAACATCTCAACCTTCCAGTTAGCAATCAGTCAAATCAGGTTGAGTTTTTTGTCCCTTGTAACCAAAAGACTCTTAACTGAACGTGTAGTTATTTCCCATTGTCCTTGGAATTGACATTTGCTTGCTTACAAATAATCCCCTATGCCAGGTGCCTTAAGTGATGTCTGCTGTTCCTTTTTTTTTCCTTTTTTGTTTTTTGTTTTTGTTTTTGTTTTTGTTTTTTTTGGTTTTGTTTTTTGTTGTTGTTGTTTTTGTTTTGTTTTGTTTTTATGTCTGCTGTTCTATTGCCATTGCTGTTAGGACTGGCATTGACACAACAACAGATATCCATGCAAAAGGTGATATTTTCATGAAATTTCATTGGCCACAGAAGAAGAAAGGATGTTCTTAGGAATACATTCCAGGATGCAGGGTTGGGGAAGTCCTGAGAGGTTCTAACCTTTGAATTCTGAGACTTACTAGTTCATGTCTACATTCCATGGCTGGGAGGCTTACAGGTAGGAAATGCAAAAGCACCCAGGATATAGAAGTAACCCTGTTTTCATACTAGGAAGACAGAGTGCAAAAAAGACAATGAGCGAGTGAGAAAGTTTCTTCCCTCCATTATAGTTATGTTACAGTCAGAAAAGGCAATGCCAAAATTACATTAAATCTATATATAGATTTGGGAGATGCCTGGGTGGCTCAGGGGTTTGGCTCCTGCCTTCAGCCCAGGGCGTGATCCTGGAGAACCGGGATTGAGTCCCACGTCGGGCTCCCTGCAAGGAGTCTGCTTCTCCCTCTGCCTGTGTCTCTGCTTCTCTCTCTCTGTGTCTCTCATGAATAAATAAATAAAATCTTTAAAAAAAATAAATCTACATATAGATTTGAAAAGTAATATCCTTAAATATTGGATCTTTCAGTCATTAAGATCAAGTATATTTATCTACTCTTTTAAGTATTTTACTGTCTTTTAATAAAATTTTATAATTGTCTCATAAAGCACTTGCTCACCTGATGTGAAATCTCTTCCTACATCATGGAGTATAGTTTTATGGTAGTACATAAATTTGCATGCTATTATTGTATGTTAATTTTGTATCTAGAAATATTTTTAAAACCTTCTTAGTTGATTCTAATAATTCTTTGTAGATAATTTTGAATTTTTCTGTATAAAAAAGAAATGGCTAATTAATTTTCTTCCTCTCCTCTGTTGTGCCTTTTATTTCTTTTGTCATGCCTATTGCATGGCTTAGTCTCCAACAGTATTGTATACAAGTGGTAGCAGCTGACACCCATGTCCTGTTTTTAAGTTTGAAAAAAAAAATGCTTTTAGCATTATGCATTTAGTATAATGTAAATATGCTCTAGGTTTTTTGTGACCAGTTTTATATTAAAGGAAATTCCATTCTATTCCTATTTTACAAAGAATTTTTTATGTTGAGTTGATGCTGAGGTTTATCAATGTTTTCTACATCATTTAGAATAATTATGTTACATTTATCCTTAAACTCTTGTTAATGGGGATCCCTGGGTGGCTCAGTGGTTTAGCGCCTGCCTTTGGCCCAGGGCATGATTCTGGAGTCCCGGGATCGAGACCCACATCAGGCTCCCTGCGTGGGGCCTGCTTCTCCCTCTGCCTGTGTCTCTGCCTCTGCCTCTCTCTCTCTCTCTGTCTCATGAATGGATAAAAAAAATCTTTAAAAAAAATTCTTGTTAATGTCTTGAGATATATAAATTATGTTTCTAAATTTAATATACATTAACATTCCAGGAGAAGTACAGATTTCTCGATTTTTTTGCATTGTTCCATAACAATGGATTCGGTATTCTAGCATTTTTGTTTTTGAGAATTTTGCATCCGTGTTCATGGATTGGATTGTCCTTTAATTTATTTCTCTTATATATTTTAGTTTGGGTATCAGAGATATGCTAACTTCATAAAATGAGACTGAATAAGTCTTTGTTATTCTTTGGAGGACTTTGTGTATGCTTGAAATTATTTATTCCCTAAAATTTTGGAAGAACTCAATTGTGAAGCCGTTTGGGTCTTGTGCTCTTTTCATAAAATATCTTTAGCTATTGATTCAGTGTCTTTAATAGTTATAAGGTGCTCTAGCCTGGGAGCCCCAGGAAACAGAATGGTCTGAGACAATTCACTCACAAGAAGCAGGAGTGAGGGGAGAAAAAGAAATAAGATAGAGAGGGATAGAGAACTAATATTTGGATGTAATACTGAGTTAGTCACCGTTAAGTGTTCCAGCTTGACTGGTTTCACAAAACAGCCCCTGAGTAGCTGTATAACCACAAAATATCATCAACTCAGTAGTTTCAGAAGATACAGTTGACAGAATTTAACTGTTCATGATAAAAACTCTGAGCAAACGAGGAATAGAGAAGAGATTTCCCTCAATAATAAAGACCATCGACAAATACTTAGAGCTAACATTATGCATAATGGTGAAAGCAGACTCCCTAAGGTGTGAAAAAGTCAAGGATAAATGTCCTCACTTCTACTCAACATTTTACTGAAGGTCCTTGCCAGGGCAAGAAGGCAAGCATAAGAAATATAAAAGTTATAAAACTCAGAAAGCAAGAAGCAAAACTGATTTTATTTGAGATGACCTGATTTCACAGAAAATCCTAAGGAATCCAAAAACAGAATACGGGAATGCGTAAATACAGCCAGAAAAGTCCATACAAGGTCAAATTACCAAATACACAATATATATTTTTTCTTACAAAAATAATTTTAAAATAAAATAAATCAATATTTATAATAACATAAAAAATACAAAGAACTCAGGAATAAATTCAGCAATATAATGAGCAAGATCTGTACACCTAAAACCAGGAACCGCTACAGGGGAAAAATATATTACTAAATCATTCTTGTTGTAGAAATTCAATTTGGTTCATCTTGGATTCTGATGAATAATTTTTAATAGAGTTGTCTTATTGACTCATGTATTGAATTATTTCATTTATTTCACTAAACATTTTGAACATATTGCTCATCTCATACTTTCAGAATTTGAAGCCTTTGCATGTCCAATTCACCGGTCAGTTAATTTGCTGGCTTTCATATGTGATACCTTGGTTTCTTGGGTATTTTGAGTCTTGACTGTGAGCTCATATATCCCAGAATATTACCTGTGGGAATTGTTTTGAGATCTAAAAGCAGGTTCCGTCAGAGAAAATTTATATTTGCTTCTGCTAGTACCTCAGGCCACTACCAGCTTGAGATCACTTTAAAATAAATTCTCAGCTTGAGGTATTTTGGCCCAGCCATGTAATGTGAATTCAGGCTAGCTATAGTTACAAATTCTCAGGGGAAAGTATTTTTCCTGTCTTCTAAGTACTGTGCTTCATGAAAGACAATCTTCTTTATAGTCCCCTGAAAGGAGATGAAATTTTTCCATTTCCTCATGACCCTGACAGTTTAATCCTTTAATGTTGCAGATTATATGAGTCTCTCCTATTAGACTGCATTATTGGCAGACCCTGAACCTAGTTTCCTTTACTTAAGCAAGGTGTGATATTAGAAAGTGCTAATCATGTTCACTCAGCTTTCAAAATGTACTCACGGTCAAAAGCCATTTTTTAATAGTCTCCTTATCTCTCTGGATCTGTGTCTTATTTAGTTATTGGTCTCTGAGTAAAAAGCCTCAGTCTACCAAACTGCCCTGCTGCTGTGTTAAGATCAGGATGAAGGCTCATGAGGTGAAGGGACTTTGCTGGCTTATGAATAACACGACACGGGTGCCAGTTGCCTGAACCACATTTCTAATGAAACAAAGCCTCAGTCAAAATACTAAATGTTAAACATTATCATAGAGTATGTTTAAAAAAAAAGTATTGGAAGTTGAGACAGCAAAAATGGAGAGCAGAAAGTGAGTGTGAGCAACAGGGATTCTCTTCATTGCTGATGGGTGCACAGAATGGTACAGCCACTTTGGAAGACAGTTTGCCAGTTTTTTACAGAAGTAATCATACTCTTATGGTGCTAACAATCTCACTTCTTGGTATTTACTCAAGTAAGTTGAAAACATATCCACCCAAAATTTTGTACAAAGATAGTTATGGCAGCTTTATTCATAGTTGCCTAAATGCTAAAGCAACTAAGATGTCCTTCTGTGAGCAAATATATAAATAAACCGCGGCATATCCAGACAATGGAATATTATTCAGTGCTAAAAATAAATAAATAAATAAGCTGTATGCCTTGAAAAGACAAGGAGGAAACTTAATTGCGTATTACTAAGTGACATCAGCCAATCTGACTTTGAGCAATAATGATACGTCAATGTAGGTTCATCAATTGTAGGAAATGTAGCACTCTGGTGTGGGATGTTATGGTTGCGGAGATGTGCATGTGTGGAATCAAAGAGTATATGGGAAATCTCTATACCTTCTGCTCAATTTTTTTGTGAACCTACAATTGCTGAAAAAACAAAGTTGATTTACAGAAATTAGAGGGTGCATGGCTCAACCTTTCCAGCTTCACATCAACGTAGCTTCTCTGAGGTGAAAGGAAATTTCTCAACTCCTTGGAGGAAAAGAAACAGTGTTGTCTATGCAGGATGCTCATGTGCTTTCACATTACTGGTCTCTAAAATTATTTAGAAAACAAAATGTAGATTTACAAATCAAAGTTATAATAATGCTAAGTTTTAGATTTATAATTGTATTAGTCTCTTAAATCATCTGGCAAATAAATATTGGGGTTACAAACTATTGTTAAAAACAACACTAGATTTTATATTTGCCAACATATGTCTTCACCAAGATCTTTATTTCTTTACATGGCTTCAGTTTGCTGTCTAGTGTCCTTTGGTTGTGATCCACAAACCTCCCTTGACAATTGCTTTCAGGGCAGATCTAATGGTAATGACCTCCCTCAGCTTCTGTTTAACTGGTAATATCTTAATTTCTCCCTCACTTCTGAAGGACAGCTTTGTCAGATACAGAATTTTTGGTTGATGGTGTTTTTCTTTTTTTTATACT
Source organism: Canis lupus baileyi (assembly GCF_048164855.1). Taxonomy (NCBI): domain Eukaryota; kingdom Metazoa; phylum Chordata; class Mammalia; order Carnivora; family Canidae; genus Canis; species Canis lupus. Next base: position 61,269,151 of record NC_132850.1, on the reverse strand, counting down.
TCAGATATATTGGTCTACTGCCTTCTGATCTCCAAAGTTTTTGATGAATAATTTGTTGATTTTATTGAGGATATCTTGAATGTAATGAATCACTTCTCTTAGTATTCTTTTTTGTCTTTGGCTTTCAAACGTTTAATTATTAGGTGCTCAGTGTCCATCTCTTTGAGTTCATCTTACTTAAATTGTTGAGCTTCTTGGTTGTTTGTATTCATATATTTCAACAAATTTGAGAAGTTCTCAGCCATTATTTCTTCATATGTTCTCTCTTCCGTCTCTCTTATCCTTCTGGAAGCCCATATACATACGTTGATCCATTTGATGGGGCCCCACAGATAAGGGGCCTTTAGGCTGCATTCACTTTTCTCCAATGTTTCTTTCTTGTCCTCAGACTTGATCATTTCCAGGTACTAACTTCCAAGTTGCTGATTCTTTCTTCTGTCTGTTCAAATTTGCCCTTGAATCCCTCCATTGAATTTTTCATCTCAGCTATTGTTCTTTTCAGCTCCAGAACTTTTTTTGAATTATTTTTAGGTTTTCTGTCTCCTTACAGATATTTCCATTTTGTTCACACATGATTTTCTTGCCTTTCTCCAGGATATTCCTTTAGTTCTTTGATAATCTTTACAACAGTTTTTTTTTTTTTCTTTTTAAGTCTTTGTCTGGTAGATCTGCCATCCAGTCATTTTTCAAGGACAGTTTGTGTTGATTTTTTGTCCTTTTTCAAAAGGACAAAAAATAAGCCATATTTTCCTGCTTCTTTGTATGCTTTGTGACATTTTGTTGAAAATTGGACTTTTGAATCTAATAATGTGGTAATTCTGAAAATCAGATTCTCCCCTTTCCCCACTGTTCATTTGAATATTTTGTTTTTAATTTTTTAATTATTGTTGTATAAAACAAAGTAGCAATACAATCTTCTGTGCTGTAGATCAGTCTGTGAAGTAAATTTTAAGTATTCTCGGGTTTTTTCTGAGCCTGCACTTCTCCCTCAGCATATACAAGTGACTTTCTAATTTCTGCATATAGTCAGTTGCTTTTGCATATCCTAGTCGCTTTCTGGAATCCAGAAGGGGAAAAAGAGAAAAATAAAAGGGGTAAGAGGGACTCTGGCCTTTTAAATCCCTTCAAGACACTTTAGCTGGAGGGAGAAGTGCTTGTAACAATGCAGGGGGTGGGTGTGTATGCAACAAAAATGGTCACCCACTTCTTTGGCATCTGTACATCAAGGTGAAAAGCAGCAATCAGCAATGAGGACACAGACCCCAGTATTTGGAGCACAGGGGGTTTTTCACTTACCCTTGCTCTTGCAGACTGTTCCTAGAATACATCCCTGTCTGACTGCCACAGAGCTGGGCAGTGGGGGCTGCCAAAATAGTTATAGCAGACAGATTCCACCAGTGTAATTATTGTCTAGGTGGGGAGACAGATTCCTGACATCTTCCCAGAATCCTGCTCCCCACTGTGTTTTTGCATGTATGAATGAGCACATGAGCACATTAGTGTATGTCCCTTGAAAAATAAGCCATACAACACTTTTTGGAACTGAGTATTAGAAAACAAATGTCACTTCTGAGATTCTAAAATTGTTATATGTTTTTTTAACTGGTAATCAAAATTTGAAACTTCGTTTTTCTTTTTGATTTGGTCACCTGGGAGCTCAGAGCCTAATTTTCTGCTATATTTAGTGGGGGGCGGGGAGAGTATAGGAACTTAGTGTCTATTTTTCATAATTTATTATATTCTCTTTGTCTCTAGTTTTACATAGTCTATGAATATGTTTTCTGGTTCAATTTATTTCAATTTTATTGTCTTTCATACATTTTTGTAAGTTGTCATAATCCTTGGTGAAATGAGGCAGTATATAATCATATACATAAAAGGATAATTATTTCTTACTTTAGAGCAAAAAAGTATAATGGACCAATTTATTGCTTGGCATTCTTCTTTCAATTGTACCTTAAACAATGAACAATCAAGGGAGGAAATGTTCTATAAATATTACTTCCTTGTTTTTCAGGTATTATTCTAGGCATTTTTTTATCTTAATCACTTGACCTTTCACACATTTGCCAACAAATTAGATATTTTTCTTTCCATGTCATTCACAGGGTGTATGAAGTTTTATTATAACTCTGCAACTGAAATATGAAAAGCATCAGTCTGAACAAAATATCATGTAGTCTATTTCCTATGTTCTCTAGGAAAAAAAGACTTTGGTACGATAACATAAAGAAGATGCTGTGAAGAGTTACTCAGTGGATCTTTGGCATCTTCTTATCCTGACAACCACCACAATAAAAATGCACATAATAGGGAAGCCTGGGTAGCTCAGTGGTTTAGCAATGCCTTCAGCCCAGGGCCTGATCCTGGAGACCCGGGATCAAGTCCCACATCAGGCTCCCTGCATGGAGCCTCTTCTCCCTCTGCCTGTGTCTCTGCCTCTCTCTCTCTTTCTCTCTCTCTCTCTCTCTCTCTCTCTGTCTCTCATGAATAAATAAATAAATAATCTTTAAGAAAATGCACATAATAATAAGTCAATCAGTGCTCCCTGAGAATAAGTGAAGTACAGTAACTGAAAACTGCTCCAACACCTGCTCATGGAATAGGAATTTAGTTGAAAGTAGGAGTCAGTTTCTCAATTTAAATTGACATTTTATGAAACATTTCTTTTTTATATACTTCTCACTAAAACTAAGGTGATTTATTGCATAGACTCAACCAAAGCTGCAGCTAGAGTCACATGTGTTGTGACACAATTGAAATCTAAGTTGTGATACAAATTTCATATATCGGCACCAGCTGCTGGTATTTACTTTATTTTTTTAGAGCCTAAGAGAGATTACTAATTTCAGCAAATGTTTAGCATTACTCTATCAGTTAATGCTAAACATAGAGCTGAACTCTATGAAAGATAGTGTGTTATCTTTCCATTGTTATAATAATCGAATCTATTTAAACAGTCGAATCTATTTAAACAGAGAAGCAAATTAGGTGTGATCATTTGTGTCCAGTTTCTTTATACATTAACACTGCCATAATCAGCCACAGTGACAAGAGCCTCAGGATCACATTTCTCTTAAACATTCTCTTACTTGCCTGTCCCTGTTCATTTGGCTTAGTCTGAAAACAGTCTATAGATGCTTGGAAATTCTGCTCAACAAGCCTCTCTCATCTGCGTATCTGTGGCCAGCTTGTGAGAGCCAGGGGAGTAAGCAAAAGCACTGAAACGGTTCTGGTTACTTTGAAGCCACATCAGATAATTCTATTACCTTTGGTTTGAATCTTTACTGAATTCACAGTATTAGGAAGCATTCCAGAATCCATTTGTTATATTGCTTCCTTCCAGATTCAAGATTGTCCTCCACCTCTGTTCTTTTCTCCTAATAGTCCTTCTAGAATGAGAGTCAAGGACACTGTTTAAAGGATATTGCTTTATTTTTCTGCAATTAAGAGAAGATAAGCTCTGCAGAAACATGCTCTAAAACTACACTTAAAATAGCAATGGGCAAACCTAACACGCTAATTACCTCCTACAGTATACCTTTCCTTTTGGGGTTAAAGCACTAGAATAACTTCGATGTAATGTCTGCTTAAGTGATATACATTTAACTGACCAGGTATGTGTGTGTGTCATGAGTGCAAATGGCTTTGTTAAAAAAAAGAGCAGCAGGACAAAACCACATGAAAATGCTATTTATCACCCATAGCACCATAGTCTTCACACTGAAATCTTATCAAAGGAAGTACTGCTGAAACTAGATGAACTGGAGATATGTAAACAGGACATTTTTAAGTGCAGAAAGGGTCTCACCCTTCTGATTTATCTTCCAGGAATAGTCCCATACAGGTCAAGTGGTTGATTCAGTTCCTCTGACTCTACACTAATAATCTAAACACTGGTTCAAATAACTGTTTTCTTTAACTTTATTTCTTCATTGAAAACCTGTGTTAATTATACACATCCACAGAGAATTTTTTTTAGTTCATATATTTAAATGATCTCTTCTGAATCCTGCTCCAGAGCCCATGTCCTTCAGAAATTCCTTTTTACTGGAGCTGAACCTATAACTATGCTGGCTGGCCTATGAGTGAAGATATCACTACCCTCAACTCATCACCTGAATATGATCTTTGAGTGGTTTCTCTGCTCCATTCTGAGTAAAACAGGTCATGATAACAAATATTAGCATTGAGGAATTCCAAAAGTATTTTCTCTGCAGGTATAAAATGTATTCAGATGGTCACCATCCTGAATGTCTTGTAATTGTAATTTTGTACTTTGACCCACACACATGTGATCCCTGAATCCTCTTCTTTTATTTCTCCTTTCTCTTTCCCTGCCTTTAATTGTTCTTCCCTGTCTAGACTTTTCACAGGCACCCACAGGCATTAACATGTCATTTTGGACTAATGAGTGTGTTGATGGACAGATTAAGCATCCTTATTCTCTCACCTGGGCTTTATGATGACAGCGGTCATTGGCCAGGATATAGCTTTAATTGCTGCTTTTGGAAAATTATTTCTCTTTCCAAGTTAATTGCTCCCTGATTACCATAGAGAACAATCTTCTGACCTTGACTTTATTAGTCCTGATTTTTTACTCACTGAGCTATCCAATCCAAACTATTCCCATCTGTTTCTCTCAGTACAGTGCAATTGCTCTCCAGGATAATGGAGTAAATGAGAATTTCTCATAAGGGATCCCCATGGAGCTAATGCCTACATTAACAGTCCCAAAGATGTTACTGGAAATGTCAGTAGGGTAATGAATGAGGTAGTGGAGCATGGTGACTAGAAAGACATTAGAATGAAGATTACTTGCTGGCTCATGATCAGATTGAAGTTCTCGTCAGTCTGCTTCCACACAAAGGAAGAAACGTTTCCTTCTCGTATTTCTGTAAAGCAGAGAAAACACCAAGATATCATATTTATTACTCAGAACTTGGCAATAGGTATTATCAAGGAAGGAAAAAATACTCAACTTTAGGCTGAAGGTTATCTGTTTTTCCTAGAGCCCATTAACCAAAAATGTTCCCAGAGGTGAGCCCATCTTTCTCCATGGCTCCTAGCCTGCTACCATGTTCTAAGGGCAATTTCTGTCCCATTAATTAGAATCATCTTTGACCCTGTTCTCTCTTCTCAGGATCCAAAGCCCAACTCTCTCCTTAACACCATCTATGAACAGGGCTTTTCTCAACCCCAGGACAAGGTCCAGTCTTTCCTGCTCCAGCATGATGGTTGGAGAGGGCATCCATTTCCCTCGGGGGAAACCCCCACTCCCAGCCCAGACCTTATTCCTATACATATGGAGTGGTCTTATTTTCTTCCAAGTCAGAAAGATAAGAGTTAGAAAAAGCAGCACATGCCTTAAAGTCTAAATTATTGAATCTAAAAAATTGGGCCATTGGAGTCCAGTAAATAGCTATAGTTGGACTAAACATAATTCTGATTATTTGAGGATGAATTCTGAATTACAGACATATTTAATTTGTATTACTTAACAGAATAACAAAAATATAGAAGATCAATTTTCTGGATTCACAAATCCAGAGATTGTTCATTTACAATGAGTATATACTTTTCTTGTCTTAGCTTCATTTAAAAATTTCGTCAAATTCCACATTAAAATGCAGAAAATGTTTTGAGTCTTCAAATGTCAATTTTCTAGTTTCAATCATTTGAAGGGTCTAATTCCAGCCAATATGTAGTAGAAACTATTGTCGGTTTTAAAATAGCATTTCCAATCATGAAATGGGCAAAAGACATGAAGAGAAATCTCACAGAGGAAGACACAGACATGGCCAACATGCACATGAGAAAATGGTCCGCATCACTTGCCATCAGGGAAATACAAATGAAAACCACAATGAGATCCCACCTCACACCAGTGAGAATGGGGCAAATTAACAAGGCAGGAAACCACAAATGTTGGAGAGGATGTGGAGAAAAGGGAACCCTCTTACACTGTTGGTGGGAATGTGAACTGGTGCAGGAATGTGAACTGGTGGAGCCACTCTGGAAAACTGTGTGGAAGTTCCTCAAAGAGTTAAAAATAGACCTGCCCTATGACCCAGCAATTGCACTGTTGGGGATTTACCCCAAAGATTCAGATGCAATGAAACGCCGGGACACCTGCACCCCGATGTTTCTAGCAGCAATGTCCACAATAGCCAAACTGTGGAAGGAGCCTCGGTGTCCATCGAAAGATGATGGATAAAGAAGCTGTGGGCTATGTATACAATGGAATATTCCTCAGCCATTAGAAACGACAAATACCCACCATTTGCTTCAATGTGGATGGAACTGGAGGGTATTATGCTGAGTGAAGTAAGTCAATCGGAGAAGGACAAACATTATATGTTCTCATTAATTTGGGGAATATAAATAATAGTGAAAGGGAATATAAGGGAAGGGAGAAGAAATGTGTGGGAAATATCAGAAAGGGAGACAGAACGTAAAGACTCCTAACTCTGGGAAACGAACTAGGGGTGGTGGAAGGGGAGGAGGGCGGGGGTTGTGGGTGAATGGGTGACGGGCACTGAGGGGGGCACTTGACAGGATGAGCACTGGGTGTTATTCTGTATGTTGGTAAATTGAACACCAATAAAAAATAAATTTATTAAAATAAATAAATAATAAATAAATAATAAATAAATAAATAAAATAGCATTTTGTCCCGCCCATGTACTCAGTATCTAAAAGCCAGCCCACAGCTGACTCCTAATACAATCACTTGGGAAATGTTTTAACAGATCAGGCTCTGGCCAACCACTCTGTCCCCCATGACTCCATCAGGCATCTCCCCTTAGATGCAGCTCTTACGTAGAGGGGAGATAACTGGCTTCCAGGCAGAAAAACAATATAATACTGTGATTTCAGTTCCTCCTCTGGACCTCATGTGTAGATATCAGCAAATTCTTTATCCTCCTTGACTTTAATGAACTCATTTTTAAAATAGGGTTTTTTGTGGGGCACCTGGATGGCTCAGTTGGTTAAATGTCTGACTTGGTTTCAGCTCAGGTCCTGATCTCAGCGTCATGTGATCAAGCCCTGGGTGGACTCCCCGCTCAATGGGGAGTCTGCTCTATCTATCTATCTATCTATCTATCTATCTATCTATCTATCATCTATCTGTCATCTATCTTCCTCTGCGTTTACCCCTGCTCATGCACTCTCTTTCTCTTTCTCTAAAATAAATAGATAAATCTTTTAATTTTTTAAAATTAAATAGGATTGTTTGAGGATGGAATGGGATAGTGTATGTGAACTGTTTACTAAGCCATATAGTCCCTACAAGTACAAGGGCCTGTAATTAATGTGCAGATTCTCCTTTCTATAGCTCAGTGATTTCCCTTCTCTTCTTACCCCTTTGGAAAGAGCTGGAATAGTTTCCATAGAAGACAGGAATCACAGCAGCTGAACTGCACCTGAATAGTTTCATAATATAGATTATTATTCAGTTTCTTTTCTTTAAATGAGAAAACAAAGATTTTTTTTTAAAAAGTAATTTATCGGGATCCCTGGGTGGCGCAGCGGTTTGGCGCCTGCCTTTGGCCTAGGGCGCGATCCTGGAACCCAGGATCGAATCCCACATCGGGCTCCCAGTGCATGGAGCCTGCTTCTCCCTCTGCCTGTGTCTCTGCCTCTCTCTCTCTCTCTCTCTGTGACTATCATAAATAAAAAAATAAAAATTAAAAAAAATAAAAAATAAAAAGTAATTTATCTAAGATCATTTTGTTACCAAAGGGCAGATTCAGTATCTGAACACATATCTTTGTTTTCAGTATAAATCCTCACTCTCCCTCCTAGAGTAGAGGTGACAGGGAGTATGTCCATCTACCAGGGTTTTGTGAAGACTAACCAGCATGATCAAGCAAATGTCCCATGCACACAGCTGGCCAGAATAGACCTTTTCTTGGAAACTTTCTACTAGACCATTTGTTTATAATATATACTGCATAATAAGTGGTCATTAAATAAATGGGTTTTCCTTAGGGGGCAAACTAAAGGCAATGTTAAAGGCAAATTAACCTACCAGTGTCCTCTCTCCTTTTTTATTCTCTAGTCCCTCGTGCACTCACACAGACACACACACGTCAGTAACAATCCTGAGCAATTAATCCATGACACCACGAGTAAAAGAATAATTGGGGTAACAGAACAGTGCTGGAAATTTGACCTCCTCATTTCACGTAGAAGAAAATGATGACTGGGGGATTTTGAATGACTTGCCCAGGGTCACATAACTAGTATGTAAAAGAGCTGAGTTTAGAACCCGGTCTTCTGAGTGTGGGCAGGGTGTTCTACACCACACCTTCTGTTATACAAAGAGTGGTGGGTAAGAGTAACGTGGATAAGAAAGAACCAAAGAGAAGGTAGTTCACAAAAGGACAACGTTGCAAAAGGACAACCAGCAACCTGAAGGGTGTGAGAGGAAGATGGGAGATATCTATACTGACACATGTTTTCTATTCGAAAGCTTACAGTAGATATCATGGAAATCTCTTTTTTCTCTGATTGCCACCACGTGTCCTCTGGTAGCTCTTGTCTAGCGAGATGCATAACTCTTTGGGACCTACCTGCTTTAGAGTTTCCCCATTCCACTATTGACCTATTCGGTGAGGACGACTGCATGCATTACCTCAAGTGGAATTCATACTTGGATACAGTTCTCTACGAATCTCTTATACTTCTGCGTATCTTGCCAGCAGAGACACTGTGCTCCATACCGTCTTCCAGAGATTTCATATAATGAAGACGTTTGGAAGAGAAAGGTCGTGTCTCCCTCTGCAGCACAGGGCAGGCATGCTTACTGGACATTACAGTTGATTTGGGTTCCCAAAACTCAGGATTTCTCTCCTGGGACACAGTCCACTCCATATAGCATCATGGGTCTCCCACCCTGTGGCCCAGTGTCAACTGGGCCATGGAGCACCAGCACGGATGCTGATACCCTGACTCCTGCAGGTGTTCTAAGTAATAAACCACTCTTGTCTCCGATCCACGAGTCTTATGTCTCATGCCTGCATCAGTTAAATCAGTTGGACGTGTCCTGGGACCAAACCATAGAATGGCGGGCCATACGCGTGCTCTGCATTGAAGGAGGTCAGGTGAGAGCAGAGGAACGTGGTGGCAGCCGTCCAGGATGGACCCAGGGAGTTAGTGTCCACGATGCCAGGTGTCTTGATCAAGGGCTACGGTGCCAAGCTCTGCTGTGTAACAAGCAGTAGGGCTCTCATTTTAACTGATTGTGAATCAAGCCTAGTTCAATCATGAAGCCGCCTGTAATGATCCGTTAATTCACATAACAGTACGTAAGTGGCAAAACGTGATTGCCACTGAAAAAAAAAAGAATCACAATTTATTATGTCTCTCACCATCATTCAGGCATCGTGACTGGCCTGTGTGCAGAATGCTGTCTCAAGGGGCCTTAGACCCCACGTGGGATGCATGCAGAGAACAACAGGCTTTTTACCGCAAGATATCAGGAAGCCCTAAAATAATGATCGTTGCCATACTTTAAAGAAAATGCACCCTAATCTTAACATGGAAGTGTGAAGAAAAATAATCTCTGAAAATCAGCACATAAAAGAAGTTTAAATGATTCCAAATAACTCGAAACTTTTTCTAAGAGAAGATTATTTCCTCCTGAGAACGTATGCTGGATCCCATCTCAGGGAATTGCCCACGATTATGTCTTACACTGTTTTAGGCGTTAAGTCCTGAGTAGTGTTCTTTAGGGCTTTGAAAAGGAGGGAGGGGGGTGTGAGTTCATGGGTTTTCAGTGTAGGGTGTTGACCAAGCACGTGGTGCATTTTGAAATTACTGTTGCATCCCTTCTCACGCATACGGCTTTGCCACCGTGCCTGGAAGGGACCTCAGGAGTGGGATGGCCTTCCCATCACACCTGTCATCTAGACCCTCAGCCTCCGCAATGTGACAAGGATCGCGTCTCCAGTGAACTGGACGATGGCATTCTGTCTCTGGTCGTTCATATCCAGCAGGTAGTCTCAGTCGGTGGCGACTGCACAAGGGATCTCTGTGGTGTGGCAGGTGGCCTGACTGCACGGACACTCTTTACCGTCCAGTGTGCTTTACAGCGATTGGGGTAGTTGAGATATGAACAAATAATCTGCATGTACACATTTTTAGAGTAAAGAAACGAAACATCAAAATGCCATTAAATTCTGTGTTGTTGAATATAGTACTGAGTGTTCCATTTATTTAACAGACTGGTAGTTTCTTGCATGAAGCAAATATTAAAAACCCGAGAAGAATTTGAGAAAAAGAAGCAAATCTTCTGAAACTTCAACCATGGACTTAAAGAATTTTGTCCCCTTTTGTCCTCCACAGTTTTATCAGTAGCAACCGACACTTCCATTAGAAAAGTCTTAGGGAAGGGACGCCTGGGTGGCTCAGTGGTTGAGCGTCTGCCTTTGGCTCTGGGGGTGATGGAGTCCCACGTCGGGCTCCCTGCATGGGGCCTGCCTCTCCCTCTGCCTGTGTCTCTGCCTCTCTGTGTGTGTGTCTCTCATGAATAAGTAAATAAAATTAAAAAAAAAAAAAGACTTAGGGAAAGAGGTAGAACTTAGTTAATGGGCCTGAGAATTAGGAATATTTATGATGTTTGAGGTAATTTGTAATTTAAAGTACGCTTCAGGTTTTAAAATTTCATGAGTGCTTTTTTTGCTATCCATCCAGCTGTGGTTTTTGTCTTTAAGGCAGTGAAATATTTTTCTCAGGCTAAATCCTAAACAAAAGAATGAAATTGTGTTCTGCTTTGCATTTGTGAGAACCGCAGGTTGGGAGAGTGTTAATCACCTGGCATAAAGCACTCTTTAAAACACCATTTTCAATAAGAAAAATAGCCGTTTATTAGGTACATAAAGACGTTTGGGGCATGTTTTGGTATCTGATACGAATGTACCAGGTGGCTGATAATACATTACTTCTCAATTTGAAGCAGCTTTTGTTACATAAAAATTTTGTCACAAAAAACTCTCATGTGTCCTATTACCTAAGAGGCAATAACAGATGATGAAAATATCCTTACAAAAATATACAAAAGCTTTCTGATGCTAAGTATAATTTGGGATCTGACCAAGGCATGAGTGAACAGAACCGAGCTTTGTTCGGTCAAGTACTTTAAATGGCGCCAAGGAAGACTTTGGTTCTCTGGTGGAGACCTCTACCTGAGAAACTGAGGAAGGCTCACGTTTGCTTCAAGAGCCTGCAGTTGGATTAAAATACGGTCTACTAGTTAAAATAGGTCTACTAATTAAAGCCAATATGAAAGCAGATGTGGATCCTCTCTGGCCTTTTCTGAAGCAACACAAGTCAGGACGAAGCCACTTTGTTAATACCTGGTCTCCAGGGCAGCTTGCTGAGTCCAGGTAAGCACGTAACCTCCCCGCCTTCCTCAGCACAGGCACAGCCAGACCACCAGGAAGCCTCAGGTGCTTCCAGAGGCAGCTGAAGAAAGCTCAGAGCGCTGGGAAGGGAGTCAAAAGAATGGGTGGAACCGCAGGAGTCATCTAGTTAAAGGACATTTAGACACCAGGCCTCCCTCTACTTCTGGAGCCTGACAAACAAATGAATGCTCCCTTTCTGTGCACACAAACGCCTCTGCCTTTGTGCCTGAGCTACAAGGATACGGTTTAAAGCAGTCTAGGCACAGACTTAGGTTCGTTTCTCTACCTTCACGTGCAATGGACGTGCTTATTTTAAATATGTCATATGCAACACGTTCAGTTGCACATGACATATTTAAAATGTCATAAAAGTTTATCAGACTTTTCGCTTTTGTGTACTAAGAGGGGAAACTAAAAAGGAAAGTAGGGTTAAAAAGGTATGAACAAAGTAAATTATATTTTATGCAAGACTTCATTTGTAATTAAAAACAATTTCTTGTTCCTACGTGCACAAAAACTACTTGTTGACTGTAGCAGAATAAAATCATTCTAGTGGAGTACTGTGGCATTTTGTTTTATGTTTCTTAGATGTGATATAACTCAGTGTCATTTACTATTGATTTTTTTCCAACTCTTAGTTTCTTTAAAATATCCTGTTTTTTTTACCGTATATCCCTTAGGCATCATAACTTGCTATATATTTTAGGCATCACTACTCCTTTCAGCATGATCCTTTGCACTCTGGGGAAAGCTAGGTAGGGAGCAGTATATGCAATTTTTTTAAGACTCCAGTCCGACTACATATAGCACTGCAGCATATCATAAGAATTAAAAAATAAAATGAAAATTTTAAAGAAGGGACAAGGGCTATTCCAGTGCAATAGCACACAGAGGAAGGTTTAATATTCTCTATATCATTGCATCAGCGTTTCTTTATGCATAATATCTTAGATATTGTTGTAGGTGATGGAGTTGTAATACTGAGCAAAACAGAAGGTTCGCCATTGTCATAGCTGTCACATTCTAAAGAGGAAAATTGGCAATAAATAAATAAGCAATTTCATGTAATACCAGGTAATTATGGTATCCAAGGAGATAAATGGACTGGGATATTGGGATCAAGAGTAAAGCATGATGAGTGTGCAGGGGTTGCTATAAATAGTGTGGTCAGGGAGGGCTTCTCTGAGGAGGTGGCATTTGATTAGATAATTTTAAAGAGTGAGCACTTTAAAAAGTACTTACAATTTGTGAGTACCCGTGTGGAGAAGGAAGGTGTGTGCAATTGAGGGAATAGCAGGTGGTCCTGATGGGAAGCATATTTGACCATGATGGAGACCAGATGGACTTACCAATGGAAAGAATGGCTATAAAAAAGCAGATGAAACCTTAGCCAGGGGCCAGATCATGTAGAAACTCCTATATCACTTCAGGAACTTTCAGTTTTATTCTAAAAATTCTGGGAAGGCAGTAGAAGGCTTTGAGCAGAAGAGCGGTAGGATCTGATTTAATATAATTTTACAAATGTATTGAGGTATAATTGACATACTGTATGTTGCAAATGTTTAAGGTACACAATCTGGCAAATTCTGACATATGTATAAATAGGTCAAAACCATTACTGCAATTATCATAATGAACATAACCTTTTCCTAAAAGATTTCCTTGTACCTCTGTGTAATTCCTCATCCCGCCTCTCCCCAGTCAACTACTGATCTGCTCTATCACTGTAGATTGGCTTGACTATTCTAGGTTTAGACATTCCATTCTAGACCTGGAATATTATAAAATGTGTGAACTCTTTTCTGGTCCAGCTTCTTTACCCAGCCTGATTATTTTTAAGGGTCATCCACGTTGTTGTGTACATCAGTAGCACAATACTTTTTATTGCTGAGTAATATTCTATTGCATAAAAATTCCACAGCCATTGGTTTACTTCTTCGCTTGCTTATCGCTCCACCTATTGAAGGGCATTTAGATGATCTCCGGTTTTTTGCTATTACAAAAAAAGACTCCTATGGAAATTTGTGTACAAGTATTTATATACTTTAATTTCTCTTGGGTGAAATATCTAAAAGCAGAATGAGACATAGATTAGATGTATATCAAGCTTTTTAAGAAACTGCCACGTTATTTTCCAAAGTAGTTTACCTTTATACATCCCCCTCAGCAGTGCATGAGGGCTCCCACTTCTCCATACCCTGCCAACACTTGTAATGGTCGCTTATTTTGTATTTTGTTTTTAAATTTGAGCCATTCTCATTGGTGTGTAGTGGTATCTCACTGTGGTTTTAATTTTCGTCTTCCTAACGATGAACTAGCAATGTTGAGCATCTTTCATGTGCTTCTCTGTCATCTGGATGTCTTCTTCGATGAAGAGTGTTCAGATGCTCACACCTATTTTGAGTTGGTGGTTCTCTTATTGTTGAGTATTGAATTAAGGGCTTGCAGTGAGGAATGCTCGCAGGATCCTTCTTCCTGAGTGGCCTGACCTACTTTTTAATAACGAATTCTAGTTGCAGCGAGGAGAATGGATGGTATATGTGGAGAGGTGTGTTGGGCCATAGGGAGCTTTACCTTACTCTTTTTTTCTGAACATAATTAAAATTCTGTTTTAAAATGCATCCATTTAATTAAATGCCCAGGGCTGTATGAAAGATTGGGACAGCGATATCTCCTTCCCAGTGCAGTTATCTAGGGCAGGCCTTAGACTGAATTGCTCTTATGTCTCACTATCCTAGGGATGACTTAGAGTTAGAAGAGTAAATGCGAGTTGCCTATTATATATCTATGTGGAGACATAGATGTAGGCAGTTGGAGATGAGCAGGAAGTTGGACAGGTGAGTCTGAGATTCAGAAGAGAGATCAGACAAGGAGTTATAAACTCAGAAGCCTTCATCCTATTGGTTATTCTTAAACCCACAGAACCAGAAGAACTCATCCAATAAGTAAGTATAAACAGAGAAGAGAAAAAATTAAGAGGTAATTCCTGGGACACTTCAACTTTTAGAGAATTCAGCCCAAAGACTTACAATGGTTAATGGAGATGGGGCTAACATAGAGGGAGACACAATGAAGAATAATTACTTTTATTGATGTGTGATGCAAGAACTCACTGAACCACAGTTTGCAAGCACAGGTCATACTCTCTGGATGTAGAAAAAAGAAAACAATAGTTATAAGAGCATTGAAATTATTTAAAAGGCAAACTGTCTCTACTGGCAGGTGTGACTAGGCTGGTTTCTCGATGTTGATACGTGGCTTCTTTGGGCTGATGTGGGTGCAAATACTTTATAAAAATCAGCTTTCTTAATGGCTGTGCCTGAAATGAGAACCAACATACTTTGGTTGTTGGGGGGGGGGAAGTTGTGACAAATGCTTATTAAATAAGTTCATGAACATATATGGGTTCTGCTGTACAACTTTATGCAAGTGAACAGTCTACATGACAAGGGGGTGATGACTATATTGGGTTCCGCATGGCTCACCCGGTGGAGGTCAACGTTAAGGGAAGTCATGTACTAAGCTCCAAAAATAGAGCCTTTACTGCTGTAAAGTAGCAAGATGGTTATAACTAGGTGAAACATGGATATTATTTTTCTTGGTACACACTATTTTCTATGTGAAGGTCACATGGCTCACAGTCCTTCTTGTCTTTAAACTCTTTTTTTTAAAAGATCTTATTTATTTATTCATGATAGACATGGGGGGGGGCGGGGCAGAGACCCAGGCAGAGGGAGAAGCAGGCTCCATGCAGGGAGCCTGAAGTGGGACTGGACCCCGGGACCCCAAGATCATGACCTGGGCCAAAGGCAGCGCTAAACTGCTGAGCCACCCAAGGATCCCCCTTGTCTTTAAACTCGTATCATCTGCTACTTCTGTGAACTTCAGGTTGATAACCCCACTGTTCACTCATTAAACATTCTTTAACATCAATGAAATATATATATGTTATATATATGTATTTTATTATATAATATATAAGTTTTAATTATTTGCATGTTCTTTAAATCTGCAATTTGTTCACTGCATTGTCAACAAGCTGTAGAGTGACAGCTGGGTGTCGTCAATATTATTAGTGTCAATCAGTATCTGCTGATTGAATGAATGAATGAAATAATGAATATTGAATAAATTCAGCTGAATAAATGCTGGACTTAGGGCAGAAACTGAGTTGCCACAGTTAATTAGGGCCCTAATGGATCACTTAACTCATTCATATCTATTTCATCCATAAAAATGTAAAATTCAAGAGGTACCTCTTAGATCTGTTTTTTAATAATACCCTGATTGCTCATGCTAATGTATTTCTCCATACAGCATTACTTTTAAAATACTGATTTGATAAAATGTGTAATTTTATGCCATGAAAGTGAAGTGATATCTTAAAAGTTAAAGACACGTGATTGCTCATATTTCTCATCCTTTTTTAAAATTTCAAATTAGAAGATCATTGGAAGCCATGAAAAATGAAATGATGTCACTCTAACCACGATAGTTTAAAAAAAGTGAAAACAGGTATTAACTAGATAAAAGCTAAGATATTTACATAAATTGGCTCATTAAATTCTTCTAATAAAGGTACTTAATGATGAGTATTATTATTATTTTTATTTTACAGTTTCAAAAACAGGCACAGAGAAGATAAATAAGTTTCCCAGGATCACACAGCTAATCAGCACATGATGGAACCAGGACTCTCCCTCTTTAGGATTTCTGACTTGAGAGTCTATGCCCTTAAATGTTGTTCTGTACTGCTTCACAATCACAGGCTGTGCAAGGGTAGAGGATTTATTTTTAAATTAATTTCCTAAAGCACTTATTGAATGGAAAATGCATTATTATCACTTAAATTCTCATTGTTTATCTTACCAGACTTTGTTTTCTTCCACTCTTTTAGTCACGCATTTTTTATTACTTGAAACATAAACTTCTCACTAAAACGAGTCAGTCAGTGATTATAATGTTACACCACTTAGGACATTTTTTTCCAGAGACATTATAAATTAACATGTCTTATTAACTTAAAACCTTTATTCTTCTGTAGCCATTTGCCTTGAAGAGAAGATCTGCTAACTTACTGATTTAGAATAACCATTGGCAGGAGCTTTCTAGATCTCGAATAGTTCCTAGACCCAAGGTTGCTGCTTGGCAACCAACTCAAACTTTGGCACTTCAGGCACGTTTTGGTTTTGGGATGATGCTCTCTCTCTTGCACGTCGATGCACTCTAGCCCTCCAAGCTGCAGCAGATCCCCAAGGGACAGTGTTGAGAGTGGAGCTGACCCAGGACAAGCAGGTCTACACCACTGCAAGACAAACAATATGTCCTTCGGATTCCATATACAAAGGGAGCATATTCATAATCCTTGAACATGACAAATTCCAAATATATGTGTATAAATTAAGATTATGCCTGCATTTATAATAGAAATAAAGGATTTTTGGGGGGGGTTTACAGTTTGCCTGATTGTAAGTTGACTTTAATTTAATTCTGTCTGACATCTTAGAACAATCAATATTATCATCTAGAGGGCTGTGAAATCACTTTTTCATATTACCACAAAGGCAATTTGCAAGTTACTCCGTACAAATAAATTGAACATCTTGTACTCTGAAACAAATTTAAAAAATAGGAATAAAGCCAGATAATTATATCCATTTAATGCTTGTTTTGGTTTTTTTTTTTCATAAACTGAATCGCATCAACCAGATTTATAGGCCTCCTAGAACCCGCCACTAAGTAAAGAACTATCATAAAATTTCAATTTTGTTCTTTCAAGAAAACTAATTACATAAGCACATGAATCCTTCTAGTGATAAATAATAATATACTAACAATGTTTTATTTTGAATCACTAATATTTTGATGACAGCCCCTATCCATCTTCTTATGTTCTTTATAAAATTTCTGTACTTTATATGTTTTATGTTTTTCAAAAATTTTAGAAACTAAATTGTTCCCCGGACTATCTTCTAGTACATGAAGATCTAGGAAGTGTTGATTTTTATTCATCCCATAGAGTGTGGTTGAAAATTCATTAATTGTTTTGAATCTGCTTGCGGTCAAAGGTCTTAATGCTTTTTGAACTTCTGATATTGAAGTAGAGAATTTTTGGCAGATATGCCACCCTTATTTGATTATATTTTATCCCTAGAGATTATTTCTATTATGGGAAATTCAAATGTCTTTATTAAGTAGTCATTAATTCATGTTCCTTCTGTGCACATTTATGCATATCTTGGATCTCAGTGATTCCCACCAAGAATTAACATTTAGCCCCTTCAGATTTTTGCATCTCAGTGGTAGAAATCGTGTAAACACTTTATAAACTCAAAGCCTAAATATATAAAATCTAATACCTTTTCTGATGGAGAGTAAACTAGCAGTATTAGCTTACGATATTAGAATTCCAGGTAGCATATTTAGTGGCTATCAGACCACTATTCTTTCTATCTCTTTTAAAATTTTCAGCTCATTATCCTAAGTCAAAGTGCAATTGCTTCTGGTTAGCCCAGTACCACTAAACATTCATAAATAGCGTTATCACATGGAGAAGTTGGCAATATTGCATATGAAATCCAAAATATAGTATACTATGACCAAAATCAGCCCAATGTTGATTTTTATTTATGACTTTATAATTTAGCCACATTTTAAAAACAAGTATGGATTTTATTTTTTCCATTATAAATGTATGAAATAAAGGCATATTTTATTATTTGTTAGTGAAACATCATTTACATTACTATCATATATTTATTGTCTATTATTCTCAAGAATACTTATGCTGCTGTCTAAAACAAACAGAATTGTTAGTAGTTCTCTTTAATTTATTAAGTATCTGTGATGTTCCATGCAGGTATTGGATTTGATTTAAATAGAATAAAAATGCAACTGGAAATATAGTCCCTTCCCTTGAGTAACACGTTATCAAGTAGTGATAGTATAATAATGTATATAAATTTACTCCCAGGTCAATTTCATTAGTAATTGCTATTTATGTACAATGAGTCTCCAAAATTTTTATGAAAGAAGTTTGAAGACAATAATATAGCAAGAACCTGGGACTATGGGAGTTTTATGTAAGTTGAGTTTATATAGCAAGCAAATATTTACTTACATTGTATGTTTTGGGATGACTTCTGTGTGGTAGAGAATCAGGGAGGTCATGGGAATCCAGTGGCTAAAACTTTTCATTTTAGAGCCACTTTATAATATTCTTTATTGAAACACATTCCAGAAATCCTACTCAATCTAGTACTTAATATTGCTAATTGTTAAAAACCCAGTGAAAGAATAACATGAGACACTGAGAAGTAGTGATTGGTCTGAGGAAGTCACATAGCCAGTGAGTATGAGCTGACCTAGAATTTGAAAAGAGATCTGACTGCAAGTTCATTCTAATGCTTGTTGATGATGACATATTTACTAGTTGATATCTTTTTGATAGTAAAAAATCACTTCTCCCCATCTCTTTATAGTATACATATTTCCACATAGCTGTCTTTTACAATATGCCAACTTGTTAAGACTTTTCTAGAAGTGACCAAGGCCCACTGAGGCTTAGTTTTGAGTGCTATGAAGATGAGAAACAGAAGCGGACATCCTGTTCCACATTGGCCTTACCCTTACTCTATGAGACAGAGTCTCATACCTCTACCACTATCCGTAAGAGAGATTTGAAGGGATGGTGTTATGTTTATGAGAAAATGTTTCACAACGTATTTCGGAAACTAATTTTTCACATTTTCAAGAAATGGATTCAGAACTTCTATTTCTAACAAATTCTGCCTCTTAGGTAATGAAATACAGGCTACATGAAAATAAGATTTAAAGTTTATGTAAAATGTAAAATTAATTATGATATGATTTGTTTAGCCCATTATGTTCCATGCTAAACGATTTATCCCCACTTTCTAATTTAATTCTCACTATTATCAACATTCTACAGGTGCTTCCACAGAAATTGAGCAAATAAGTATTTTGCCCGAGTAGCATCTTAAATGGTGTAGTTTGAATTTGAGTCCAATCATTCTGGTAAATTTACCATTTATTAGCTATAATACTATATTAAGTAATAACTCTCCAGTGTCATTCCTCATCATTTCCTCTTGGATCCAAGAGACTGCATATGTGGAAAAATTAATTTCATTTTACTATAGCCTTTTGTGAGGTCACCTATTTTCCTACCCTCTATCATTTGTCTAATCATGGACAAGAATCTTGAAATAATTGTCTGAAGTGTGAGTTCAGTTTTTTTTTTTTGGTTTGGTTTTGTTGTAAAAAATAGCTTAAGGAAGGATTACTCTCTATAACAATGGAGAAAGACTGAGAAAGATAGAGGGAGATAGATTATGTTAAAACTGTTGTAATAATTTAGAAACAATCCAGCTGTGATGTTTTCCTGCATGCATGAGATTTGCATGTGTGCTATGATTGACTCTCAGGCTTTCTTCTTAAAAGAGCTCCATGGAATGTTGCCTTAAGAATTTGTAACTCCAGGGGAACCTGGGTGGCTCCATCGGTTAAGCGTCTACCTTTGGCTTAGGTCATGATCCTGGGGTCCTGGGATAGAGCCCCTCATCAGGCTCCCTGCTCAGCACAAAGTCTGCTTCTCCCTCTCCCTCTGCTCCCTGCCCCCAGCCCCACTTGTGCACTCTCTCTCTCTCTCACTGTCAAATAAATAACTAACATTAAAAAAAAAAAAAAAAAGAATTTGTAACTCCAGACTCCCTGCTAGGCCAATACTATCATATAATGAGAAATTTGTCAAAAGTTGCCATAAATAAAGGACAGTGAGGGGAAAGGCCTGAAATTTGGACATAGTACCTTTCCCGATACCATGCTCCTATCCACATCTAGCTCGTTGTGCCTATTTATCCAACTAGGAAAATCTCATGTGTCTTCAGTGATTTTATAAAACCAAAATTTACATACCCAAGGATAAATTTCATCACATTTCTTTATATGTTACTGACAGAAGGAGGGAGGGAGAAAGTTGAATAATGGAGTGGGGACAAGAATAGAAATCTGGCACAAGAATGGAACAGACTGGAAGTAGCACATCACATGTAAGGCTCTTCCACAAGTACAGAAGGAAGAATTATGAATCTTTGCATGGATCATAAACTTGCCTAAACACATACTTGCATAAACGTGTATGTATGTGTGTGTGTGTGCCGTGAAGATTTTTAGAATTTTTAAATACTATTCCAGAATTTGGTAAAAAAAAAAAAAAAAAAAAAAAAAAAAAAAAAAAAAAACACCAGCCTGAATTTTCCCTGATAATGTCTTAAGAAATATATGGTCATTAAAGTGCTTTTAATGGAATGGAAGATGAAAAATGCTAATGAAAACACCCCACTGTGCAGCACGTTTTAGGTGGTTGGTCTCTAATATGGGGACTGTCTTACAAACATGTCCCCAATCTTAAATTAAAGCCTTAGAGAGAAGTGATTTAACTCTAATACAAAAAGTAGTTTGAAAACAACTTGATAGATTTTCTAGTAGCTGCTAACTGTGGTAGATAAAATATGACCATACCTCTAGAGCAACCTTCTAAGATCTTAATTTGATGAAAACTAAGCAAAAATTAATAATGATCATGATCATGATAAGGCTCTGCAAAGAACAATAAAAATGACCTATCTCCATCAAGGTACAGAGAGAAACAGATGACACTTCTAGATTGGATAATTTGGAGGGCATGACGAGCCTACTTACAGTGGGTGTGAGCAGAGCATATAGAGGATGCAAGGGGGAGTGCAGCCCTCCCTGGCTAGAAACAACAGGGGGTATTATTGCCACCCAGGGCTTGAACAGGCAGAGAGAAGGAGCATTTTTTCAACACGCAAAGACACCGTGGGTTTTGTGGAGAGGGCTGCCTGACAACCGCTGATTCCTGCTAAGGGACAGAGCTGCCTCTGGTGATGTTTCAAAGAGGGAATCACTACTCCGCCTCATTGTTCTCCATTCCTCTACTCTCCTACTGGCGGCCTGCTTTGGGGAGTGAGATCAGAAGCCAGAGAGCAAAGGGTCTGCTGGGATCCACCCAGGTGTGCCTCCCGGGCACAGATCTGTGTGAAGAGCAGGACATGGGTCTCCAGTGACAGACCGATGTCTAGCATCCCTGCGACTAGAACATCTGGAACTCAAATGAACATATGAAGTCTTTACTACTCTGAGATTCCAAGACACAAAAAAGACCAAAAATCGGGGGAAACGTGTAGCATTTATGAGAAAAGCAGCCAGTGAATTAATAAGGCATGGGACTTTGTATATACTATCTTGCAAAAAAAAAAAAAAAGACTTAAAAGGAGACTGGCGATAGATTTTTTTGAAAATATTAATTAAGAGTACTGTGATAGAAAGCATATGAACCAAAAAGAATCTTATACATGCATCAACAAAGAATACAAGAAGTTTTGTAAACTATGTGTATATTCTTAGAATACTAGGGGTGTGGTGAGCTTCCTGTTTTTAATGTGAACATAGTCACAGAGAACAGAATTGTGAGAACCAGTAAAAGTGCTCGTATTTCACTCTGATAAAGAGTCAAATGTTGTACACGAAAGCTTGGGCTGACCTTACTCTATTTACTGTAAAAACAAACCAACCAACCTAGCAGGAATCAGCTTTCCAAACAAGCCACTAGACCAAAACCCCTCCTCCTCCAGGTTAGCAGGCAGCCGGTGCCCCGTCTGTCCTTTCGTGCCTGCGAAGATGTGTAGACGAAGCCCTCGGGGCCTTGTCTCTGCTGCTCTGGCGTTGAGCCAATGATTATTTTACTGTATTATTTTTCTTTCCCTCCAAATAAGACTCCTCCATTTGAAACATTTGCAGCCCTGGAGTGTCTAGGAATTAAAGTTGCTAACTTGTTCAGAATGACCCGGTCAGTCATCCACAGAGGCTCTTTCTTTTGGAAGTGTGCACACTAAGAGGGTGTTTTTGCATGACTTTTTTAGGGAGGGTTGGGAGGGTTTCATCACATGATTTTTATACTCTTCATTTACTAGCCAGTACCATTGTTTGGACTGTCTGAATAAGTTTAAGGCTCTTATTTAGTATGATACTTAGCATGATCAGTAAGTTTTTCCATTAAATTTGGTATTTGGGAATATGTTTATTTTTAAGGAAATTAAGAGTATTTTCAGTAAATTCTGTATAGTGCAAAATTTAATAATAAATGTGACTGCTGGGGCACCTGGGGGGCTCAGTAGTTGAGTGTCTGCCTTCGGCTCAGGGAGTGACCTTGAGGTCCTGGGTTCGAGTCTCGCATCAGGCTCCCCCCAGGGAGCCTGCTTCTCCCTCTGCCTGTGTCTCTGCCTCTCTGTGTCTCTCACGAATAAATAAATCAAATCTCACTTGATGGGATGAGCACTGAGTGTTATACTATATGTTGGCAAATTGAATTTAAATAAAATATTAAATAAATAAATAAAATCTTGATAAATCAATAAGTAAAGAAGTGTGACTGCTGACCTATAAATGTCCTTTTCACTAACCTTCCTATAATTCCAGCAAATCCAGGCTTCATAATCCTACTAGTTCTAGTTATATTTGTATGACGTCTTACAGTAGATTAGGGACAAGATTTTTCAAAGTGTATTTTATTTGCTTCTACTAGTTTTGAAAAGGTGACCACCCATTCACGTATTCTTATGCCTATTTTGCAAATTCAGCAAGCCAAGGCCGGAGAACACAGATGATCTTCTTATGGTCACATGGTTAGCAATGAAGCTCTAATCCAAATGTCATAACCACACATCCTGGGAGTTTTTATTCTCACCAATCCTACTTGACTCAATAATTAATTTGGTACCTTTAGGTTCCATATACTGTACTGTCTTGGGGAATATAAACATACTTTCCTTGCAGCCCTTTTGATCACACACACACCCACACACACACGCCTTTCTCCCTTTATGATATGTAATCTTTGATGAGTAAGACCAACTTTACCATTTTTGTTTCTTTAATTTTCTTAATGTGATATTTTATTTTATTTTAAGATTTTATTTATTTATTCATGAGAAACACACACACACACAGAGAGAGAGAGAGAGAGAGAGAGAGAGGCAGAGACACAGGCAGAGGGAGAAGCAGGCTCCAGGCAGGGAGCCCGATGTGGGACTTGATCCCGGGTCTCCAGGATCATGCCCTGGACCAAAGGCAGGCGCTAAACTGCTGCGCCACCCAGGGATCCCCTTAATGTGATATTTTATTTTTAAAAACTATGAAAAACAAGTAAAACTATAACACCCAAAGATGTTTAAAGAAAAAGCTAGACTATCCCCATAGGCCTCTCTGCTTCCTGTGATCCTACCAACCCGAGGGACTGAAGGTAATCTCTGTGAATAGATGGTGTGGTATTAGCCAATATTGGATGAGCATATTCTTGCTCAGTCAAAAATATAAATGTAGATGCACAAATATATCTAGATATTATTCTTTACACATTCTTCTCCACACATTATTCTTTAACTCTTTTTTTTTTCACCTAAATGATCATGGATATTATCACTTACCAATGTGTAGAGCTATAACTTCACATTTGCATTATAATTTCTGTGTGCACATCACATCCATATATAATTTTACATAAACGGGGATCCAAGATGCTCTTTTTCTTTTTAAGGACTCTTTTTCCCCCTTGTCTCATTTCTCCTCTTTCACTGGACTCTCCTCCTTCCCCCTTTCTCTCCCCCCAAGAAACTCATGTTAACACAGTCGCGAGTATCCTTCCATGACTCTTTCTGTGCTCATAGAGACACACACAAATACACGTCTACACATGACTATGTGCACACATAGACGCTCATAGAAGTTCTGTCCTTATATATTTTTCAAACAATCACATGATACCACTTCTCGTTTTACTCTCCTGCACTCAGTCTCCTTGTGTGAAAACCTCTTTGGTCAAATGGCAGAGAGCTAGTCTCTTCTATTTCATAACTGCACAATGTTCCAAAATGTGGCCGTACTGTAACGTATGTCATCATTTCTCTATTGATGAGTATTGTTTACCCCATTAGTCAGGAGGGAGAAATCGGGCTTTTGTTTCAACCTAGAGAAATCAGACTTTTGTAAAGATCTGTTGCCTTGTCTGGGCGAACAAAGAAAAGAAACTGGAATTATTTAAAGCTTGAGAAAGAGACCCACAGAATTGAAACTCCTGCTCCTAAGGAAGGAAGGAGCCAGCAGGCTGGTGCTGGTGTCTACGACAGGTGGAGTCTGTGTGTGGGGTTGGTAGAAACACCGTGTCATGTACTCAGCAACCGCTGCAGGAGGCACTGCGGCTTCCTGGGGGAGAAGCGTTTCTAGGATGATCTTCGCACAAGGAGCAGATGCCATTGTCCTTCGCCAGCCTTCTGCTTGGCCTCATTGGTTCCCCCTCTGAATGGAGCTGCCGAGGGAGCTGGGGGACCAAACAGAAATGTGGTTTGCAGAGCCCCGGCCTCAGAGTGCAAATTAGGAGAGTGGATTGAAAGCTTTGAGAACACCAGCCTAACAACTGGCACATCTTTACTGTCAAGACTTTTGTGGGATTTTTTTTTTTTTTCAGTTAAGAAGGGTGCTGTAATAAGTGTCCTAATTCTCATATTCTTATGAACCAGTGCTTTTATTTTTCTGGGATAGATTCCCAGATGGCAGATTAGTGCATAAAGTGATATTTTTAATTTTAACAGATGTTGCCAGATGTTTTTTTTTTAAATAATAGTGCAAAAATGCACACTTCTACTGGCAATTTTTGAGAGTACTCTTTCTTCTTATCCCCACCAGCAACAGAGGGCTATCACTCTTTTCAATCTTTCCAGCATGATGGGTGTAAAGCAATGCGTTGTTTTTACTTTAATTAGCATTTTTTCTGACAGTTTGTGATTTTTAAGCATTTTATCATGTTTATTAACAATCTGTAGTCTCTTTTTGTGAATTTCTATCCCTATCTTTTACTTATTTTTTTTTTCTATTGGATTTCCTCTGTTGCATCTTTCATGAATGGACAAGCACTCTTTGCATATTACAGAAATTGAACTTTATCAATCTTCTATGTTGTGCTTTTTTACAACTTTATTGTTTGTTTATTCACTTCAATTTTTTTCCAGGCATAATATAATCAAATATCACAGCTGCTGGTTCTCATATTAGTTATATAGACTTTCCCTACCCCAACATTGAATTTATAATTTAGGCTTATTTCAAGTATTTTTTTATTGTTTACATTCAAGACTTTTTTCCCTCTGGAGTCTATGATTGTATATGCCATTTAGTATGAGTTTGATTTTTTTCTTCCATGTAGATAGTTGTGAGAAGTATTTATTATGTCAACTTTCTTTTCAATATTGACTTGAAATACCAATTTTACCATATGTGAAATTATTTTATGTGTCTGGATTTTCTGTTCTGGATTTCACTGGCCTTTTGTCTGATTCTTGTGCCAATGCCATGTCAACTTAATCAGTGACTTTTAATATGGGCTAAGCCTGGTAGAAGGAGATCTCCTTTTTTCATTATTTTCTTGGCTATTCTCAGGCATTTCTTTTTCTATATATGTTCCTTAAATTAATTTTATCTATCTCCTTTCTGCGTCACAAAGGAAGAAATAAACCCCATTGGAGATTAATTGGAACTACATTCTATTTAAATGCCAATTTGTGGTCAAGCAGTGCCTTCATTTGTTCAGATCATGCTCTCCTCAATAAGATTCTATAATTTATATTTTAATAAGATTTTATGATTTCTTTGTTAAGTTTATTCTTAAGTATTTTATGATTTTTGTTTTTATTATTACATTTCTGGTTATTTATTGCTAGAAGGGAAAAAGCTTTTGATCTTGCAGTATTTCCATTAGGATACACTAAACTGTCACAATAAATAAATCCAAAAAATGTGAGGGCTCCAAAGAAATACAAGTTTATTTATCTTCCATGACAATTTAGAATGTATGTTCTAAGTTGGAAGAGGGCTCCTCACCATGTGATCATTCAGGGACTCAGGAAGACTCAGCTCTGCTGTCTTTAATAATGCGGCTTCCTGGCTTGCTCTGAGAGTCACCATCTTAGCACCAAGCAATAGAAAAATAGCATGGAAGAAATTTTAGATTTATGGTACAGACAGGAAACTAACAGTTGTGAGCTCTGTTCACACCTCCCTGGAGGGAATTTAGTTAAGGCAACCTGTGATTGAAAGGCATATTGGGAGATAGAATGTGACTGGAAAGATGTATACCCAGCTACCATTCTGTTCATACAGAAGAAGGGATGATGCATTTTAGGAAATTGAGTAGAATCTGCCATTGTGTAATTACCCTGTTTCTAGCCATTGTAGTAAAGACGCTACTTGTGATGAGTACTGGGTATTGGAAGTGATGAATCACTGATTTCTACTCCAGAAACCAGTATTGCACTATACGTTAACTCAAATTTTTTTAAAGTCTCATTAATTGTAGTAGTTTCTTGTTTAACTGAATACACTTGGAATTTCTATAGTATCAGTAAGAAAAGATTGTTTTGTTCCTTCTTTTCAATATTCTCTCCTACCAAATACTTTTATTGTCTTTATATTTGTTAGGAACTCTAGGATAGTTGAATACTAACAAAAGCAAACATCCGTAGCAGAACATCTTTAACATAGTTCTTGTATTTTACCATGTAGAAAAATTGAGGGCATTGATTTTAAAATATTGTCTTTATCACTTTAAGAGGTTTCCTCCAATTCTTATTTTACTTAAAGCTTGCATAGTAATAAGACTGCAGAGGTTGGTCAGATATTTTTTCAGCATCTAAGATCATAATGTTTGTCTCTTTCAATGTATTAATCTAATGAAATGTTTCCAGATTTCGTAATAAGAAATTATCTGGAATAAATCCTGTTTATTGTATTCCTTGTGTATTTTCTGTATACACCACTCATGTGTCAAAGTTACATGCTACTCTTTAGATATATGCTAATATGTTTAAAGAATTTTTGCATCCAAGTAAGACTCAAGCATACTTTTCTTTTCCTTCTTTCCTTCTTCTTGGGTACTGACTTAACACATTTGAAGCTCCATCTGTGCAAGATTAATAACATGAATTAGGGGACTGTATGTTTCTGTGGTCGAGGATAACGTAAAAAAAATTGAAACTCTGCGTTCTTAAAAGTAAGGTGAAACTCACTTGTGAAATCATCATGCCCTTATTCTTTTTAGGATATACAGACTTCCATTTACTTATATACTCTCTTGTTATTTAGTGTATCTATTGAAGTTTTCCTCTTCTTCAATAAATTCTGAGAACTTTTGCTTTGCTAGGATATGATTCTTTTTTTCTAGGTTTTCAGATTTGTTGCAATGGCATTATATGTAGCATTCTATTATAATTTTTCTAATTTTTTCTGTGTCTTTGGTTATTTATCCTTTCTCGTCTTATCTATTTCTGCTTTTTGTTTTCCTTAATAAGTCTCACTAGAAATTCACCTATTTTCCTGCTGTAAGAAAATATTTCTTTATTCTTCTTATTTATTTCCATTTAATGAGTTTCAGCTTTTATATTTTATTATCTTCTTACTCTATTCTTTTATTGCGCTTCATTACTGTTTTCTTTAACAATGAAAACATTTACAGTTACAAATTTTTGTCAGGATATAGCTTTTGCAGTGTTCCCTATAGGTCTTAGTATAACATTTTTAAGAATTTCTGGCTATAATTTTTCAGACAGTTTTAATTTGGTTGAACCAAGCATTATCTAAAAATGTGTTAATTAGTGGTGATTAAATTTATTAATCACATTTCAAGTTTCTATTTCTAATTTTACTGTCTCAATAGCAAAAGAAAAATCTCTACTTGAAGTTTTTTGTTAAGGTATTATTTGAGGGTAAGTCGATTTTAAACGTTTCATTGAGTTAAAAACAGCACTTTTCATTTAGTGGACATGAATTTCTCTTACATATCTATTAATCAAGTCTTATTGCAGTATTCAGTTTCTCTGTGTTTTGTTTGTTTATAAGCCACATTGCTTTCAAAGACTTTTCTTCTTACATCTTTTAATTACCTTAGCAAAAATAATTCCATTTTCTGCTTAGAATTCTTCAAAACTGCCTCATTTCTTTTTCTTCTTTCAAATATTCTTGACTTTTACCCTGGACTGGGAGGGGGGGGCGATGAGGGTGGTCAAGGAAAATAACTAAAGAATAGCATTTTATCAGTGAAGTGTGTGGATCTTTTTCTGGTTTCTTCACTCAGGAATAGTTATTTTCCTTTAGTTTACATAAAAAATCTCCTTCAAATTTCCTTACTGCCCTCTTCTGATCAATGATATAATATACAGAGTATTCATGTGTAGATACACACACGTCCAGCCATATTGTATATTCTTTGACACAGAGCATTGCGTTTAAAAGGAACTATGTCGTTTTCCTTAGATTAGAACATTAAAAATATGTTAAAATAATTTAGTAATGATTTTCTCATTTGATAATCATTTTTCCTCTCTGGTAATAAAAATCCAACCATGTTTTGTAAGATCATATTCTAAAAACAACTATTATTATACAAATAATAATCTCAAAACAAAACTATCAGATACATTTATATCAAACAAAAATTAGAAACTTCTTTAAAATATTAAAAAGCACTTATGATATTAGAAGTCTGTCCATCTTCATACTGTGAATGAACTTCTAAAATCAATCTACTGAGATAGCTGCTCAACTTTACTGTGTGATGAGCCCATACTTTTCATGCAGACTTGTCTGAAACTCGTTGGTTCCAACTTTTAGTGACCTACGGGGTCACCACAGTTTGGGTACCAGTAACTTATCTTAGATTCTAAGACAGCATCTATTTAATGGAAGGTAAAGAATTTAAACTGACCATAACGAGGTATGACAACCATATTTGACTAATCTACAAAGAAGAATATGTCATTGCAATAGTAATGGGACAAGCACCCAATTAATTAGTAGCAAATTCGACAGATTGCTTTGGAAGTTTTCCAAAAGAAAAGTGTTTCTGGTGCTTTGCTTCAAAGAGCAGGGCAGGCCAAACTTCCTTAACCCCCTTGGGTAGAGAGAAATTTGATTTTTTTCATTCTTAAATTTAAAATGCCGGCGCCTACTCCACAATAGAGACAGAATTACAGGACAGAGAAACTAGGATGTTTATGCTTAAATGATGAGTCTAGTAGCCTGTGATGATCGGCCTGATTTTTGAGGGTGCTTCTTGGGTGCTCCCGCTCCCTGTGAATACTAATGGGAATGTTATAACCGTGCAAACTATAAAATGTCTTCATGTACAGCTCATTTGAGTCTCCCAACCACCCCCAAGATGTCACCTCCTTTGTGTCACAGTGAGGAAAGCCCTGGATTGTCTAACAGTGTGCTCTTGCCAGAGCCAGTGCATTACCAAAGGGCAAGTTGCAAGTCAGGCCAGCACAGCAATGGTGTGTACCCTCCGTCCCCTCTGTTAACCGGAATAGAAGCAACAGGGAACTCAGCCATGGCAAAAAAAAAAAAAAAGTAAGCTTTGCCTTCGTTCCTTTATTTCTTGCAATGCCTGGTCTTGTAGTAGGAGAAAATAGAACCACGGGATTTCAGGTTAAAAGATCTCCTGAAGTACTAAGAAGAAAATGCCTTCTCCCCATTAGATGGGACGTTGCTCATGAAGAGAATGGGAATTATCTGCTCATGAGAACCTCCTGCTGAACTCGCAATTGTGGAGGGAACCTGACCCTCCTGGTTTTTATCTGAAAATGCCACAAAGTCCTATTTGGTTTGAAAAATTCAGTAATCTGATGCCATATTCAATTTGTATAGCACTTCTGGGTTCTCGCTGAAACACCTTTCAATTCTAGTTCCTTAATTGTGTTTTTAAATACCACGTAAATATAGAATACACAATGGAACAACCACCACAACAAAATTGCCCCCAGCCTATTACACTATGTGACTTATTTACCTCTGCTCACACAATAGTGTGTCAAAATCCCAAATTTCACTCAGCGGGGAAGATGGATTGGTTTTGTTTTCTGGTCTCTAGAAGAGGAGTTGAGGTGTCAGGAGAAAAGTCCTTCTCTCCATCACCAGAGGAAGCTAATCAAGGCAAAATGTCTGCTGGCAGCATCTTCATTAATCTCCAGCTGGATCACGGGCCTGTTAGGAGGTGTAACTAATCGTGTCGCTGTGACTCATCTTGGTCTGTAATAACACGCTCCACAGTGACATCAGTGGTCGTATGAGATGGATGTCACACGTAAGGGAAAAAATACTGTTCTGCTGAAATATCTGCAAGCCTGTGCATGACACGGTGACAATTTGCAGTAAATGCAGCTACTGTGTCTCCACAATAACATTTGCCATATCCTGTCATCACTGTGTTTCTGGAACCTCCTGGAGCCGTCATCGTGGGGCAGTTTCAGACCTGCAGGTTGTTAGATCAGCTTAGTTCTCAAAAATGACCCGTGTCAAGATGCACTGGGGTTGTCTATGCAGGTCTACTTGGGCGCTGAGTCCAGATGCTCAGAAAATTCTTAAAAAGACTCCTAAAGCATCAATTCAGACTCTTCACAAACTTTTGGTTTCTAGACCAGGTTCTTTCAAAATTTTCTCTGCAGAAGGAAAGGTCTACCGTGATTCTCTTGGTACGTGTAAAATGCATGATTCGCATACATTTGGATTTGTGACTCAATTATTCACTAGCAGATAATCGGCCAAGTAGAAGGAATAACCAGACTGGACCAGACAGGAGGCCTCAGGTGGCCCCGGCTTGGGCATGAGCACTGCCACTGCTGGGAAAAGACTGCCTCTGGGCTTTGAAGAGGGGGCTCCACTCTTGAAGGTCTCTTTCTACCTTAAAGTTGTATGGCTTTAAAAAAAAAAAAAAAACTAGCAGTTCCTAAGCTTTTTTTTTTTCATGCTTTTCTACTAAATTGGAAATCCTTTAAAGGGACCAGGACTAAGGGTACAATTTTTTTAAAACGTATTTTTAAGTTTTAGGTGTTAAAATCATTGTTGAATGTTTTTGATTTAAACAACGGAGTGTTTTAAATTTAAAAATGTCTTTATATTTTAGAAGCAAATGAACATCAAAGACGAATAACAAGTATTTTAAAAGAGCAGGAGTTAGGTGTATGCACCATGTACCTGGTATACAGTAATTACTGACACTAGAAACAGAATTTACTCAGAATTTCCTGGCAGCAAAAGCGAAAGAGGAAATAATGGACTTAAATCCATTTTGTAATCCATTTCAAAGGAACCACATTTATTTTTCTAGAGAAGTGAGCATTTCCTGGTAATAAATACTACTAGCCTGATATATATACCCTCATGCTCATTGAAACATTTTCACAAGGACAATGATATGTACTAGAGAAATAAAATTTGGTGAGACAAAAGCCATTGTGTAAGCAATTTGTGTATCTTTTTTTAAAATTTTTTTGGCAATTTGTGTATCTATCAGTTGACTAGCATTTACACGTTGACCTGCGCTGTGCTTTCTAGTCTCTGCAGTAAAGACTATTGCTATATTTATAATCAATGTCTCTAATTTTATTTTTCAGAATGACAAATCCCCAGGGCGATCAGCAAGTCGATCAAGTAATATTTCAAAAGTAGGTAAACTATATTTATTTGTTTATTGATTTTCATATTTTATGAGTTCAAGTAAAAAGCTTACAATGTTTAACCTCTAATTGTTATCTGTGAGCAGTACACAAATATCACTTGTTTTTTTTTCAAATATGACTTGTTAATGGTTTTAACTGTGATAAAAAGACACGATATCACACAACTAAAGTAGTTATTTTTCCTTGTCAGTATTTTGTGCAAAAGACAATTTGTTACTTTCAGAGTGTTGGGCAAAGTATGGTTTTTTTTTTTTTTCCCCTCTTATTTCAAGGATCATGGAGCTGTCACACACCCAACTTGAAACTGTATCAACATTCATGGTACAATTTCCATGAATTCAGTTTTTCTACAGGTTTGGGCTCATCTATGCTCATATTCACCAGGATGAGTTTTATAAATAAGACATTAGTTTAGTCTTATTTGTTTTATAGAGTCAATGGATGAAAAAACAAAATACTTCCTGGACTATCTATAAATCTAAGCAAAACAGCAGAGTATTGAAAAGATTATGGCATGGCAGGGAAACTCTGGATTTTTTTTTTTTTTTTTTTTTGCCTAGAAAACAAAAAATTAAGGGCTATTCTCTAAAATGAGATACAATGCAATGTACAGACTTTGTGTTTGGGGAGTGAGAAGTCATTTAGAGCCATTTATCAAACTGGAAAATTATGATTTCCAAAAACATAATTCAGACAGAGATGGATTTACCGTGAATAGGACTTGCCCTACAGGGCCACCCACTTGCCAGCACCCCCGACAGCCCTGAGCTTAATTTTGTGTATGTGAATTTTATATTATTTTATTTCAGGAGAGCCAGCCCCCCAAATAGTTGTCAAGTCTAGGCACCACGGTACCCAAATCCACTTCCAATTTAGGGAAGTGTTTTATTTTCAGAAAAAAAAGAACTTCATTACTCCTTGAAAAATAGCCATGGCCAAAGGGTCAGCATTTTCTGCAGCTCGTTTCCCGAGGCCAGTTCTTAGGAGTCAATGCCAAGATGGTCAGGTGACTCCTGCAGACACACTCGGCTGCTCACAGGGGTGCAACCCTACACTTCGGGAACTCTCGCATCTTCAGTAAGAGCACGTATGCGTGTCTGTTGCCCTGCGAGACCACAGCTGTGTTATGATGCTGTGCACCATACAAGCATCCTTAGAAGGATAGTCCAGAACAACAGGCAACAGTCCAGGCAACGATGCTGGGGACAAGACGTGGGACTGAACATCTATAGCTCCATCCAGATCTGAGGACCTTCCCAGCCGTCTGAGAGCCAGTGTGGGCTGCTACTAATTCTGAAGAAAAAAGAGGATCTGGGTGTCTGTTGCTGTGCTGTCACTTCTTTCTTACATGTGTGTGACCATGAAACATTCCCTTAGCCTCCCTGAGACACAGCTGTCTCCTCTGCGACTTGAGGGTGACCGTGTTAGTCCCCTGAAGGCTCCCATAAGCAGCCGTCGGTTAGAATAGTACCTTTCAAATGTCTGTCCTCTTGGTCACCTTGTGAAGAGCCTTGGCTGCAGCTGCACAACACCAGCATCTCTCTGAACTGGAATGTTCACGGTGACCTGGAACCTTGTCAACATACTGGCCAATCCTTTGTCCTGCCAAATGTCGTCTCATGATCCAGAGGTAGGGTCATCGTGCATTCCCGAGCTGCTGTTTGCATCTGACGTAATGCAGCTTGTTTATAACTTTGAACCTTTTAACGTTTTCTTTGAGAAATAAAAAAAAGTCAGGAGTGTAGTTTCCCTTCTGTGAATTCGTCCCGGCTCTAATATGTATTAATTGCATCGCTGTGTGGGAGACGATTAATGACAAAAATGCATTATATTGAGGGAAATGAAAGGCTCTCTTCATAAATAGTCTAATTGCACCAGAGCAAAAACTCAACTATCAGACACCCGTAGAGATAAAAAGATTGCTCTGTGCATGTTTATTTTTTAAGCCAATATAACTTTCCTTTTTGTCCATGTTCAGAATGACAGTCACAAATTCTAAATACATTGTTGAGTCCTCACTACTTTTTCACAAATTATTAAGTGATAAACTTTGCATTATGGCCAAACAACTCACCAAGTGTGAAATGGCAAAAACTAGCAATACTTGAGCCCTGTAACTTTTAAAGTGGTGGAGAAAAAAAAAATATTAAAGCAGAGCAAGGATGTTTTTCCTCTCATTTTATCAAAATAATTTTTATGTCAAAAAAAAAAAGACTGAGCTTTTCAAGGGGGTGATAATCAACTGAACAGAGTAATTAAGAGCATGGATTCCAAAGGAACTGCTTAGGAGGGTTATTTAACTTCCTTAATATTTTAGCTGTAAAAGAAGAATATATAATAGCATCTAGCTCTTGGAGTGGTGCTTAGAACACTGCCTGGCTCTGTGCAAGTATCAGCTATACTTATTATGGGACTCTTAATTATTTCTATCTCAGTCAACGGCACCAAATAGGTTCTCTGTAAATCTTTTTTGTAAACAAGTGAATTTGAGACATGAGTTACAATATATGCATTGTGTTTTGAGTGTGGTAAGAATAAATAATAGACTGGACAGGATTGAGTAAGATGTTAGAACATAGTAAAATAGCGGTGCCTGGGGGCTCAGTGGTTGAGCCTTTGGTTCAGGTCATGATCCCGGGGGCCTGGGATCGAGTCTCACGTCGGGCTCCCTGCATGGAGCCTGCTTCTCGCTCTGTCTGTGTCTCTGCCTCTTTGTGTCTCTCATGAATAAATACATAAATAAAATCTTTAACAGAAAAAAAAACATAGTAAAATAGTGTTCTGACATAATTTTATTGAAAAAATACTGTACATTTCCATTTCCAAAAAAAGGGTGTGTAGGGGCACCTGAGTGGCTCATTCCGTTAAGCATCTGTCATGATCCTGGGGTCCCAGGATTGGACCCCACATAGGGCTCCCCCTTCAGTGGGAGTCTGCTCTTCCCTCTG
Source organism: Canis lupus baileyi (assembly GCF_048164855.1). Taxonomy (NCBI): domain Eukaryota; kingdom Metazoa; phylum Chordata; class Mammalia; order Carnivora; family Canidae; genus Canis; species Canis lupus. The sequence goes on along the minus strand of NC_132850.1, from coordinate 61,234,189 downwards.
ACTCTCCCTCCTCTTGCTCTCTCTCTCACTCTCTCTCTCAAATAAATAAAATCTTTTTTTTTAAAGTGTGTACATGCATATACATATATATATTTAACAATAATAAATTATCTTAGGTCAGGAGGAGTATTACTCATGGTGGGCATCTTTCTTAATTTTTAACAAGTTTGTGTCATCCCCAATCCTTTGATACAGGAAAGTCCCAGATGCTACAGAGGATTCCATCCCCGGTGGGCTAGCAGAACTGTCCACCACACTACTGAGTCTGCTTTCCTTCCTGTTTCTTGCAGTTCTCTACTGAACCAGCAGACCTTTCTAATCATCAATATTTGTGAAATGCCTCCCATTAGTACTCCCATACTCTGTACTGGAAATGAAGACTCCCAGGTACTCAGTGAGCCTACAGTGATGGAGTTGAGATCCCACTTATATATGAATACAAACATATAAATTAATAAAGTAGAACTGATAACTCCCTGTGCAAAAATAGTTAACAGAGCAAGCCTGAGACTCTTATCTGAGAAAGGCCTGCTGGCCAGGTTGGCTCCTGGCTGGCATCTGGGAACTTGGGATTTCAGAAGTGAATATATAATCCTAAATTATAAGAATAGTTCACTGTGCCTGAACTGTGAAAAAAAAAATCTGGTTTATCCAAAATATTTGCCTTCCTTATGAAAGTCTGGAAATTGGGCATATGCTAAGCAATGGGTTACCCACATGATGAGCTTCCAGTGAAGACTTTGGGCACCGAATTTCTAATGAATTCCCCTGGTAGCTAGATAGTACTTCACATCTGTTGTCACAAGTTACTGCTGCAGGATTTAAATGTATCCTGTGTGATTCCACTGGGAGTAAATTTGGAATTTTGCTCCTGATTTCCTCTGGACCTCACCCCATGTGCCTTTTCTTTTTTTCCCTGATTTTGCTTTGTATTATGACCATGGTTATGACCATAAGCTCAGTCCTGTAGCTTCCTAGGAAATCACTGAAACTGAGTGTGGTCATGGGAACCCCTTCTACACTGGCTAAAAAGGTAAAGATGGAAGGGAGTTGAGAGAATGGTCACCTGTATTTGGTGAGGAGAGGATAGCATCAGAGATGATTGCTTAGAAGAATGGCATATACACAGGGCCTCAAAGAATGGGTGTGACTTGATCAACTGCCAAGAAAGTGTGTTTAAAGGGATATAAATTTAAGACATGGACATACAAGACAGACCTGTGACTCTTGCTTTTTTTCTTACTCGAATAGGATTTGTGTGCATTGGATATGTTAAAGTTGATGCAAAAGCTACAGAGAAACTACATAGGTTTAAAATAATGTATGTGAGATTTTCAAAATATCTTCAGTGTGAACACAGCAGCATTCATTTATCCACACTTACTTTTTTTGTTTGTTTTTTGAAAAGCTGCTTTTGATATTAATGCTGGTTACTGCTTTTTAACACATATATGGCTCCCAATAGGTTCCTCAAGATGTAAATTAGCCAAATTTGGCCTTCCTTTCTTTTATATCTTCTAGGGTGAGGAATCATTATATTCAACTAGCAACAGCATATTATGTATTTCACAGGGAAAATTTTTCAAAAGCAAACTGTCAAAAGGAAAGAAAGCCTTGTACTTTCAATTCAAATCAACATCTAGAATTTTCTTTTAAATAAAACACTTTTAGGCTTTTTGGTCTATGTGGGAAGCAGCTCACAAAATCTAATCTACTTATGAAAAGAAACTCAAAAGCCATCACCTTAGCAAAATATTTCAGATAGTTTCCATCACTTTCTCTTCAATTCCCTAGACTCCTTTTACTTGACAAAGGTTCATCGAAATTATTCTGTTGGTCTTTACCGAGAAATATCAGATATAAACTTAGGTGAAGATGGTATATGGTGTATGAAATAATATTCCTAAAGCTCCATCTTCTCTTGCCCATGTGCCCTAGTTTATTCTGCAGTAAATGAAGATGCATGGCAGAGTCAATACAATTTATTCAACAAACACTGTTTTATGGATATACTGTGTACAAACCATTACGTAAGTCATAGCATTTTAAATCGATCTTTTCTCTTGATCAAATACATACTGTGATTTTACCTGTGTGAATCTTTATTTCTCCATATTTTGCCAGATTTGCCTTTCCAGTAGTCCAACATATTCTCCAGCAAGGTCAAGGGGAAAGTGTTCCCTAAATGGAAAATGTATTGGGAATTCTTTCAGCTGAACCTGAGCCAAGCATTTGCATCTCTGAACAGGTGTTTAATGTTCTGACTTATTGAGAGATCCATCTTGGTTTGCTCATGCAGGGGACCCATAAATCAGTCATAACCTCAGACTATAGACCTTTAGAGGGTAAGTTTGATAGGGAAAGTGGGATGTATGATTAGGAAACGACTAGAAATGAGGTAGACTAATTAGAGAACTGCAGCAGAACCTGAGTCAGGGTCTATCCTGAGACCAAAGCTGAGTAAATGAGTGTGGCTTTAAATTTCATTGAATTGGTAAAGATAGTAGTAGAAGATTAAGAAAACCTGAAACTTTATATCCTGGGGCTTTTCCTCTGAATACACTCACTCCTTAGGTGATCTCATCTAGCCTCACGATTATATGGAATCAGTATGCCAACTAGTCTCAAAAAGAGATTTCTAATCCAGATTTATGCTGCGAATTCCAGACTCAAATATCCTACTTAAATTTTCCATGTCAGTGTAATAGAAATCTGTCTTAGGTCAGATTGCACAGAAACAGATCCTAAAATGGGATTTTTGTTTTGTTTTGTTTTGTTTTGTTTTGCAATATTTTACTATGGAGAAGCCATAGAAGCTTAGGAGAAGCCATCAAAGGAATGGGAAAAGCAGGACAGGGAAGAGGAGGAAGTCAAGAATAAGTTTTCCTGATCCTGCAAGGGGACCCTGCAGTGTAAAATGAGCTGAAAGTTGTTCCCACTTGAGCCATGGAAACAGGACTTTCATCTTCCCATATCAGCCATTCACTAGCTCAGGGTCTCCTAGAGAGAGAGAGAAACTTCTAGACACTTGGTGACTCTCTTCACATGCAGGTAAAGCTGTCTGCGAAGCCAAGGGCAATTCTCCAAAGAGAATCATGGTTTCAGGACTCTAGACACAAAACTACCCAGAAGCAGAGTGAGCCATGTACTGCAACAGTGAACGAGGCCAGGCTGGATTTTGGTGGCACCCTGGCAGCGTCTGTTATGGCGCATCAGCTGCACCACTCAGATCCGTATGAACTCATTCCATCCTGTCCTGGATACTTACACATCATGAGTGGTCATAATTTCCAAGGAAACAATTGAAAAGCAGAGATTAGTAGAACAGGCTCTTGCTATTGCAATTGCCAAAGCTATGAGTGACTCATCATCCTCTCCTATCACTCATTCCAAATATCCTTCCTTCTTGGTGACCAGCTCTCTGAGGCTAGGTGGCTTGCTGGTGAAGTGTCTCTGACCTCCAGTCTTAACTGCTATGCCCTTAACAGACTGTGGTTGCTGTAACCGAGCATTTGAAGTTAATCCAGAGTATGGCTAAAAAAAAAAAAAAATTCCTGCAGTGGATTCCCCAAGCTTAAAATATGTCTTGCTTCCGCATTATGTAGCAGCAACCCTGCCTCTCCATAATGGACAGGTCCAGCTGTTCAGTGAATTGTTGCTCTGCCTACCAGACAATAGAACTTGTGTTATCAAGTTCATGAGGGAGAGCTCCAGTCATGCGGTCAGCTGATGTCAATGGTCAGGCCTTTGGTCTTTTCTGGAGCCAAGGAAGATGCCAGGAGCTGCTTTCCATGAAGAGAACTCTACTACGGTAGTGTGGTCTTGATCTCGACACTAGGGTTTTCACAGCAATTCTCCATTCAAGACTTGACTGAGAACCTGCTCTGTGTTCTTATTTACCGTGGAACCTCTAATACTACGGGATTTGCAGCTTAGAACGACTCTGGCATCAAGGTTACTTATACTGAAGTCAAAAGTGCTGCAGAAACTCCTCTCATTTTTGACCCAACTCAGAACTGGTAGCCTCCGGAGTCATCTGATAAAAGATTTAAGCATTGTTCCAAAGTGTGGTCTCTGCTGCCTCTAAAACCCCGAATCCTACCAAGCACTCGGGTCTTTCTCAGCGGTAAAGAGAGAGATAAAATTTGGCCTTCACTCTGAAGGGAATGTATTGACATTCACAACACAGTGGAACCCCTAAAATCTTCACTGATCAAGGCCAGCTCCCGACTGTCTGTGCTTTTTCTCCTGTGCTCTAGAACACACATGTCCTCATAAGGCCTTCGGGTTACTGGCCTTAACTGCTCTTTAGATCCGCTTAACGTGACATCATCACACAGTAAACTAATCTGATGTTTGACAATTGACCCTCAATGGTCACCTCCAGTCTATGTTGTGACAAATCCCTGGGGCAGGACCAAGAATGTCTACTGCTGTCCACACCAGGGGAATGGAAGCTGCCTCTGAGCCGGCTTTGATCCATTTATGATGACCAGTAAAAAGAACACATTTGGGGCCGGTAGCTTCATTCTGCTTGCCGGGCCTCACACCCCGTGGTGCTGGTCTGCAGCACAGTAGAGCGAGTGCCTGGGTACATTTGCCACTGTCTGTTGTCATTTGCCTGACCCACCAGGTTTCTATTTCAGGGAACAGCCTGAGAAATTAAATGGTGACATGATGGAAACCATCACCCTCATATCCTTTCAAGTCTGTTTTTCACACAACAGCCAAAATAATTCCTTGCAAATATGAATCAGATAGTGTCTTGCTCCTGTGTCAACCCTCCAGTGGTGTCCTGTATCAGAGTAAAACATAAATCCTTGCACTGGCCAAGGAGCCCTAACCTGGCCCTGCACTATCTCTTTAATTGTATTTCTTATCATCCCTCCTACCCCCACACCCCCACGCCCGCCCCAGTCACTCAGCTCCAGACACACCGACCTCTTGCAGTTTCTCGAGCACAGGCTTTCGCTGCAGGGCATTTGCCCTCCAGGCTCCTGCTGCTCAAAATGCTCATTCCTTGGATGTCTGCGTGCTTGGCTGCCTAGACTTTTTTCCATTTCTACTTAGATACCATCTTCTTATCAGCGAGGACCTATCTTCTTTCCTGCTGCATTTTTAAGGATTTTATTATAATGAGTAATAATTTGTTTAATAATTTGTTCCTATTTAATTTAAGCTCTAAGAGAACGAGAACTCTATTTCTTTGTTCAATACTGCTTCCTCAGCACCTAGAAAAGTGACCAATAAGTAGTATATGCTCATTAAATATGTGTCGAATGAATGAATACAGCCTGTTTTGTTTTGTTAGCTTTTTTTTCCTAAAGATTTTATTTATTTATTCATGAGAGACACACAGAGAGGCAGAGACTCAGGCAGAGGGAGAAGCAGGCTCCATGCAGGGAGCCCGATGTGGGACTCGATCCCGGGACCCCGGGGTCACGACCTGGGCTGAAGGCAGACACTTAACCAGCGAGCCACCCAGGTGTCCCTGTTTCGTTAGCTTTAGAATGTCTGCTCTTAACATGGACTGTGTGGATACACAGAGCAGTCAGTGACTCTTGGACCAGGCCAGTATAAGAACGTGTTACCAGTACACACGAGATAGATAGAACGTGTAAGTGTTTACAGTAGATACCATTGATCCCACCCAAATGCTCAGTACCAGCCACCCTCCCCTAGCTTCTTTGAATGTTTTCAGATCATTCACCAGCTGTCTCCCTCTTCAGAGACTTGTCCTAAGTCAAGCGGTAGCCCTTCACCCCATATACATAACACGTGAGCATTTTTTAAAACCACACTGTAATGAGGACCAAGGAGCATCTATTGCAGAAAAAGCACTGAATAGTCAGGTGGAAAGGATCTCTTACAAGTGGAGTTTAGCCAGCCTGTGTCCTGAGCACCCCCTTTCCTGTCCAGAGCTCCTAAATGGAGGAGCCATGTTGTCAGAGAAGGTCTATAGCCATACATGGACAACAATGCCTTGGTCCCTTCCTTACCAAGGGTGAATAAACACCCCACCGATGAATGAATACTTAACCTGTCAAAAGCAGAGACTGATGTTGAGCCCCCAGATTTAATAACGTGTATCAAGAAGACCATCCAGCCATTTGCAATTTGATTGTGTCAGGTATCTTCCAGTTTGGGCTTGCCTGTCACGTGGACCTGGAACTAGGGTGAAATAAGGGGAGCACTAGGCCCCACACAGATTTTAAGGGGGTATCAAAAAACTCAATAACCAAGATAAACTTTAATGCAAGACTTCAAGAATCAAATGTTCTACAAAAACCCCATGATAAATGAAATAACAGAATTTTAAATAAAAACAGGATCAGTGCTATGTTAGGCCCATGTGCAGCCAGAGGCAAAAGAAAAAAAAAATCTGCAATACTGACTTTGTATGTATTTTAAGTTTTAATATCTGTTCATCGTGGGTTTTTGCATTAATTTTCATTTTTAAAGAATATGACTTTAATTTTTTTTCTCTTGCTTACTGAATTCTTTTGGTTCTTTCTTACTTTATGCCTCTTGCTCCTTCACTCTCTTCCCAACTCTGTACCTACCTAAATTTAAACTAATTGCAATTATATAAAATGTCAGAATAATTTCTTCAGTTGCGCTGGCGACATTCAAGTGCTCAATAGTTACAAGTGATTAGTGCTTGCTACATATATTGGACAATATAAGTACAGAACGTTTCCATCCTCAGAGAAAGTTCTATCAGACAGACACTGCTGCTCTAGAAAATCTGCTTAACCCCTCTATGGAAAGAAATAATTGAAAGGTACCTAGATGTTTTCAAAACAGCCAGAAAAATAATCCTAATCTGGACAATACATGATACTACCTAAAATGTCAGTTTGTAGGTTCTTAAATCCTGATATCTTCCTGTCAGCTTTGTTTGGCCAAGGGAAATATTCTGGTAACAAGAAATATTGAAGACAAGAACTATTGTTCATTAATGAGCCCCCAGAATTAATGACACAGTTGTAATTGCTGTAGGCATGTAGGAAGTTGTTTTTCCAGACCAGATCACAAAACAAAAATGGGCCAGTATTTGGCTCCCATAATAATTCTGAAAGAGAATGAGTAACTTGTGGGTTTGTGGTGCCAAGGGTGGGAATCATCTCTCGCCACTGATCAACTGTTATAGGAGCAGAGACAAAAAGCAGCCTTGCAATGGTAGTTTCTTTTCCAGTGGAAAAGATTCATTTTAAATGAAGATGATTGCATTCAATTTAATTCTAATTTTTGCAGATACTCATATATTTCAGTGTGATGAATCTCTGGTGAAATAAAAGCATACATTTAAAGTCTAAGTAGCCATGACATGTGGAATGTTGGGGGCTGGGGGTAGACGATGGTGTAAGCAAGAGAAATGAATGCTGTCTGTTGATATTCTAAGCAGTCATAACTTCCTCCTTCTGGATTTCCTCAGCTAAACACTTAATACAAGAAAAATTGATCTTAAGCCAAACTGGTTCTTCTTTTCTTTGAATATCTTTAATATCGATAAACTATACAGTATTCCTTTAAATTTGTATTATCTAACTTGGTAGGTTGATGGCAACACCCTTGAATTTTTCACCTATGATTTTATTTTAGGAAGCAATTTAATTTTGTAGATTTCCCCACTCCTGACAGTTAGCTACATTTAGTTCCAGCAACTATAAAGATTGAAGTAAAGGACTTGAATGTATTTGAGTTCAAATATTGCAGGTAAATAAAAGAGTATTGTTTAAATCACTGAAAGCCAAGGAAGTCCGAGTTTTTGATCATCATTAATCTATTTACACAGAAGGTGATATGTTGATATATTTTCCATAGGATTACACCAGCATCTCTCACTGCTTCTCTCCTTTTCTGTATTATTAAATGTTTGTTGTATTTGAAAAAAAAAAAAATTATAGCCTTGGCTCTTTTTCTTTTTTTTCCAGGTTACAGTTATATCCTGGAGTTTCTTTTTTGCTTCTCCCAACTCCATCTTATTTGGTTACTTGCTACCATTTGTTTCTTTTCAGTGTCCTTCATCATCTCCAATTTTTGAGCTCTTTCCATGTATCCTACAGTGAGGAGAATGTTGGCAGCTGTGTTGTTAATGTAATTAATGTGCATAGTCAATTTGGATTGACTAGGCCAAATAAATCCACTTTGAGACTTAAACTACCCAATTTGGCTGTCTTTGTTGATCAGATTAGCTGGGTAATTGTCAAATCTCTAACCCACTAATTACTGCAGAGATACATCATGTATTCCCTCATTTGATTCACATTTCATTGAAATTTACAATCAAAGCTTTACGAAAGAACGGTGACATAAATAGCACCAGTTTAAGATGAAAGTCAATAACCACTTCCATCACTTTCGTCTCATCTTTGAGTGAAGGAGGAAAGGGAAAAACCATAAGAATACATTCTTCCTACTGCCAAAGTAGGAAGAAACAATGAATAACCCAAACTCTACATCCACTAGACCTAAAACCCATAAACATCGTACTTCCCTCATGACAGACTGAAATTCTCAGGCTTAATAGCTTTTTATTTTTACCTTTAAAAACGAAAGTAGGGTAATTAATTACTTCTTGGTTCCCCATAGGTCTTCAGTTAGCCAGAAAGAAAATTTTTGCTGACCAAACTACAATAAACTAGTATTTTATTTATTCACACAGCAAATATATGCTTTGTGCTTGTTCTGTGGTAGGTGAAAGAAACATAGCTTCTTACCTCTTGTAACGTATGTTGAACTTGAGAGGGTATTGGACAGGTAGCCCAAGGATTACTGTTCCATATAAAGTAGTTTCTTGATTCCCCAACTTGGCATTAGAAATTACAGTTAAAAAAAAATACTACATCTGGGGTGACAAGTTGTTTTGTAATGAAAATTATTTTCTATTAGTACAATACAGGATTGGGTTTTAAGTTTCTTGAGGTGAACTTTTACCATGTCTTATTATTAATTGATTTTAATGAGCACTTGCTTTGTGTCATTTCTTGGGCACCTTCTATGGGTCAAGCATCCTAATTGGTACTGTACACATGTTAGCACTAACCCTGACAGGCACATTGTTAGATGGGTTTACAATATAAAGATTAGAAAACTAAGTCTTAGGTTAAGTAATTTACCCTAAATCATAAAACAAGTTAGAGGGAGCACCTGGATTTTTAACCTAGGTATTGTACTCAGAGTAACTAATCCACAGCCTAATGTGCCAGACCACCCTCACGGTCCTCTCTAACTTGTCTTCAGTGTGACATGCATAGAAGTGAGAATGGCCATCACAGATTATGTAGGACTCACACTATAGAAGGAAAGGGAAGTGAATTCAAAAACAATTTGATAATTAATGTGGTTGTACTAAGGAAAGATTTAGGGTGGCTTATTTTGATAGGCCATAGATAGCCATTTGGGTTTCTTAGAAGCAGAAATGGCATAATAAAAATGACACTTAAAAATGTATTAGAAGCCTATACGAGGTCTATTTAAAATGTATTCATAATCCTACCTAAAAACATACTGAATGCAAAAACTGAATGCTGGTTAATGATACCCATTCTGAAATATTTAGGAATGAAGTGTACTTTTGTATGTACCTTACTTTGACATGAGTCATAAAAATAAGATGGATTTGTGAATGGATAGAGGGGTGGATAAGTAGATAAATATATGATAACATAAATTTGGCAATATGTTAGAAATTTGGGTATTGGCATACTGGTGTTACTGTATAATCCTTTCAGCTTTTATGTAGATTTGAAAATTTTCAGAAGATGCTAGAAAAAAATAGAAACAATGATAGAAATATGTAGAAGATTGGAGAAGCAGAGAGTCTGCTCAGAGACGTTACAATAAACTAGACCTTGAGTAAGCTGTTGAGTACCTGGAGAAGTTAATGACAATGGGAAAGAAGAAGTATCGATCATGATTAATATTTGATGTAAAGAAATGAGTTATACTTAACAATTAGAGATAAGAGATGAGAAAAAGGAGATGAATCTTTTTTTATAAATTTATTTTTTATTGGTGTTCAATTTGCCAACATATAGAATAACACCCAGTGCTCATCCCATCAAGTGCCCCCCTCAGTGCCCATCACCCAGTCACCCCCCCCCCACCTCCCCTTCCACCACCCCTAGTTCGTTTCCCAGAGTTAGGAGTCTCAAGGAGGTGAATCTTATTGAGAGAGTCCAGCCTGGTAAAAAGAACAAATGGGGGTGCTTTCATCATCTGGCATTAAGCTCCTTGATGAGACAGGTGCCCAAAAGCTGGCTTTCCTTTGAGTCACTCCTGTAGCAGAATTTTTTTTTTTTTTGAGACTTCCCAAACTGGAAGTCTCCTGGACATGGGCCACATACTTTGTAACCGATTGCCCTAAAGCTCGTTTTACTGGCTACATCGATCTATGTATCCCATGCCACGTGCTCTTCCTAAAATGTGACATTCACATTCCTCCATCAAGAAGAAGGACTTATGTTCCCTCCACTTGCAACTAGGGAGACCTTCATACTTTCTTCAACCAGGTAAACAAAGCTGAAGTGATACTGTATGTCTTTCAGGGCTAGGTCACAAGCTTCTGCTCGGTCATCTCTCTCTCATGACATATTCATTGAGAGCCCTGACATGATAATTAAGAACACTGGCTGTCATGAAGCTGCCATGCTACAAAGTGCACATAAAGAGTTCACAAAGGGTTAGAGATGCCCAGGAAACCTCAGCTGTTACAGCTCCCAGCGGTTGGTCTTCCCAACCCTGGTGGCAGACAGATGAGTGAATGAGCCTCCATTGACTAGTGCCCTCAAGCTTTAAACCTCCCCAGTTTTCACCAAGCCAAGCAGAGAGAGTTGTTCTTGTTGGGCCTTGTTGGGCCTTGTTCAGATTGCAGATTTGTGAGCAAAGTAAATGTCATCATTTTAATCTACTACATTTTGGGATAGTTTGTTATTAAACTATCTTAGGCCATACACACAGACATTTTCCATTAAGGTCACTTTTTCCTAGCTGGAAGACCTGATTTCTTTTAAGACTCCTTAAGACTCCTTGCTCTTTAGCCATGAAAGTACATCTTATCCCAACTAGTTTTCTCTCCCCACTCTTCAGCAGTGCCCACATTCAGTTAATCTCTTTAAATTTTTGTAGGTGAGACAAACAGTAATCTCTATAGCTTCCAAAATCTGGATAGTAAATATCAAACTCAGGCCTACCACTCGTCCATATGTCACCTTTGTGCGAGGTAGAAAAAGGTATCACTTACCCATGATATTTCCATCTATCGTAAGATTATCGTACTACATACTGATTTTAGTAGAACAAAATATTTTACTGCCACTTGATTGAAAATCATTTTACTATACTGAACTATGATGTCTGTAATGAGAAAGACAGCCCTAGAAGGCAGCGTACAATCTACACACCACTCCATGTTTCCCTAAATCTCCTTTTACTTGACTAGAGATGGATGGGAGTGTTTCTTTCAACCACACTGAATATCACTTCTCTCCTATCATTCTTTCCCTCTTTACATAGCCTGGAGATGCTTAATGGTCTAGAAATGTCACAAAACTTGTTTTCAGGAGCCATCTCTTAGCAAGCCCTACATAGACACACAGACCTTTAAAATATGAGGATTCCATCAGAATAAAATAAGAAATTTTAAAAACTGTATGTTACCTATAGTGGAATTAAAATTTTAAAAATATAATAAAAATATAGAGAATATTGTTTACATTTCGAAAGTGCAGTTCGGAAACACAAATGGTCCCATTTAGCATAGGCCCAATAACATCTAGTTATTACCCATCTATTCAGCAAGTAATTATTGATTTCATATTTATATATATAATATACATACAATTAAATATATATATTTTTTGAAATAAGATGTACTTTCACTGCTAAGGAATGTGTGTGTGTATGTGTGTATGTGCGTGTGTGTGTGTGTGTGTATAAGGCATAGTGCCAGGCACTAGGAAAATAATGGTGAGCCATGAAAAGTACAGTGTAATGAGTTATTCGGGCAATCATAAAACCATGGAAATACATAATGGCAACTTTGATAAGTATTACGAAGGAATTTAAGTGATAATGGAGCATCTTGGAGCATGGTCTGGGTTGAGAACAGAGATTCAGGATTTATCCCACAGAGATGCTGTTTCTAAATATAAGAAACCATATCCATGGAGAGTAAATGTATGAAAAAAAAAAAAGATCAGACGTCTAAAGATAGAGTTGCAAGAAACACTCCTAGAGGCACAGAGGAAGGATGGCAAGGAGCCCTGCAAGAACATGAGAAGTGGTAAAGGAGGTAGGAACAACCCTGAGTGCTGAGCCTTTGGCACACCAGAAAGGAGGATGTTGAGCAAAGGGGTGGTAGTCTAGAGAGCACAATTCCACAGAGTTTAGGGAGAGCTAATATCGAGAAAAGATTGTGAAGTCTGACAACTGTGCAAGCACATGTTATCTCCAACTGCAGGAAGAGGGTCCTGAGTTTATGATGAAGACACGAGGAGCTTCGGAAGGAAGAGGAACTCAAATTAGAATATGGATCCAATAAGGCTCTCCGAGTTTTAGAAGGTAAAGTAATAGTTAAATTAAAAAAGGAAGATAGGAACAACCTGTGCAAAGCCATAGAGAAACAAAAGAACACATGTGACATGTTCTGGAGCTGCTAGTAGTTTGTAGCCAACGGTCACATTTGAAGAGATGACAGGCATAGAGCTCGTAAGATAGGTAAGATCATGCCAGGTCCTGGGATCACCTTAAGGAACAGAGCTTTACCAAAGACAAAAGAAAACAAAACTGACACTAATAATATTCTATACGTTAATTAATTGCATTTAAATAAAATACCTAAAAAAAAAATAGACCTTTACAGTGACATTATGGGGAACGTTGAAAGATTTAAAGCAGAAACTACTATGAGACGATCTGAGTTTTAGGAAGAGCACAGTAGAAATAAGGTTGGTCAATTTAGAAAAGAAAAAAGAGGTCAGTTAAAAGGGAATTGCAGTGGACTCAAGTGAAACACGAGAGTTTAAGAACCGGAGCTAAATATGAGATATCCTGTAAGAGGGCAGATATAGAGGGCTTGAGGACTGGAGTTGGGGGCTAGATGAAGAGGGAGCCTCGGTTTTCGTTCGTATTAGCAGCATGAACGCGTGGGGCGTGTTCTGCACTTCACTGTGAAACAGGCACAGGATAGGACACGGGGTTGAGGCAGTCTGGGGTCTTCTAAATGGCAGCAGACTCTAGGCAGAGTGATCTGGCTACAGGAAAAAAATAGACCTACCGGTATACACTCAGGGATTTATTTCTTCTGGAAAATGATCAATTTAGGCTGTCTTTAAATCTGGAAAAGTATTCCTAGAAAATCCAATGATCTTTGGAAACTCATGACACAGGTAGAAACATAAAGCACAGACATCCTCATTTCACATTCTCCACTCTGGCAGGAAGGAAAGGTATTTCAGCTGTCTCCTTTTTCAGTTGATTTGAGTGTTTTGAGAGCCAAACACTACACTTAATGATTTATGGCCGCAACTCACAATTCCACCGAACGGCTTAATTCCTCTGCCCGGATCCCACACTGCAGTGCCACATGCTAATGCCCAGGGTACGTGACTCATTAGTCCATGCGATCATTTTTGAAAAATCAGCAGAGCCATAGAAATAAAATGTTCATTTTTTAGGTCTTATTTACTGGCCAAAGCGGTTTTATCTAAAAGGAGCTGCTTTTACACTTACGGAAAATCTAAGAGTCCCTGTGGTTATCTTGCTGACTGAACAGCCCAATAAATAAAACTGTGAATATGTGGATAAACAACAAGGCATGGACCTAAATCTCATTAAACTTCCATGATTCCAAAATCCTAATGCCATGAAATGAAAATGCAGAAAAATCTAAGGTATTCCTAAAACCATAAAGTAGGCCCCAAAGAGACACAGACAAGGAAGAGGACAGCGTTCAATGTGCTGCTGTCAGCCGTGTTCCACGTCACTCACACGAACAGCTTAGTTCCTGTACAGGGAATGCTCCAGGATAGTGGGAGATATACGTAGTGTTTATTCTAAAATTACCTAGTGTGAGACTTAAGACATTTGTTTCCTTAAAGGAGTTGGCCTGACATTTGAACTTCCCTATAAAATTGCATTAAATATGTATCGGCTTGGAGGGCCGACCAAAATAGAATAATGCATTTTCAATTTAGTCTTGGTTACACTTGACCTGTTTTAAAGTGTTTCTTTAATGAAATGGAAGCTATACCAAAATTAATTCTATGCAAGTGGCAGAGCAGGTTCTGTGTTATTTAATCGTCATGCATACCCTCCGCTTCGCCCGGGTGTAGAAACAATACAGAGATGGCGATTGCTTTAATCTGGCAGGTCTGATAACATTGTCATCATAATCGGAACGAAGTTCAAGTGGTTTTCTGACCTGAATGTAACACTCGTGTTTTACTGTAAGAAATAAGGAAGGGCAGAGAACCAAGAAATCCTAACTGTGGCAGTTTTAGCCTGTAATTGTACTAATAATTCTGTATCCAGGGCAATTGAGCTAAGGAAGAGGGGTCAAAAACCCAATCTTCTTCATTACCATCACCAATTTATCTGCTAAACAATAGGCACCATTCTGGGCACTTTTCACATGAATTAACTCATAAGTGAGTTCATCTTACCACCTAGCCTGCTTGTTAAAAACCATGCTGGTGGGCAGCCTGGGGGCCTAGCACCGCCTTCCGCCCAGGGCATGATCCTGGAGACCCGGCTCCCTGCATGGGGCCTGCTTCTCCCTCTGCCTGGGTCTCTGCCTCTCTGTCTCTGTGTGTCTCTCATGAATAAAAAAATAACATCATAAATAAAAATAAATAAATAAATAAATAAATAAATAAATAAATAAATAAATAAAAACCATGCTTTGGACAGATGAGAAAACTCAAGCCCAAAGAGTTTCAGTTCCGCAACTAGGCAAGGCGGGAAATCTGGGATTCCGAAGGCCTTGTGTCTTTCCTCTCCACCGTGCTTCCCTGTTCGGTAACGTATCAGCACACCATGTGTGGCAGGCACTCTGCTGGGTGGGATACGCAATACCTAGAAAGTCTTAGTCTTGATAGAGCTGTCACACTAAAGGGAGAGCCCAACACAGACGAGTAAAGAGGTATTCAGGATGGTGTTATCAGATGGTGGCACGTGCTGAAGAAACAGACTTGGCATAGAGAATTGGGGGGGCGGGGCAGGCGGATAGTTGTTTGCTCAATTGTTTGTTTTCAGTGTGACATGAAAAGACAAGGCTTTCTGGGGAAGACCTACTGTAAGGAAAGACCCGAATGACAGAAAAGCACTGGACATAAATGAAAGAGGACTGTAACAGGGAACAGTAAACTCCGAAATCTGAGCCAAGAAAGAGCTTGGCATCTTCCAAGTACCAGCAGAAGGCGAGCTTGGCAAAAACGTATTAAATAAGATAGAGAAGGGGATCCCCGGGTGGCTCAGTGGTTGAGCATCTGCCTTTGGCCCAGGGCGTGACCCTGGAGTCCCAGGATCGAGTCCCAAGTCGGGCTCCCTTGCATGGAGCCTGCTTCTCCCTCTGCCTGTGTCTTTGCCTTTCTCTCTCTCTCTCTCTCTCTCTCTCTCTGTCTATCATGAATAAATAAATAAAATCTAAATAAATAAATAAATAAATAAATAAATAAATAAATAAAATAGAGAAAAGAATGAAATAAGGTGGGGATGAATCGTGAACCAAATCATCCGGAGACTTGTAGAACTCTCTGGATTCTGTTCTAAGAATAGTGGGAAGCTATAGAAGAATTATGATAAAAAACTGACATAACCTAATTTACATCTTAAAAATACTGTTCTAAGATTCAGTGTGAAGAATAGAGTGTTTATGTTTTGTCTACTTGATTGCAACTTCTGGGAGGGATATGTAAAATATCAGATGACATTTTTAAAAATTTTATTTATTTATTTATTTATTTATTTATTTATTTATTTTACTTTCATTTTAAACCCACTGTAGTTAACATACAGTGTAATATCAGTTTCGGGTGTCCAGTATAGTAATTCAGCACTTACAATACCTGGTACTCACCCCAAGTGCACTCCTTAATCCCTATCACTTATTTCCACATCTTCCCACTCATGTCCCCTCTGGTAACCATCAGTTTGTTCTCTATAGTTAAGAGTCTGTTTTGGTTTGCCTCTCTCTCTCTCTTTTTTTTTTTTTTTTTTTTTGGCCCCTTTGTTCATTTGTTTTGTTTCTCAGATACCACGTATGTGTGAAATTAAATGATATTTGTCTTTCTCCGACTGATTTATTTGACTTAGCATTATACTCTCTAGGTCCATCCATGTGGCTGCAAATGGCAAGATTTCATTCTTTTTTATGGCTAATATTCCATTGTGTATATATGAACACTCTTCTTTATCTTTATCAGTCAGCGGACACCCGGGCTATTTCTATAACTTGGCTCTTGTAGATAATGCTGCTATAAACATCTGGGTACGTGTATCCCTTTGAATTAGTATTTTTGTATCCTTTGGGTAAATACCTAGTAGTGCAGTTGCTAGATGGCAGGACAGTTCTATTTTTAACTTCTTGAGGAATCTGCATACTGTCTTCCACACCGGCTGTACCAGGTTGCATTCCCACCAACAGTGCACTAGAGGTTTTTTCCACATCCTCACCAACACCTGCTGTTTTTTGGGTTGTTGATTTTAGCCATTCTGACAGGCATGACGTGATACCTAATTGTAGTTTTGAATTGTATGTCCCTGATGATCAGTGATGCTGAGCATCTTTTCACGTGTCTGTTGGCCGTCTGCATGTCTTCTTCAGAGAAACATCTGTTCATATCTTTTACCCATTTTTAATTGGATTATTGTTTTTTGGGTATTGAATTGTAGAAGTTCATTATATATTTTGGATACTAACTCTTTATTGCATATGTCATTCAAAAATATCTTCTCCCATTTAGTAGATTGGTTTTTAGTTTTGTTTGTTCTTTGCTTTGCTGTGCAGAAACTTTTTATTTTGGTGTAGTCCCAATAATTTCTTTTTGCTTTTGTTTCCATTGCTTCAGAAGACATACCTCGAAAGATGTTATTATGGCTGAGGTCAGAGAAATTACTACCTGTGCTCCCTTCCAGGATTTTTATGGTTTCAAGTCTCAGGGTTAGGAGACCGGATCAGCATTAGGTCCTTAATCCATTTTGAGTTTATGTATGCATAAGGTGCAAGAAAGTGGTCCAGTTTCATCTTTTGTATGTAGCTGTCCAGTTTTCCCAACACCATTTGTTAAAGAGACTGTCTTTTTTCCCATTGCATATTCTTGTCTCCTTTGTTGAAGATTAATTGATCGTATAATCATAGGTTTATTTCTGGGCTCTCTATTCTGTTTTCATTGATCCATGTGTCTATTTTTGTGACGATACCATATTGTTTTAATTACTACAGCTTTGTAGTATAGTTTGAAATCTGAGACTGTAATACGTCCAGTTTTGTTTTTCTTTTTCAAGATTACTTTGGTTATTTGGGGTCCTTTGGGTATCCTTTTTTTTAATAAATTTATTTTTTATTGGTGTTCAATTTGTCAACATACAGAATAACACCCAGTGCTCATCCTGTCAAGTGCCCACCTCAGTGCCCATCACCCAGTCACCCCCACCCCCCACCCACCTCCCCTTCCACCACCCCTAGTTCGTTTCCCAGAGTTAGGAGTCTTTGATGTTCTGTCTCCCTTTCTGATATTTCCCTCATATTTTTTCTCCCTTCCCCTTTATTCCCTTTCACTATTTTTTATATTCCCCAAATGAATGAGACCATATAATGTTTGTCCTTCTCCGACTGACTTATTTCACTCAGCATAATACCCTCCGTTGGGTTTCCACACATATTATAGGATTTTTGTTCTAGTTCTGTGAAATATGCTGTTGTTATTTTGGTAGGGATTGCATTTAATCTGTAGATTGCTTTGAGAAGTATGGACATTTTAACAATATTTGTTCTTCCAATCCATGAACATGGAATATCTTTCCATCTGTTTGAGTTGTCTTCAACTTCCTTCATCAGTATTCTATTTTTTGCAGAGTACAGGTCTTTTTTCACTTTCTTGGTTAAGTTTATTCCTAGGTGTTTTACTCTTTTTGGTATAATTTTAAGTGAAATTGTTTTCTTAATTTCTTTTTCTGCTGCTTCAACACTAGAGTATAGAAATGCAGTGGCTTTCTGTATATGGATTTTGTATCTTATAACCTTACATATATATGTCATATATATAGAAAGAGATATATATGAGAGATACCTGAAGACTCCACCAAAAACTAGAACTGATAAATTTAGGAACATGTATACACACACACACACACACACACACACACACATAAAATCATGTCATCTGCAAATAGTGAAAGTTTTACTCCTTCCTTACCAATTTGGATGCCTTTTATTCCTTTTTGTTTTGTTTTGCAATTGCTGTGGCTAGGACTTCCAGTAGTGTGCTGAATAAAATCGGTGAGAATGGATATCCTTGTCCTGTTTCTGACTTCAGGGGAAACTCTCAGGTTTTCACCATTGAATATATGATGTTAGCTGTGGAGGTTTTTTGTTTTGTTTTTGTTTGTTATATGTGACCTTTATTATGTTGAAATATGTTTCTTCTAAACCTATTTTGTTGAGAGTTCTTTTTCATGAATGGATGTTATACTTTCTCAAATGATTTTTCTGCATCTATTGAAATGATCTTATGGTTTTCTTCTTTCCTCTTGATTATATATGTATATCTCACATTGCTTGAGTTGCAAATTTTGAACCACCTTTGCATCCCAAGAGTAAATCCCTCTTGATTGTGATGAGTGATTTTTGTGATGTATTGTTGGATTGGGTTTGCTAATATTTTGTTGAGGATTTTTGCATCTATGTTCAGCAGAGATACTTACCTGTAGTTTTGTTTTGGTTTTGATTTTGCTTTTTGGCAGTGTCTTTATCTGGTTTTGATGTCAGGATAATGCTGTCTTCATAGAATGAATTTGGAAGCTTTCCTTCCTCTTCTGTTTTCTTGAAATAGTTGAGAATAGGTATTAACTCTTCTTTAAATATTTGGTTGAATTCATCTGTGAAGCCATCTGTTCCTGGACTTTTGTTTGTTAGGAGTTTCTTGATTACTAGTTCAATTTTGTTGCTGATAATTAGTCTGTTCAAATTTTCTATTTCTTCCTGATTCTGTTTTGGGAGGTTATACATTTCTAAGAATTTAATTCATCCATTTCTTCGAGGTGGCCTAATTTGGCATAAAATTTTTTATGATATTCTCTTATAATCCTTTGTATTTCTGTAGTATCAGTTATTATTTTTTCTCTTCCATTTCTGATTTTGTGGAGTTCTCTCTCTCTCTCTCTCTCTCTCTCTCTCTCTCTCTCTCTCTCTCTTTGATGAGTCTGGCTAAAGGTTTATCCATTTTGTTGATCTTTTCAAAGAACCAGCTCAAATTTCATTGATCTGTTCTATTGGAATTTTTTTAGCTCCAATGCTAATTGTTAATCTGTCTGTTTATCCTTGAAAAGTTTTGATTTATGTGTTCTGAGTCTGTATTATAGGTTCACATATATTTATAATGTAATGCCTTCTTCCATTTTTTCTTTTCTAATATACAACATCCTTGTGTACTAAGGTTATATTTTTGTCTTTAATTATATTTTATTAGACACAATTCCCTTGTAAACTGAGGAAGATCTATAATATAATTGCCCTGGAGATTTAGAAAAGGAGAAACTAGAGGACACCTAACATGTGAGGTCACTTAACCACTTAACCATTCCACTTGTTTTCATCAGCTCTTCAGCTCATCACTCTGATTTCCTTGTTTGTGTTACTCTGTTTTAGGGCCCTGATTGTACTTTAAATCATCATTCTCTGGGTATCGACAAAGAGTTGGATAATGAAAATGAAAAAAATAATTGTCTGAAGGCAATGAGAAGAGAAGTAAGAAAAACTTGAAATATCCCCCAAAGACTTCCTCTTACCACTTTCCCACATTGTCAGTTCAAGGCCTGGGGCAGCCTCCTAGGGATGGATCGAGTCAGACTGTTTTTTAGCTAACTCTTGTAATTCATGTTTCCTTCTGTCATCTTTAGTTTTTCCAAGTTTGATTTTGAATAAATGGCCAGGAAACCATGCTTGATTAGCATCACCAAAGGAATAGAAGTTTTGGGTTTTTCCCCCCACATTGCTTTGAGATAGTCAACACTGTTCTTATTCTCCAAATCCAATTCATAAATTATGCTCATGATGGATTCCAAAAGTAGTATATAATATATCAAAGTCTATGGCATATGGCAAACACTTTTAAAAAATGAAAAACTTGTGCCTTTTATATGTCGCTTATGGATTTCTCTAGGAGATCGTGGCTTTATTTCTTTTTTCTTTAGATGTTGCAATAGCTTACTTATTTTTGCCACCTACATTTCATGTAATAGCTATTTTACAATAGCTAAAAAGAGCAAATCCTATTTAATAAAATGTTTTTATTCTGTTAGTTTTGTTTAAATATAAAAAAAATCTAGGAAATTCCTATTTTTGTTGTCAAATTCTGACCAAACAAATAAGAAAAAGAACAACTAAAAGCCAGGTGTTAAGATAATTAAAAGGTTTGGAAATTCCAAAACTGAACATTAAAATAAAATGCAATTGGGCAGCCTGCGTGGCCCAGCGGTTCAGTGCCACCTTCAGCCCAGGGCCTGATCCTGGAAAACTGGGATTAAATCCCGCGTAGGGCTCCCTGCATGGAGCCTGCTTCTCCCTCTGCCTGTGTCTCTGCCTCTCTGTGTGTGTGTGTGTGTGTGTGTTTCTCATGAATAAATAAATAAAATATAAAAATAATATAATGAATAAAAATAAAATAAAATGCAATTGTCATAAAATCCTAGTCAGAATCTAAATTAATACAATATTTTTGTATTTAGTAATACTCATTCAATTAGGCTTTTGCTAAATGTTAAATAGGACAATATTGAGCAAAAATCTTTTTTTAAAGATTTTATTTATTTATTCATGGGAGACACAGGGAGAGAGGCAGAGACACAGGCAGAGAAACAAGCAGGCTCCCTGTAAGGAGCCCAATGCAGGACTTGATCTCAGATCCTGGGATCACGCCCTGAGCGGAAGGCAGTCACTCAACCACTGAGCCACCCAGGTGTCCCTTGAGCAAAAATCTTTAAGTGGACATGTCATTTAATTATCAAATTATGTCTGAAGATGTATTCTAAGAAATAATGAAGATGCACATATACATTAGTTTCTCTAAAGCTGCTTATTTTAGCTCAATGTGTGTGTGAAGCTAAATAACGGCCCTCCAAAGATGTCCATGTCCTAATCTCTGGAACTCGTGAACACGTTGCCTTCCATGGCAAGGGATTTTGGAGATGTGATTAAGTTAAGGATCGTGAGATGGGAAGATTTTACTGCATAACCTGGGTAGGCCCAATGTAATCACAAAGGTTCATATAAGAGAGACACCAGAGAATCAGTCAGAAAAAGGACATGTAACCAAAGAACCAGAGGTTGACATGGTGTACTTTGAAGACAGAAGAAGGGGCATGAACCCAAGAAATGCAGGTGACCTCTAGAAGCCGGCAAAGGCAGCAAAATGAATTCTGCCCTGGAGCCTTCAGAAGCACAAAACTCTGCTAATATCTTGATTTTAGACTTCATA
This sequence comes from Canis lupus baileyi, assembly GCF_048164855.1. Taxonomy (NCBI): domain Eukaryota; kingdom Metazoa; phylum Chordata; class Mammalia; order Carnivora; family Canidae; genus Canis; species Canis lupus. The sequence continues at coordinate 61,212,488 of NC_132850.1, read as the reverse complement.
CCTCCACAACTGTAGGATCATAGATTTGGTTACTTTAAGCCACTAAATTGGTGGCGATTTATTAAAGCAGCCATAGGAAACTAATAAAGTCTATGATAGTAAAAAAGTTTAAAACCCTTGCAAAAAGTATGCTTAATGGACCCACTGAAATTGTTATAGGACAATATTTTCTATGCTTATGTTACTAAGTAAAAAACATCTTACAAACGTAACATTTAAGTCATTTTTAACAAGGAAATTACAAATAGCAATAGCTTTATTTTTAAAGTGCTTTTTTGTGTTTCAGGACACTTTAAAAAGTTTCCCATGTTTTAGCTCAATTACCACTCCAAAAGGTGAATATCATTATCTCCATTTTTACAGATGAGGCAATTAACGCATTGAGAGGTTAAGATACTTGCCCAAGATCGTACAGTTAATGAGTGACAGATCTGAAACTAGGATAGGAGACCCCTGAACTTGCACTTAGTCCTCTTTGTATGAATAACACTGGACAGTAAACAAAACAAATGTATATACAACCCTGATAATGCTATGTGATGAAAAACAGGCAAGCTTTAGTGTCTTCTTTTCTTTATCTGAACAATAAACTTTAATTACTTTGGAAATACAGAAAAAATAAGTTTTAAAAAGATAGAAAATAATAAAGTTTGAAAGATATGTTGATGATCTTTAGAAAAATACTTCCTATTCTCATCTTTATTTTTAGAAAAATTCACTTCTTTTTTTTTCAAATTAAATTGTCACAAGGATATAACTTAAATATGTAATTGTCTAAAGAATAAAATTATGTCATGACCTACTTGATTATATACCATTCAGAGCTTTGCAAATCTAACATGTGTATATTTAAATACCAGTGCCTTTGCTTATGAAGATCAGTAAAATACATATGAGAAAAGGTAACATTAGAAACTGAACTAAAAAATTAACCCTAGGGGGACGATGGTATCTGGTTAGCCTCCAGTGTGGCTCACCCCAACACCACTTACAAGTGAAGTACAAAGACATATAAAAACCTACCAGAATAGAGTCATACCCCTCCCCCCCAAAAAAGCAATTGGTAGAAGACTTGTGTTTTTGCTGAAAGTAAGATAACTCTGAGACTCTGCCCCACTGGAGCCCTAATTCAAAATATGAAGTCTCTACTGAAGCAAAATCTTGACAGCTATCCTTCTACCATGAGTGCTTTTTGAAGTAACCAAAGTATTGATCCACTCAATCACTCTCAGCCTTTGTATATCTTTTTTTTTTAAGATGTATTTATTTGTTTTAGAGAGAGAGACGAGCGCCAGGAGGGACAGAGGGAGAGAGAAACTTTAGCAGACTCTTCACTGAGCTCAGTCTGACACAAGGTTCCATCTGAAGACCCTGAGAGCATAACTTGAGCAAAACACAACCAACTGCGCCACCCAGCGGCCCCTCAGCCTTTGCACATCTTGTTGGTGATTGCATTTCCCCAGAAAACAGAAAGGGAGATGAGAAATGGCTATAGCCATGGGAAGAGATAAGATACAAGAGTCTTTGTAACAATAAGTAGCAATTTTGTTTTTTCATCTATCTCATCTATTTATGAGACCAGGTAGTAGCTCTAGGAGCATTCCTCTATGCATTTCACTGCTAAAACAAGAAACTGGGCAAGGAACTACCTCCTCCATAATCTATCTACATGGTAGGGAAGGATTTAACCAGCAAAAAAGTGGCCAGAAGGGAGGAAGTCAAAGATAATCTCATGGTCTTCCCATTGGCATACATCAGGTCTGCTTGGCTGTCCTCTTGTTAGAAGATTAATAAGCAGAAATAAACGTTATAATTGCCAGGTACCACAGGACAGCAGAACAGAAACACCAGAAGATTCAGAAGAAAAAGAAAACCTTTACAGTGACGAACAATAAGAACTTTAAATTTCCCGTTAACCATTGTGTCCTCAGCTCCCAAAACATTTGTGTGACTGAGAGTGGGTGCTCGATACACATTCACTGACTTAATAAATAATCTTTTTGTGAAAGTATGCTACATCTTCAGTGAGGAACAAGAAGTCTTGAAATCCATAAAGCAAAAGGGAAGCTACAGAGAAAATAAGCTGAACCAAAAGGAAAAAATAAGGGAAACGTAAAAGTAAGAAAATTTAAAATGCAAGTGCAATTGAGAGAGTAATAAGTGATAGATGTAATTTCCTCCTTTGTGTGTATCACTTATTCTCAATCTATGACTTCTCTTTTATTTTTTAATGTACAGAAATATTAGATTAAATATAGTAGGATCTCTTTCTCTCTTTGTTCTTTCTGGCTTCTGGTTTTTGTGTCTGATTTAGAAAAGCCTTTATCATTCTAAGATGATAATTTTTCCCATTTCTTTTATAATCTTTATGTAAATCTCTTTAATTCAACTGAAATTTACTACTGTGCATTATAATAAAATATTTGTGTTTAATGAACGATATTTAAAGAAATCTACTTTAAATCTCACAATAACAAGTTAATTTGGGTCATCACTACCACCAAAGACAGTTATAAAAAGCCAAAAATTATAAAAATTCTTCTACTTGAAAACTTTAGAGAATTAATGCTACAAGGACAAAATAGCAAAGACCCATAAAAGATAAAAATCACGAGAAGGGGAGCTTGGCATATGGGCTACTTTTCTCGAGAGGTATTTACCAATTTCAGAAGTGGCCAAGCAGTTGAGAATGTGAGAAGCCAAAGTAGGAGTCCAGAACTGGCCCAATCAGCGACCTGGTAGAGGCTAAACACAAGGATTAAGTGTAAGCAGGAAGTAGATACGCCTCACAGCACCTGCAGCTCATTTAAAATCATTTCAATGCCTGGGGAAAAAATTAACGAAATTCTGGATCACTAGTGATACTAGTAATGAAAAGGAAAATTCTCACTTTTCCTCAGATTATTTCTAAGTACTCTGGTGAATACAGTGTCCAATGAAAGATAACTGAGCATACATAGAAACAAGACCATAAAATTAGAGGCAAGTAAGGGTTCAGTCATGAAAACAGCAGTTATAGTCATCCTTCTAGATGCTTTTAACATGAGCAGTGGGGGCTTATACCAACCCTAGAAGATCTGAGGGTCGGAAGATCTGAGAAGCTACCCCTGAAAATTGTTGCACTCAGCTGAGCACAGTCAAGGACTTCTCAAAAGCTTTCCATAAGATGCTGCAGTTCTCAGGAAGTTCTCAGAAGCTTCCACAAACTACCACAGTCTGCAGAAGTGAAATGGGTGGAATCTCAAGAGTTCATCAGAAAGCCTCTGTAAATCTCAGGCCTGCCCACAGATTTAAGCTGCAAACGCCTCTAAAGAATAATGACTTCTTTTCCTCTTCTGCCTTCCAAATCACTTCCAAAAGTCTCTCACCTAGAAGTATGTGGGGAAAGAGATTTTGAGAACTATGTCCTTTGGGTTATTTTCTTGGTTTCTAGAAGATATATAGAAACCTGAGAGAATTTATGGGGGTTTTTATCTAGTTTTATTTATCGAAGTAATCTCTATACCCAACATGGAGCTCGAACTCACAACCCCAAGAGCAGGAGTCTCATGCCCCTCTGACTGAGCCAGCCAGGCACCCCAAGAAATCTGAGAGAATTTCTTAATTAACTCAGAACGGCAAAGGATTTTTAAACTATGTGATAGAGAACACTAATCATAACAGACAAGATTAATTAATCGGACTGCATTAAAAGGAAGAGATTCCACTCATCAAAAGACACCATTATGGAGTAAAAAGGCAAGCCATAGTTTATTAAAAGCTATTTTAAACATATATAACAGACAAAGATTACATCCGGAATATGTATAAAGAACTATGATCCAATAAGGAGGAAAAATGTCAGCTGAGCCTAAGAAAAATGGCGGTTAAAGTCCTGTCACAAAAGAGGTTATCCAACCAGCTAATAAACACAGGAACGGTATTCAAGCTCATGAATAATCAGAGAAATGCAAATTCAAAGTATAATGAGATACTATTACATAGATATTAGAATGGCTACAATTTAAAAGACTGAAAATACTTAAATGTTGGAGAGGATGTGGAGCAATGGGACTGGGTGGGAAGGTAACTTGAAACAACCACTTTGGGGATTATCTCCTAAAATTGAAGATACGTATTCCTTAAGACTCAGCTTTTTCACTCATTTACACATGCAATAGAAATGTGTGCCCCTTTGCATCAAGATACATACAATAATCTTTATCAGAACTTGACTTTTAATAGTGCAAAAATTAAAGCATCCAAATTCATATAAAAAATAGAATACATAAACTATGGCATGTTTATAAAATGGAAGGCCGTGCAGCCTTGAAAATGAATGAACTACTTATACATGTGAAAATTTAAGTTAACCTCCAACATAACGCTGACAGAAACAGTCAGTAAATAATACGTACTATATGGTTCTGTTTATACAAAGCTTCTTTAAAGCTATATCATAGTTATTAGGACCGCATATATAGATGCTGAGAATATTTTTAAAAATAAAGAAAGGAAGTACCATAAAGGAAAATAATGATTCTCTATTATGGGGTAGAGGGTGTAGGTGACCAAAAAAAGGCCTGAAGACTGCTTCTAAAATAGGGGTTATGCTCTGTGTGTCCTGACCTAATTTATTTTGCAATAATTCATGGAGATTTCTAGTTAATTTTGTGAACTTTTCTGAAAGATTATACTGCTAAGAGGAGTCAGTTGTAGGCTTCTCACACCACCATTTGTAGTTCATTCAGTGTACCATCATCAACTGTAGGGAAATGATCAAAGGGAAGCGACGTAAGGGGAGGAGGGTGGGGGGTGGGGGTGAATGGGTGACAGGCACTGAGGGGGGCACTTGACGGGATGAGCACTGGGTGTTATTCTGTATGTTGGTAAATTGAACACCAATAAAAAATAAATTTATTATAAAAAAAAAAAGAAATCTTACTTTGCCTTGCAGAGATGTTATCCCAAGCCATATTAGGCTTCCAACCACTCTATTTTGTGATTTAGCCTCCTTTAGTCCCCTGACCCAAGCCTTTTGCTGACACCATGCTTCGGTGGTAACAAATGTGCTCTACTGTTAACCTCATCCCGTCTGGTTTCCTTCCATAGGTGTCTGCTAAGGTCCTGGTCTGCCTAAAGACCACCTCCCTTGTAATATGCTCTAACTTTTCCCTGTCCATTCCACCTCTGTCTCCTCCTCTTCCTTCTTAGAATTAATCCTTCCTCTATGCTATCCTGCGTGATACACATGATCCTACCAATACTTTATCAAACAACATGGGTGATTCAGTCCATGAAGTGTCAGACTCAGGTCATGATCCTCAGGGTCGTGAGATTGAGCCTCGCCTTGGGATCCACACTAAGTGTGGAGTCTGCTTAAGGTTCTCTCTCTCCCACTCCTCTCCCCCCATTCTGTCTCTCTCTTAAAAACAAAAACAAAAATTCACAACATATACATTCATCGTTTGCCTTTCTGCTTCGCTTGTGAGACTGGCCATTCCTGAGGGCAGGTACTTACTCTCCTGCCGGCACTTAGCTCACCGCCCAATCTCACTGCGATTAGGACCTCAACACTTGTGTTGAATGTAACTCCCTAATTCACTGCCAGCTTGGTGGTGAAGTTGTGAAATCTGGATCTGTTTCGAATATACCCAAAGGACTCTAGTAAAATTTCTTCTCCTTACAATGGTTGAACTACACTGAGTGATAAGACAGTATCATTATCAGTTGGTCATACATTATGTCAAATAAATAGTATAGCTTAATCACTAAAGGGCCTCCATTGTTTGTAACTAGAAATTTATAACAGATTGTGATAGGAATTGTGTATATATATTCACTGTAACATAAGCCTTTCCAAAATAAGCTTTTTAAAAAGCAGGGCCATAAAAAAATGACATTTCCATCAAATTTTCAAAGTCTAAAGTAATGGACATCATGCAGCTATATAATCAGGTAAAATATGCTAAAACTAATAGCGTTATCCTCAGGAACTCTCTGTTATTCTAGGGGCTTCTACTTATTTCCACTCTTACTTGAAGATTAGGGAAAATAAGTATGTAGATTTTGAGGTCAATAAAAGATTTTATAACTCCATCAGTAGAATACTGTTTTCAACACCTTCTAGTTTATGGGATATTTTTGTTGTTCAAACCTGTGGTGTCGGGAGGAAAATCATATGTAGTTAATGACTGAAGTGTGTAATATTTTTCTCTTGTTGGTGAGTCCTGTGATAGCAGCCCCTGCGGTGTCTGCCAAGTATGTGTGGGTGATCATGTGACTCTATAGCATAGCTTCAATTTGCCCCTCACCCCGACCCCACGCAGAGTCCAGGAGCTTCATTGTGTGCTCTGTCATAGTGTCTGTAAGTATTCTCACTGCTGGGTTGTCATCGTTTTTCAGTATTTTGCACCTAACAAACTACTGGCTTTTTTTTTTTAAAAAAAAAAAAAAGGTGTTGAGCAAATTTTTTGTTTATGGAACTTCTCCCATTTTAATCACCAGATAATAATTAAATAGCAACAAGGCAGTGTATAGAGAGAATGGTCTCTTCTCTCAGGAAGCTTAGAGTCCATGGAGTCTGTGTATAACACGAGAATGCCAAAAATTCGTGTTTTGTGTTTTTAGTGTCATTTCTGTTTAGTGATTTAAAAGTAGAATTTTAAACTGCTTTTAAATTATATTGTAAAATGGGAACACATAACGGTGGTTAGAAACAGGAAGTATAAAGCAGAACCTTGACGTCTCTGAAAATAAGCGAGAGAAGAAAATTCGGAAAATTCTATCTTGTGACATGACATTTCTCATCTGATTCTACTGCTCCCTAAAAATATCTAAGTTGACAATGAAGACCACCGTAAGTGCTCAATCCATTTATTGAGAGTAAGCACAGCAGTTAACTCAGGAAGAACCGACTGTCACTTCTAATATGAGTGTTTTATATTTATGGAGATGCAAATGGTCTAAATCTGAATGTGTACTTGCTTGGCAAATTCCTGATAATAAATTCATAAAATAATCTCTTCTTGCTGCAACATTTACACAGCACTGACACAAATCATGAGAGTGTTTTATTTTGGGGTGTGTGCGTGTGTGTTGCAACCAAAAAGAGGAAGACCTGGTTAGGAGCATGAAAATGGAAAAACACTTGTTTTAATGCTCAGATATTTATTCAAAATCACCTACAGGATGAAGCTCATGATATAGACAAAATATAATAAAGCTGTGTGTTATAATGGCCAAAGCTTTATCAAAGAAAAATGACACCATAAATGACATTTTATGGCTTACGGAAGACAAAGGGCTCAGATGTTCTGCTTCACCCCGTTCTTTACAACTTGATAGATATAGAGATACTAATGATTGGGGTCAGTTGTTGATATGTTGATATTTATTCTCAATATTTGAAATGATGATGTGTATAAAGTACTCAGCAGTAAATTAAGCAAAATAAGACATTTTAACTCACTATGAGCTTTTAGTGAGGATGTTTGCATAACATAAATGTTTCATAAACATGAATGTTTGCCTTAGGGGCCTGGGGGTGCTGCCCACATCAAGACCATTGGACACGGCACCCCCTCAGCATTCATCAGAATCGCTCACTTCTGAGAGAATGTCTCGGTATGCCCAACGGAGTAGTAAAACTGGTAACTTTTAGGTATGAAAAAGTAGTTTAATATGTCTTTAGACCAATTTATGATAAATTACTGGCTATCTTTGGGAGTTTGCTCTGTAACAGATTTATTCTCTTTCAGGCAGAGGGTAACAATGGTGAGGGTCTGGTTTGGTTGCAACATTCTTTTTTCATGGAAGCCAGAAAATGTCACAACAGAGGGGCAAAGGATGGATGGATAAAGGGGAATTAATTCACACTTCTCCTTAATAATCTTCAAACTCTAAAGCTGGCTTATTTAACAGGGCTTTCTCTTTCAATGTTACATGCTCTCAAGCAGTAACTACAAAAGGACACTATTTCTCTCACACATAGAAAAATTGTTGTAATGAAAGTAAATTATGGTACGAGTAGAAGAACATTATTAGTCATCTTTACTGCCAGAAAATGCACTTTGGAGAGGATTTCTGTGACATAGAAAGAGGGGACAGTTCCTTAAGACACTCTGTCACGTGAGCATCTGAGCCTCTTCGGAAGAGGCTGCAGCTAACAGTTCTTACCCACTGTTCTATTTTTGGCAGCATTTTCAGCATCTCCCTTCAATTATATCCTTGACAGAACCTTTTAAGCAATTTAAGCACATTGTAATTTGTATCTGTACAGTTACTTTACTCTATATTGCTAAATATTATGACATCAAGGGTGACATGGGAATTTTCCTGTGCACTAAGACTTCCAGTGGAATCAATTCTCTTTAATTCTGCAGAAGGTTCTTGGGACCAAGGCCATAGCATCATGCCCAATAACTAACAGAACACATGGACAAGGATGCATTATGACTTTCCTAGGCCAAGGCACTTTTGCCTTGATTGGCCCCTTCCTGGATAAAATAAAATTATGTTTTATGACCACATTAGTATAAGGACAAATATAATCTACTCTGGATTCATTATTAGACATTTTTGTCATAATATTTTCTGATCCTAAAAGTAATTAAAGTCAAATTTCCATGAGCCCTTAAAAATATTGCAAGCCCTAGGACCTCTTCCTACTGTGCCTGGCAGATAAATTGGCCTTGCAGAGAGAATATGTCTTTATTCCATCATGTTAGGAATTTCAAACATGGAATCACTTCCATACAGATTCTGGTCTGTTTTGTAACGATTTCTGAGGACTCCTCAGTTCTCTGGAGGTCCTGTGCAAAGTGGGCAGGCTGGTGGAAAGATCTTCTCCCTTTCCTCAAAGAGAATATTTTTAGCTTAATCTGCTTTATATTTAGGGGTCCTTTGTAATTGACTTGGAGGAGGGAGGCCTTACTAGCTTTTTAAAGATTTGAAAATCATCGATACAGAATCTATGCATTAACAAATATAGGTCAGTTACTGTATCTTAATCTTTTAATTAACTTGCTTTTTTGTATATATCTTGAAATTTACTGAGCAATGTGTGCTCAGTAAAATCTCCATATGTGCTGTGATTATTAAATACAGGAGTACATTGTTCTCCGACCAGGAAGAGACAAATAGAGATGGTATTACACAGGTTCTTTGCTTTAAAGTCCTTATTTTTTGGTTTATAAACAAGCCATTTTGGTCAGACTTCTTCAGCATCATAAATGACTTTGAATTTCATTGTATATGAAAAATAAGGTAGTGAGAATACTCTGTTGACTTATTTTTCGGTGTTTGATTCCCCGTTAAACAATGCAAATTCGTATATCACAGCTGATTGCATTTGTCAGCTGTTTGGGGCTTTTGTCATTTTTTTTTTTTTTTTTTTTTTTTTTTACCCTATTTTGACAAGTGTGTTTAGGCCTTGAATTAGCTGTGTGGATGTCTCAAAGTTCTGAACAGCCTAGTAGTGAGAGATTATTAAAGGAGATGCAAGATGCAGAGTGGAGGATAGACTGGTAACTAGGAAAGCCTACGGGCTTTTAGCTTCTATCACTTTTCATGTAGTTGATACCTATTTCTGAATATATGATAACAGGTATCAGCATGAGCTTGTGTTACATTGCGATTTATAATAAATATATATTTGGTCTTGAGCCCCAATTCTGGCACAGAATCCCTAAAAGCCTTGAAATTTCCTAAGTATATTGATAAAGGTATCTTGATAGTCATAACAAACCTCAGCCACGTCTGAATGTGTTACTGAGGTGACCTGAGGACTGGTTGCCAGGTGAACTAATCATGAACAGAGGGTTAGAACTTTCCATCCCATCCCCTGATTTCCACAGAGGGGGGAGGGTTCTAGGTTGAATAATCACCAATGCCCAGTGACTTAAGCAGTCCTGCCTAAGTAATGAAGGCTCCATAAAAAAACAAAAGGAAGGAAGGGGGTTCAGAGAGCTTCTAGGTTGGTGAACCAGGAAGCTTCGAGGTACCACCATGCTGGGCCCCTAGGCACCATGGGGACAGAAGCTCCTTCATTCAGGACCTCACTCCATGTATCCCTTCATCCTGTGGTTTACTTCTATCTTTTGTAATACGTCAGAAATCTAGTGAGGAAGTGGGGTCTCTGAGTTGTAGGAACCACTCCAACAAACTAATCAAACCTCAGGAGGGGATTGTGGAAACTTCTAATCAGAAGCACAGGTGACAACCTGGACTTGTGACTGGCATCTGAAGCTGCAGCAGTCTTGCAGGACTGAGCCTGTGGCCTATGAAATCTCATGCCATCTCCACGTGGATAATGGCAAAAGTGAGTAGAATTGTAGGACACCCAGCTGATGTCAGAGTTGCTTCTGGGTGTGAGGGAAACCCCTTTCCCTCAACACAAATGCACACCCATGCACACGCCGAACTTGGGTCCAGAACCCTTAGCTTGTATCTATTGGTGTACATTAAAATCAGAAGGTTCTAGAAATAGAATAACTCTAGGGTCAGGGCACATGGAGAGAACACTGGATGAGGAAAGAGGTAACCCTGGCTCTGCCACTTACTACCTGCTTTTGGACTATTCATTTAGCTTAACAAACCTCCACTTTCTTGCCTACAAAATCCATTATTTTCAAAGATGAAAATAAGGTAGTTAGAGACTAGTGATGTTGCAGACAAAATGGTCTGAAATAACTCCTCATATTAAAACTTAGAAATACTGGATTAAAACATAACAAATATTCTGACCAGTGCTTAGCTGTGTGAGCAAGAAGGGCAGAGAAATCTCCAGGAATCAGAAACGAAGAGGAAACCATAAACCAGAGAAACTGGCCTGGGTTGACAGTGTGGCAGTCTGAGCCAGTCACTTGTGATCATGTGGTCATGTCAGTGCTCACTCAGAGTAGAAGACAAAGCAATGGGCCTAAACATTCCCCACCCCCTATCTTAAAAAAAAAGGCAAAGGCCCTTTAAAATGCTGCTGTTTCAGTAAAAATATCTACGAGGGGAAAAAAAAGAAATCCAACCACCCACATAGAGAGATAAAAAGGAAGACACTTGTTCTTTTTTTAGCCTGAATTCATGTGTACAAGGGGAAAAAAAAATCCTCTGAGAAATTTAATCACAGATTCGTAATACATTCCAGTTAGGGGCTTTAATTCGTATCATCTGCATGACCCAGAATCCCCGAACTTACAACACTTTTTTCTAGGCCAATGATAACCCCTAGTAAATAAACATGATCACCTCTGAGGGAGTATTCCCTCACTGAAAAATGAACAGATTTTTCACACACTGTAGCCTGGTGATGATGAGCTTCCAGTTCAAGCTTTCAGAAGACACAAGGAACAATCTCCATGAGGAAGACTAAGCAACACCAACAAATAGAATTAAATCTTCAAGATCATCAAATAGTCGAACGAATTAAATAGAGATTTTTTAAATAGCACGTTTAAAATTATTAAAGACATAAAAGAAGGATCCAAGGTTAAGAAAATATCAGGACACTGTGAAAAAATGCAGGGAGTTTAGAAAAAAAAATATTGGAAATGCTAGACACGAAGGATATAGCAAATGTATTTTTAAAAACTCAGTAAGCAATTAAACAAAAGACCAGACATAGCTAAAGACCAGCTCAGACTACCATGGAATTCTGATTAAATCAGGAAGATTACACACATTTACACATATTCTCTTTTGAAATTTCACTCAAATTATAGCCAAAAGAAATGTTTTCATTGTAAACACAAACAGGTAAAAAAAAAAAAATATGGAGAGGAGACAATAGTAACAAAATATGGGAAGCTGGAAAAGCGAAGAGTACCTCAGCAGGTAGGAGAGTGGTAACTTAGTATAACGTAGAAAGCTAAAACTAAGCCAGCTGCTATGAAGCAAGAAGACAGCTGTTTCATACTATAGAATTCCAGAAATCAGAGGCAACTGAAATATGAAAATGGGGTACAAGTTAGGCTGGATAAAAAGAAATTAGATTGAAAGTGCATGTGAGAGACAGAAAGTCCTGCAGATCTTTTCTGGGCCCCAAGTTTCTGGACGACTGTCCCTTCTCAATCTTGGCAGAATGACTCCCATGCATTCTGGATTTAGGATTATCAGATTCAGCTAAGGATGAGGTTACTGTTGTAAAAATGATTTAAGTGAAAATCTGTATTATGAGCAATGATGACTCTTCTTTCCTCTCTTGGTCCCAATATGCTGGCATCAGCTCTATGTTCCAAGGCAAGAGTTGGCAGGATTTATTTTTAAGAAACTGAGGGAGCAGGGGATCCCTGGGGGTAGCTCAGTGGTTTAGCACCTGCCTTTGGCCCAGGGCGTGATCCTGGAGTCCCGGGATTGAGTCCATCGGGCTCCCTGCATGGAGCCTGCTTCTCCCTCTGCCTGTGTCTCTGCCTCTCTCTCTCTCTGTGTGTGTCTCTCATGAATGAATAAATAAAATCTTTAAAAAAAAGAAAGAAAAAAGAAAGAAGAAAGAAAGAAAGAAAGAAAGAAAGAAAGAAAGAAAGAAAGAAAGAAAGAAAGAAAGAAAGAAAAGTAACAGGGAGCAGTGAAAATAGCTGAAGATACTAATTTGAGAAAATTTCCCCCCAAACAGTCGAACTTGAGCACCCTAGAGTGAAGGTCATCTGTTAACTTGACTGAAACACACACATAGAATTTCTAATCAGCTTTTTAGTGACTTAAATATGAACCAATATCCAAAGAAAGAAAACAGAGACAATGAAATAAGCAGAAGGATTTTTTTAAAATGCAATACTCCATAGAGAGACAAGATACTGCATCTTTAAAACAAGTAACTTTTAAAAAGGAAGATCCCATGAATAAAAAAGAGCAATTGGATATTACAAATAAGAGACAGAAATAAGAAGCAATTTAAAAGTCTGGAAGAGAATGTTGAAGGAAATTCCCAGAAAGCACAACAAAAAAGACAAGAAAAATGAAAAAGATAAGAAAACTTGATAATTATTTCAGGAACTTCAACATCCAAATAATGTTCAAATAAGAGTTCTAGTGTGAGAATATAAAAAACAAACAAATGAGTTGAAATTATCAAGGATATTATTCTTTAAGAAATAATTATCAAGAAAACATCCTCCAAGTGAAAGACATAGGTTTCCAGATTGAATGGGACAAATGATTGCCCAGAAAATTGTAATTTTAAAAAATATACAACACTTAGATGAAGACAACATCCAACACATTCAAAAGAGGAAAATATTTTGTTTGAAGTATCAAGAACCAGAATGACCCCTAACCCCTCGATTATAACACTGGGATCAAGGGAGGGGGAGGAGTAACTAGTTCAAATTTTTTAAGGAAAATATTTCTAATCTAAAATTCTGTATTCAGTTAGGCAATCAATTGAATAGCAATGTAGAATAAAATTTTTTTCCAAAATTGAAGTCTCAAAAATATACATCCCATTCTCTGGTACTTGCTGAACTCTGTATTCTTTGCAAACAAAGAAATGCAACTAGAAAAATGAAGACACTGGACCCAGGAAAAGGGCATCCAAAATGGGAGAGACATGAGAGAAATCATGTATACTAGGACCAAAATTTAATGTAACACATCGCTCAGCATTTACATAACCAAAATTATTACATAGTTATATGAAAGGAATAGGACAGGTTATATGGGTGGAGGTGGGTTTATGATCTCTGATCTCTACTACAAAAGGTAGAAATTTAACATCTCACACAAACTTCATTTGCCTCAGATTTCTCTTTTCTCTTGCATTTTTCCATCCCATTTTGTTTTGTTTGACATCATTCACTTTAGCTACTGACTTCATTCCCTACATTTTAGCTCTTTCTTGAACATATTCTAGTCAGGCCTTTATCATAGCTTTGCTGCTGTCAAGGGCAGCAATGATTTCCACATTGCCAAATAACCAATTCCCAGTATGTGTCTTATCAGACTTCTTAGGACACTTATCCCAGGGCTTTTCTCTACCTTCTCAAAGTCCTTTCTCTTTTTCATTTGACTTACAAGGCCCCTTCTCTGTTGGTTTTCCTCCCACCCAACCTGTGTGAATCTTTTACTGTTTCCTCTTCATCTTTCTGAGCTCAAAGATCAAAGTGCTCCAGGGTTGTATCCTTACCTCTTATCTCAATCTTTATCCAATTTATTTGTTTTTACAGGAAAGCAAACAGAAGTTTATTAACATATATACCTCACATATACGTGGGAGTTAATCAGGGAAAATGAGTAACTCAAAGTAGTGTCTTAGAACTTCAGCTTAAATATTGTCTTTAGCTATAGACAAAAGGAAAATAAGCTGTGGAAGAAGGCAGTTAGATAAGGAGTTACCAGGTAAAGCACAATAAACAAGAATAAGATTTTTTTTTTTTTAAGAATAAGATTTATTATGCAGATTTAACTGGTTGTCTTCTCCACTGAGAAGGATACAAACTTGTCTCTGGGGATTAGCCTTGTCCTACATGACAAAGGGGCATGGAAGAGGGGAGAGAAAAAGGACAGCTTTGTAAATTTATGTCCCATTTAGGGGGAAATTGGGGAAAGGTAAAGAGCTTTTCTTGTATCTGCTTCTACTAGTTGCCTTTAGTGCAAAATTATCTTTATACCAAAGTGGCATCTTTGGTGAGGGCATATTCTGCTACCTTTCTTTCTCTACCTTTGAAACTTCCCAAGAAGTTTCATGGTTCAGAAGCTAAATTGGTAGATTTCTCTGTATCTCACTGAACCAGTCACCTAGTCCTGAGAATAGATCAGTTCAGTTTAACAGTTGTGTCTCATTTCAGAAGGTAGGGGTTGAGGGTGGGCTTCTATCACAGTTAGGCCTATATGTTGTTAGAAATCCGGTATTCAGTAAGAAGCATTTGTATGGAGACAAAATAAAACAAAAATTGGAGCAGACTGTAAACCAGTTTCTGAGCCTAGAGGGAAGCCTGTCAAGAAGATTTCTAGATGTTGGGCTTGAAGCATCTTTTGCAGTCTGAATATCTCCGCTGGTGTCATTGGGTGTTTCAGTGAACTTTCTAAGTGGGCTGTACAGCAACAGGCACAACAGTTGTCAAACTGTTGGAGGAGAGACATCATAGTCAGAAGGAAGAGAAAATGCAAAGTCGCTCATCCAGAAAAAAAAAATTGGGAACCCGGGGTGGCTCAGCAGTTTAGCACCGCCTTCGGCCCAGGGCATGATCCTGGAGACCTGGGATCAAGCCCCACGTCAGGATCCCTGCATGGAGCCTGCCTCTCTCTCTGCCTGTGTCTCTGCCTCTCTCTCTCTCTCTCTCTCTCTCTCTCTCTCTCTGTTGTCTCTCATGAATAAATAAAAAAAAATCTTTAAAAAAAATCAGTGTGTTGAAGGAACAGAAAGGAAGAGCATGTGGCTGGCACATGGAGAGTAACGGGAATTTTGTAGGAGATGATGTCAAAGATTTACCTCGTGGGACTTCTTTCAGCCATGGTAAAGAGTTTGAATGTTATTCTAAGTATGATAGGAAGCCACAGAGATATTTTAATTAGGGGAGACAATGTCAGTTTGATATGAAATCTACTATGTCAGAAGTAAGTGCAGACTCATGGGAGCACCTTGAGAGGCATCCTAAAAAGTCTAATGGAATCAGAAAAAACTTCCTCGGTATTATTCATGAGATCACAAATCATTCGGAAAAGTGAAGCATAGGATGTAAGGGAGAGACGGAAGAGGCTATAAAGATAGCCGGGGGCCAGATCATAAAGCCTCATTAGCTACAAACAAAAGCCAGGAAAATGGAGTATCATTGAAAGAAAATCCACTTAGCAGGCTGCTGATGTCATTTAGTCAAGAATTAATGCCTTGAACTCATTTTTTTTTTAAAGTGTGATTGGAGAAATGTGGGTAGATTAGAAATACTAAGGAAGAAAAACTAGAACTCGGTGTTGGCTCAGCAGTGGAGGATAGTGTAAAGAGAAAGGAGCTAAAGACGAAACCAGATTTTCTATTAAACATGGTATGCCAGACCCCATCTACTCACTTCTGCTTTTCTTTAGGCTGCCACTAATATAAAGCTAAAGGAATTTTTAGAAGCATAAAACTGTTAAAAATAGGAGTAAATATTACCGTAAAAAAAAAAAAAAAAGAAAAAGAAACTTGTGGTGTTTGAAAAACTGATGGAGCTATAGGACCTGAAGAAGCAGAGTCGAGAAAGCAAACATCTAATGTTGCAGTGGGAAAAACTAAGAAACCACTCAGTTCACAGCAAGGAATTCCCAAAACGTCAACCGATAACTTTTGGAGGTGAGGACAAAGGTAGAGGTGAAACTACTAGTACAGGCTGAAAGTCTGGGTTAGAAGCAGTTAAGACTTCAGCTGATACTGTATTTGAACCTACTAAGAGGAAACCCAATAGATATGGAAAACACACCGAGAGGAAAATTCTTAAGTACACATCTTAGCAAACGAAAATATAGCAATTAACTGCAAGAAGCCACACCCAGCTGGTTCCAAGGGGTACCCAAAACAAACCATTTATTTATGTATCCATTTATACAAGAAATATGTGTTGACACAATACAACATGATTAGATCCTTGGTCCTGGAACTAAACTTCCTGGGTTCAAATCCCAGCTCTAACACATAGTTATCTGTGTGACTTTAAACAGGATGCATCACTCATCTTTGCTTAAGTTTCTTTCGTGTAAAATAGGACCATAGAAGTCTCCATTTCATGTGGTTGATACAAAGATCAAGTTAATATTTTTAAACTCCTGGCATGTAAGAACAACATAAGTGTTTGCCACTGCTTCTATTGCTACAACAGTCCGACTGTTCCAGACTTAAGGATTCTGGTCAAGAAAGAGACAAAAGGTAGTCTTGTGACATTTTAAGGGGGAAAGTAAGCAGGTCACCACGGAACCAAGAAAAGCACAAAGTAATCTCAAGAGGGTGAATAAATGCTGTGAAGAAAATGGATTTCCATGTTGGAATTATCTGTGTGCCAGATTAAATAAATGAGTAAGTAAATGGAAAGATTTTAATTGGCATTGTATTGTTTCTCGGTGGAATTTAACTTCCCTGATCTCCTTTGAGAAAGAAGGGAGCCAGGGCATTCTGGCGGTTTAGTGTCACCTTCAGCCCAGGGTGTGATCCTGGAGCCCCAGGATCGAGTCCCGCATCAGGCTCCCTGCATGGAGCCTGCTTCTCCCTCTGCCTGTCTCTGCCTCTCTCTATGTATGTGTCTCTCTCATGAATAAATAAATAAAATCTTTAAAAAGAAAAAAAAAAAGAAAGAAAGGAGCCTGGGGCCCCCGAGTGGCTCAGTTAGTTAAGCTTCTGACTCTTGATTCTGGCTCAGGTTTGGGAGATGGAGGCCCACATGGGGCTTTGCACTCAGTGCAGCCTCTGCTTGTCCTCTCCCTCTGCTCCTCACCTCCCACCCCCTGGCTTACCTCTCTCTCACTCCCTCTCTATCTCTTAAATAAATAAATCCATAAAATCTTTTTTAAAAAAGGAAGCGAACATAGTGGGTGTACTAGACACTTTGCACCTGATTTACTGTGAGCCTTATCACCACATGCAATGCAGGCAGTGTTATCCCCATTTTACAGACAAAGAAATGGTGAAATTCACTAATTTTCAGGGGGCTCAGGAGCCATAAAATTAGTGAGTGGCAGAGCTAGGATTCAAACACAAGTTTGTTTGACTTCAAAGCCCAGGCCACATAATTTCATAGTTTCTGGATACTTTCATCTTTTCTGTAGTATAAATATGTATTTTTCCTAACATGAAACTTAGGAAGTGGCCTTGTTTTCCCTTTTTTATCTTTTATTAATTAACAGATATCTGTAAAGCATTTCAATGCTTGATTTTGTTAAGTTGTCACAGAGCTTTCAGCAGCTTTTTCAATCCAGCTTCATGCTTCTCAGTGACCTCAAAAAAATGATATCAAATATTTTTGTAAAAATCGTATCCCATGGCCTTTTATCTCGTACGCTCATTCATTATTTTTATTCTCTATGCTAACTTTAAGCCCTGCTCATCACTGATGGGCCTTCCACCTGAGATCTATCGAGGACTGTTTATTTCTCTTCATTAAGAAAGCCTCCTGGCTTGCTGAGTCCTTGTCCCAACCTTGTCATACAGGTGAATAGGCGCACACTCTTTGTCTCTAATTATCAGCAAGTGGGTTGTGCTTATTCAGCTCTTCATTTTGCCTTTATCCTCACAGGGATATCCTCTCCCTATTTTCTTAAGGTGGGAATGAGTAGAGCCATTAAACAGATGTATCAAGGACACAATGACAGAACCAGGTATAAACAAGAGAGACCCCATCGTGTATCATAGGAAGACTTGATTAGCCAATGTTTGAGGGAAAATGCTGCGTTTTTGTTTTGTTTTGTTGTTGTTTTATCATCATGCACTTTAAAACTGACATGAGGCTAACAGATGATGAGTTCCTTGTGAGGCTCTCCTGTGGATGGACTCTGCACTCCGAGCTACTGGGGACTGGCAAAGCTTAGCTTCAATGTTGCAGATGCTACTTATGTCCTAAAAAATCTAAATTTCACCAGCTCAGTCTCTCTGAAAGATTTGAAAAAAAAAAAAAAAAAAACAAGGATTAGCACCAATCATTTTCCCCAATGTCTCTTCTTTTGTGCACTATGTCTTGATTTATAACTCTCTGCCTATAAATTTCTTTTATTGTAGAATTAGGTATTCCTGTGGGTTTAAAGGGAGTTAAGCTTAGAGTAGTTAAATTCCAAAAATACTCCTGGAAAATGTTCTTTTTGTATGATGTAAGTCTATATGAGGGCTCTGGTAGCCTATTTCAGTGCAGAGAATCCATTCGTTTTAATGGAATATCCAATCTAATGGAGCATATTGTACTCAAAGAAAAACTCATTCTCAGGAATGTGCTGAACCAGGTAGATAATTTACCAGAAATGAAGTTAAGTTCAGCATATTCTAGAAAAATGAATCACATGAGGCTTGGATCTTGTGCTGTGCATTCAACTTAAATAGCACTGTTTGCCTTCTACAACCATGATGATTTGAAAGAAGCCAAAAATATAGTCACACTGGGAAAATAGGCTGATGTGAACTCCCTGTGCTTTTTACATGTTTTGGGGTTTTTTTGTTTTTGTTTTTTTTTAACCAAAGATGGCATCTGTAGCAGTACCGCAGAGCATTACAGGAAAGGACAGAGATAAATTTTTTAAGTTGTTAGAATTGTGTGTCTGCATGTTTTCTTTGCTTTTTCTAGTCATATGAACTCTTTTATTCTTTTTTCTTCTCACACCCATTCTTCTTTGAGTTGCTATTTAATAATAATAGGGTTGCAGTTTTAATAGAAATTCATTTTCATGTCTCCATCCTTTCTTCTCCATAATAATTTGCAGCTTTAATTATTTTTATTTTCCCTGTAAGACTGAATTTTTCTTTTCTCTCCAACATTTTTTTTAGTACCTGGTATTGGAGGGGGTCATCTGGGCTTTTCCCCATGATTTTTTACCTTTACTATAGGATAAAGTTCAGGAAGCTTTTTCTGTAAAGAACCAGATAGTAAATACTTTCAATTTTGTGGGCTGCATAATATATCACAACTACTTAACTCTGTCACTGTAATGTGAAAATAGCCATAGACAATAGGTATGTGAATGAACATGGCTCTGTTTCAATAAAATGTTAATCACAGAAACAGGCAACAGGATGGATTTACCTCATGGGCCATAGTTTGATGAAATCTTCACAAATAACTAGTGGAGATGCAAAACTGCCTAACCTGCCTAATTTCATGCACCAAACTCCAAATGTTTCAGTATAAGACTTAACATTGCTCATTCACCAAAGTTCACACTGTATATAAGCTGAACGCAGGACCCCTAACTCTTGGACGGTGGTCTGCACAGTAGATAATACATTCAGTATCTACAGTTCATCTCACTAAGTGTCCATCAATCAAGCATAATATCTAGAAAGTACGATTTATATCGAGGTAAACATCTACTTCATCTCAATTTCTTGTGTTTTAACTCAGAAAAATAATTTTTCTTCAAATACAGCTTGGAACCTTTTTTATTAACCAAATGATCAATTAAAAAAAGAAAGAATGGAAAGAAGGAGGGAAGGAAGGAAGATGTTCTTAATGTAAAGGGGAAAATCCTAAGTTTTATTTCGTGTTAATAGAAAAATTGTATGAGATGATATTCTTCCTTATAGATCAAAACTTATCAAATAAGCTATGGGATGTGCTCCAGTATTTGTGGCAAACTTAAGTTTGAAGGATATTTATAGAAAAAAAATATTTACTGTGTTTAAGAAAACGTAGTCTGAAAGAGCATATAGAAATATTGGCTTTACCTTACCTAAATGCTATAGACTCTGTGATTAACATTTTCAAAGAAACATAGATAGTGTCACTTATAAAAGCACTATTGAATATACATTGTAAGAAAAACACACTTTAAATTTGAGATCACAGGAGAAACATTGTGCGATAACATTGTCATTTTTACTCTTGCATTCTTCTTCATCCCATCCTTATTAAAAATCTATATAATTTTCTTCCTCATGATTTCCCTCCATTATAACAAAACAGCAACAAAAACCAAAAGCTAGTTTTGAAACACCAAAAAATTGCTTACCCCTCCTAGCCCTGACCTCCCAAAAAAGGAAAATCTAAAGAAACGTAAATCATTGAGACCATTGCTAATTATTCAGGACCAACACTAGTGTATCAGTCTTGGTTCTCCAGAGAAACAGAACAATAGGAAGAGTTTTACTGTGAGAAATGGGCTCATGAGATTATAGAGGCTGAAAAGCCCAGCCATCTGCCAATCTGCCAGCTAAAGACCTAAAAAAATCCAGTGGTATAATTCCCTGTCCAAATTTCTGAGAACCAGAGAAGATATTGGTGCAAGATCCCATCCAAACATGTGCAAAAACAGAACAGTGTCTCCCAGGTCAGGCAGACAGGAAGAAAGCAAAATTAGGCAAATTCCTCCTTCCTCTACTTTTTTTGTTCTATGCAGGCCCTCAAATTTGATGATGCCCACCCATGTTGAGGAAAGTGATCTGATTCAAATACTAATCTCATCAAGAAATATCCTCACAAATATACCCAGAAATAATGTTAAATCTGGGTACCTCTTCACCCAATCAAGTTAACACATAAAATAACCATCATACCTAGGAAATTACAAGAATAACTATAGTAATTTTTCCCTTTAATTGACTATTTCAAAATCAACATTTGGGAATCTTTTATTCATATAAATGTAGTTCTTCTTTCTTATCCATTATACCCCCATAGTTAGCAGTAAACCATATTTTTTAAAAAAAACAAAATATAGAAGTGTGACATATCAATTAGTGCTTATTTTTTTCTTATTCTTAATATAACCTTTCAGTTTATTGCTTAATAACAATATTAAACAATTCAATTCGTTGTAGTCAAATAATACTTACTGTAGCTCTCCGTAGATAAAGATGTTTTAAGGAGGATTATTTTGATAGGCCCAGAGTACATAATACACTAGCTCTCCAAATAAGTTCAGCAACTCTGGAGTTCTGGAGGAGAATCGGAGGGATAAATAACTTATCCAGTAAGATCCCATTAAAGACCCCCATCCATTTGTTTTAAAGCAAATGAAAAAATCTTCTTGTGGAAAAGATTTTTTCCAAGCTATGGAAAGAACTCTATAAAGAGATCTAGCAAACTTGTCTCCTTAGTCAAAAGATAAGTATGCAATGAAGCCAACAAAATGCAAGGCAGTGATTTATAAATCCAGTGAGAATGATTTATCCAGAACTGAGGTGACACCAAAGCAAATAGTAACAACTATGTACTTCAGTGGGAAAATAAATCCAGGTGATCCAGTACACTATAGGAAATTCAACACCACTTATTAAAAGGCAAGAGAGACTTCCTGCAATTAAACATTAGTTAAAAAGAACCAAACTTTTACTGTATTTATTGTAAAAAAGGAACAAATGAATCCATCTATTCCCCCCCCCCAGAGAAAAATGGAAACCTAAAGCCAACTCCCAAAATTACCATCCAGAGAACACACTCATTTATGAGAACCTATATTCCTAAGCTCAGTTAAATTTGTTGAGTAATTGATCCAAATGTAAAGTCAAATTACTAACTCTTTGTGATGACCTAACAGACCAGGAATTTGGCCTGGGAAATACTACCTGTGAAAAATGAGGTCATGGAACGTTGTGGCACAGGGGATGGAGGGTGGGAAAACTTCCATATGAAGAGGAACACATGTTGTATGCAACTGATGAATCACTAAATTCTACCTCTGAAACTAATAATAAAGAAGAACCAGGGATCCCTGGGTGGCGCAGCGGTTTAGCGCCTGCCTTTGGCCCAGGGCGCGATCCTGGAGACCCAGGATCAATCCCACGTCGGGCTCCCGGTGCGTGGAACCTGCTTCTCCCTCTGCCTGTGTCTCTGCCTCTCTCTCTCTCTCTCTCTCTCTCTCTCTCTCTCTCTGTGACTATCATAAATAAATAAAAAATTTTAAAAAAAAAAGAAGAACCAGAGGAACACAATGTCTCCATTGGTAGATCCAAGATACATTTTATGTTGACTTTCAATTTGACAGCTTCTGAACAATTGTACACAAGGTCAATCAAGCCATAGAAATGAGGAATATTTGGATAATATTTCATTCCAACATAGATAAACCAACTTTGTTCCTTGTCCTACTAGTCTCTAGCACCAGTCTGGAGAGGAAGAATCTAGCAATAAGAAAAAAGAAGAAAATAAGTAGAAACAGAGAAATACTTGCCTAGAAAGTTGCCTTTAGGAATTCTTTAGAGTTTCTAAATATATCCATCAGATTTATGTTTCTCAGTGAAGTTCCATTTGTCTTGTGGCCCAAGAAGAAAACACTTGTTTCTGGTGTAGGGAAGGTAAAATTTCTCCTTAACCTCTTAGGGTTCCTAACAGAGACTGACAGAAGACAGATGAACAAGAAAAAAAAAAAGAGTACAAATTTTATTTAATAAGACTTTGCATGTACCTGACAATCCCCACAGGAAAATGAAGACCCTAAGAAGTGACCAAGCCTGAGAGCTTATATACTAGGTTGAACAAAGAGTGGAAATTGTGGAAAAGTAAGTAAAATGCTTGGGGAGACTAATGGAAGATAACAGTTATTTTAGCAATGTCCATCTGTACAGATTCCTCTTAACCTCAAATCCTTGTTTCTGGTTATAAGAATGTTTCTTCCTGGTATATGGAAGACATCTTTCATGTAGCAATTTCATCTCCTGCTTTCAGAAAGAAAGGGGGAGGTCAGAGTGCCCTTTTTGCGCCTGCTGTTGTTCAAATGCCTTCAGCGCAGAAGAATCAATATGCCAAAGCAGTGTATTTTGGGGTGGCGTGTCCTTGACTCCTCACTAACATAAATATTTGCTTCCCATTGAAGTAAACTTAGAGATATATATTAACTTCTGTGCTAGTTCAGGAGTTAATATCTTTCTTGCAGTCTCCTATTCCTGGTGTAATAACCATATTTAATAAACCCTGGGTTTTCAGAAGGCATACATCCCAGACTATTAGTAAATCCGAGATTGATGCATGTCTTAGAGTTAATTTCCTTTTGGGAACCAAAGCAAAAATAAGCTATTTGGAAAGCAAAAACAAACTATCAAAATAAAAAGCTTTTCCACCACAAAGGAAACCATCAACAAAACAAAAAGATAACCTATTGGGTGGGAGAAGATGTTTGCAAATGTTATATCCGATAAGGGGCTAGTGATATCCTAAATATATAAATAATGTATACAACCCAACACCAAAAAGACAAACAATCCAATTAAAAAATAAGCAGAGGAGCTCAATAGATATTTTCCAAAGAAGACATACAGATTGTCCACAGACACATGAAAAGATGCTGAACATCACTCATCGTCAGGGAAGTGCAAATCAAAACGACAATGAGATATCACTTTACACCAGTTAGAATAGCTAAAATCAGGATGACAAGAAATAACAAGTGTCGACAAGAATGTGAAAGAAAAGGAACTCTCCTGCACTGTTTGTGAAAATGTTAGTACTGCCACTGTGGAAAACAGTATGGAGGTTTCTCAAAAAATTAAAAACAGAAATACCATATCGTCTAATAATTCTACTACTGGGTATTTACCCAAAAGAAAACACTAACTCAAAATGATATATTCACCCTTATGTTTATTGCAACATTATTTACAATAGTCAAGATATGGAAGTAGCCTAAGTATCCACCAATAGATGAATGGATAGGGAAAATGTAGTGTGTACACACACGCACACCCACAGAGGAATATTATGCAGTCATATAAAAGGATGAGACAACATGGATGGACCTAGAGAATCCTAGAGGATATTATGCTAAATGAATAAGTCAGACTGAGAAAGATGAATATCGTTATGATTCCATTCATAAGTGGAGTCTAAGAAAATGAATAAACAAAAAGCACAATCAGGTCTATAAATACAGAGAACAAACTTAAGCCAGTGGGGAGTGTGGGGGTGGATAGGCATTGTGGGTAAAGGGGAGAGTGAGATACAGACTTCCAGTTATGGAATGAGTAAGTCACAGGAGTAAAAGGTGCCTCATAAGGAATATAGTCAATAATATTGTGGTAGTGCTGTAACGGGACAGATGGTAGCCACACTTGTAATAAACATAGCATAACGTATACACTTGTCAAATCACTCCGTTGTACACCTGAAACTAATGATAATGTGTGTCAACTATACTAAAAAAAAATTTAATTTCCTTTTTTTTCCCCTGAAACAACCATCATTTCCTTAGGCTATTGTTAGTCATGATAACTAAATTACAGGAATTATAATAACTGAAGATGTTCTCTTTCTTCTTCCAAATGGTGTTATTACTTGATTCCCCCATGATGTCTCAATCAAAGCTAAACTATCATTTTATTCTTGAAAGGTGACAGTTTTGATGGAAGAGTAATTCAGATGTTAATAAAGCAGACATTACTCAGCAATTAACATGTAGGAAATGCATGAATGACATATTATAGCATTGAACAAGTGTATGGTATTTTCCAGATGCTAAAAGTTATTTTAGGGACAACAGAGGGACTGTACTTATAGGTTGATATGATAATGAGATTTTGCATTAAAACCACAAAAACACAAATTATAAATGAAGAAAGTTTGAAAACTGAGACTAATATTGTGACGTCTTTTTCTAGCTTTTCTTGTCTTATTGTCCATTTTGCCCCTTTGGCATTTGAAACAGAAGAGCAAACATTCTCTCTGATATAGATGATATGATTTTAATGAACAGAGGGCGGCCTTAGCAGTTAGCCCAATTATTAGATCATTAGGTTAAAGATCTATGAATCAACTATTCTGAAATTAAATTAAATCAACTATTCTAAAATTAAATAGTTTAGAATTATATGTTCTTATTCATTTGGGGAATATAAATAAGAGTGAAAGGGAATAGAAGGGAAGGGAGAAGAAATGGGTAGGAAATATCAGAAAGGGAGACAGAACATAAAGACTCCTAACTCTGGAAAACGAACTAGGGGTGGTGGAAGGGGAGGAGGGCGGGGGGTGGGGGTGACTGGGTGACGGGCACTGAGGGGGGCACTTGGCTGGATGAGCACTGGGTGTTATTCTGTATGTTGGCAAATTGAACACCAATAAAAAATAAATTTATTATTTAAAAAAATAAACTATTCTAAAATTAAACACACATTTAAGTGTGTGTGTGTGTGTGTGTGTACACACTACATTTTCCCTATCCATTCATCTATTAGTGGATACTTAGGCTACTGACATTTATTATTTTGTGAATGATGCTGTATAAAAATCCCAACTGATGCAGTGACGCAGGCATGCAGCTGGCAAGCTGTTTAACTTGATGAGTACAATAGAAGATGGCTGTTCAATATACTGTGTTTTCCTGAAATTTTTTTGTATAAACATAAACATATTTGGACAAATTTTGAAATTCTTCCAGGCTAAAATTATCCATAGTTATGGCCCATGGTATTGAAATTAAATATCTTACCTACCCTTTTCTCTTGCACTTGTGCACCTCAGTGGTTTGTTCTGATAGCCCTCGGCCCTGCCTGTATGTATATCTTTGGCTAATTTCCTTGTGATCGTTTACCAGCTTTTTACTCAAGCACACATTTTGATAGGTTTCCCAATACATATAAGATGATGCCTACACTTCCCTGACGTCATCTGACTCTACAGTTTAACCACAGGAAATAGCAAGACCCCATAGGACTGGGAATATATAACTCTCAAGTCATTTCAACTCATTATCAACAACCCTGTTGAGAGAAACATCATTAATAAAGTATTATCTGTCTCTAGCTTTTCCTCTAGCTATTTATTCTAAAGTTGATTCCTGAAGTAAGCCAGAGTATAACAACGAGTATTTTACATCCCCTATTCTACTCTCCCGTAGGGTTGTTTTTCATTGACACAAACTAAATAAATCCGGGCCTTCTTGCTCCCAATTTAAGTCCTGTGTCAACACAAAATATCATGCGGAAGAAACGATACCCCAATTCTGAAACCACTGGTGAAATAGTTCATAAAAGTTTTCTTGCAGTGGCCTGTGGATTGGAGGCAGAGGTAGAGATGAAGTTGGAATCGGGGAAAAAAACATCACACAGTAGGAATTTGTGAAGAGGGGTGCCTGGGTGGCTCAGTCGGGCAAGCACCTGCTTTTGGCCCAGGTCGTGATCTCAGGGTCCTAGAATCAAGCCCCTGAGCCCCGTATTAGGCTCCCTGTTCAGCAGGGAGTCTGTTTCTCCCTCTCCCTCTGCCTGCCTCTCCCCCTGCTTATGTATTCCCCTCAGTCCATGAGATAAATAAATTTTTTAATTAATTAATTAATTAATTTCCGAAAGATCCTTTCCTTCTCTCCATCCCACAAGTGCTCATTCATTAAAACAGCTGTTCGTCTTTGTCCCATCCTTAAAACTCTTAAAGCCGTTCTCAGCTCCTTATCATTCTGCCTCTACTCCATCGTCTTCGTAGATCTTTTTTATTTCCTTTATCAAACTTTTCTTTTATAGTAAATCCATCCCACCTCTCTTTGTGCTTTAAGTGTCACTATCTGTCAATCCAAATAGCATGATAAAATACAAGGCAAACAAGCAGTGACGATTTTTAAAAGGGAGAAGTAAGGGAAGGAGCTAAGAATATTTCATAATGAACACACCAACGAATTTCAAATACATGTTCATTCTTATTTTCTGATGGGATAATGTCAAAGTAAAAATTTTCCTGTCACACTGAATCCTACTTTGACATCCTGCTGTTGGAAAATAATCATGGACATGTGTTTGGAACTCATGACTATATTCATCATGAAAGTTGTGAACCATAAATGTTCAGCACAATGGCCCTTAAATGATCATGTAGAGATAAAAGTTCTTTTCGATTTCAGCACCAGCAATTGTAAAATGTACTTGTAATATTTCAGTTTGTTTTTATCTTGTGGAGAGTACAAATCATAGGATTCTTTGTACCAAGGACTAAAAACTTTTAACCACATTTGAATTTTTGCTCTAGCTAGTGTCTGCAAAGGTGTGCGTCTCATATTACTGGATCTCATTTCTTTCTTGTCCCATTGTCTTCTTACATTTTTTTTTAAATTTTTGAATTATGGCTAAAATACACATAACACGAAATGTGCTACCTTAACCAATTTTAAGTGTATACGTTCAGTAGCATAACATATATTCTCATCATTGTGCAGTCAACCTCCAGAACTCTTTTCATCTTGCAAAACCAAAACTCTATACCCATTAAACAACTCCCCATTGCCCCCTGTCCACAGGCCCTGGAAACCACTTTTCTACTCTTTGTCTCTGAATTTGACTACTTTAGGTCTCTTATATAAGTGGAATCATACAGTGTTTGTCTTTTTGTGACGGGCTTATTTCACTAGCATAATGTCCTCTGGGTCCATTCATGTTGTAGAACGTATCATTCCTTTTTAAAGCTGTATAATTATCCATTGCCTGTATACACCACATTTTGCTTATCTGTTCATCCATCAATGGACGTGTGTGTTATTACCACCCTTTGGCTATTATGAATAATGCTGCTATGAACAGGGGTGTACAATGATATCTTTGAGGCTCTGCTTTCAATTATTTTGTGTATGTACCTTAGAAGTGGAATTGCTGGATCATGTGATAATTCTATTTTTAACTTACTGAAGAACTGCCATGTTATTTTCCATAGCGGCAATACTATTTTACATTCTCAACACCGACAGGGCATAAGCATTCTGATTACTTCACATCCTTGCTAACACTTGTTACTTTCTGGTTTTGTTTTTTTTTTTTTTTTGATGGTAATCAACCTAATATGATCATCTCATTGTGATTTTTATGTGCATTTCCCCAATGATTAGTGTTGTTGGGCTTGTCAGTCTTTTGTGTATCTTCTTTGGAAAAATGTCTACTCAAGTTTTTTGCCCATTTTTTAATTGGGTTGTTCTTTTGATGTTGTGAAGTTGTAGTTCTTTCTATATTCTAGATATTAATCTCTTCTGTGAAATATGATTTGCAGATATTGTCCCATCCTGTAGGTTGCCTTTTCACTGTTTTCACTGTTGATTGTACCATTTGATGCCCAGAAGTTTAAATTTTGATGTAGTGCAATTTATCTATGTTTACATCTGTTTTCTGTATTCTTCATATCATATGCAAGGAATCATTACCAAAACCTGTGTCATGAACCTTTCCCTCTATGTCTCCTTTTCTAAAAGTTTCCAACATTTATCTTAATCATATTTTGTCTTGTGCTGTCTGTATCTGTGTATTATTAGCATTTACATATGCTGTTTAAGTTACCTTAAATTCATTCTTAAGCAAGCTTGGGAGATATACAGATTTTCTTTTAATTATCCAGCACTTTTTTTAACACAATTCCCTAAGCCTTTCCTTTTTTTTTTTTTTTTAAACTTTTATTTATGATAGGCACACAGTGAGAGAGAGAGAGAGAGAGAGAGAGGCAGAGACACAGGCAGAGGGAGAAGCAGGCTCCATGCACCGGGAGCCTGACGTGGGATTCGATCCTAGGTCTCCAGGATCGCGCCCTGGGCCAAAGGCAGGCGCCAAACCGCTGCGCCACCCAGGGATCCACTTCCCTAAGCCTTTCCAAACCAATAAGCATTCTCATGCATATTTAAGTCCTGGAATTTATTTTACATTATATATTTGAATCTTGAAGCATATGTATTTATTCTGTTTACTGTATGCCTGAAATGCTTCATATTTCAGAAGATCCAGTTTAGAGCAATAACTAAACAAAATTTTGATTTTCTAAAATACTGTGAAATCATGGCTAGAATTCATAAAGTTTTAAAAACCACAGATACCCAGACTTGTCTGCACAACATATGGTATATATGAATATAAATATATTTTTGCTGTTTTCCCCTTCCTTCCCTCTTTTCTAATATTTTATTTTCTTTTTATTTTTATTTACTCCTTTTATGACCTTCTCTTGCCTTTTTCTTTGCCATTATTTCTCCATTCCCAATTTTGCTCTCTTTCCTTATCTTTAACTTTCTCTTCATTTATTTTCCTTTCCTTCTTTATTTTGTCCTTTCCTGCTTATAACTGCACTCCTTTTATCATACTCTATAGCAGAAATTAATAACCTCTTTCCTTGAACATAGAAATATTCTTTGGTTCTATGGCCTCCAGCCTCTCTTTTGTCACCACAATTCATTTTTCACAATATTATCAAACTAAACCAAATTAAGATTATTTTAACTCAGACAAATAGAACAATAGACTGTGTCCTCTTTAAATCATTCAGTTCATTGAGTTTTGACATAAAACTCTGTCAAAATACAGAACATTTATATCAACCCCCCAAAGATTCTTTAGGCTTCTTCCTATGTAGGTCTTCCATCGATGCCCTCGGCAGCCACTAATCTGCTTTATGCCACTATAGATCAGTCTTCATTTTATAAATGACTTTGGACTATATGTAATCTTATACCTGGCTTCTTTGACTTAGCATAATTATTTTGCGATTGACTGATGTTGTTGCATATATTAGTAGTTTGTTCCTTTTTAAAGCTGAGTAGTATCCTAAGGTATTGACGAAGATTCGGACTGTTTATAATTTAGGCCTATTGTTGATAAAGCTGCTATAAACATTCACATGAAAGTCTTGGTGTGTTTGGACATATGACTTCATTTTTCTTGGGTAAATACATAGAAGTAGAATGACTGGGTCATGTGGTAGGTATATTTATTAGCTTTATGTGAAACCGCCAAGCGATTTTCCTTTTTGCCTTTTCCCCAGGAATGTACAAAAGTTTCCGTTGTTTTGCATCTTTGCCAGTACTTAATATTGTCAGTATTTTAAATTGTAACCATTCTAAGGGGCATGTAGTGATATGACTTCATTTTGCGTTTCACAGATGATTAGTGATTTGAAATATCCTTTCAAATGTATGTTTGAAATTAATATCTGTTTTAAGTGGCTGGTCAAATCATTATCGTATTTTTCTTGGGTTTTTATTATTACAAAAGTTTAAGAATTCTTTATATATACAATTGTCTTTCCCAATATGTACCTCCATTTTCTCTTTCTTTCTAAAAGCAAGAGTTTTTAATTTATATGAAGTATAATTTACTAATAATTTATTTTATGATTTGTGCTTTTTGTATTTAATCTAGAAAATCTTGTCCTAGTTCGAGGTCACAAAGAGTTACTCCAATATTCTATTCTTGTGGTTGTGCAGTTTTAGCTTTTTGTTTTGAATAAATCATTTTAAGTGATTTTTAATATGTTATAGGGTAAGGATTGAGATTAATTTTTTTTCCTGTGGATGTTCATTTGTTCCAGCACCATTTCTTTGAGGTGTTCCAGCACCTCTCCTCATTGAATTACCTTGGCACGGTTGTCATAAATCAATTGATCATATTTGTGAGTCTATTTCTGCACTTCCTATTCTGTTCCGTTGATGAATTCGGATGTATTTTATAGTTTCGGTACTATTGTAAATGGATTTTTAAAATTTCATTTTAAAATAGACAAATCTTTTCTAAGGACACTTGTTCTCATCCTGATCTCCTAATCAGAACCTTCACTGATTACATATCAAATAATGTAGAACACTGCTCAAGCTAACATTGAAGTCCCATCATTGTCTAAAAATCTTCCTTTACAGATTTATCATTGACATCCAGCGTTTACAATAAAATTAATTACTCACTGCTCCAAAAGTATACTCCAAACTTGCATGAAAAGATCAAGGATAGGGTATAAGCATACAGTATATATGTAGATCGATGAATAGTAAAGGACCCTGATATAGAAGAAGGAGATTAAGCAAATTAGAGATTAAGCAAATTCTGTGTGGTTTCGGAGGGCAAAACTAGAATTATTGCTGGAAGCCACCAAGAAAGTTACTTCAATGTGATATCATGATGACACATAGTTAGATGGTATGATTCAAGAAATGCAAGGGGTGCTCTTAGGAGACCATGAATTCTGTTAGTGGCCAAATAGGGGCTGAATGACCCCCCCACTGGGAATGTTGTAAATGGAATAATGGTGTCAGGTGGGGATTAGACTATGTGTCCTTTATAAAGCCCCCCCTAGCCCTGAGATTACCTAAATACATTCTCTAAATTTATTACTTCTTTAGGTCATTAAATATCATTTTCACAACCAAAAAGAATCTTTGAGCTTTGGGCCCATTTATGTTCCCTAGAGCCAGTTTAATATTTCATTATAGACTTAATTCTTCAACATGTTACTCATGAACCACTGCTGAAATGAGTGAAGGCTTTTTTTTAGAAAAGAAGTTTCTGCAGCAGCATTTCCCATCTGAAGTTCTAGAATCATTCTTCAGAAGGTATTATTAATGTATTACTAAATAAGAGAAGCCATTTGTAAATGATTGTGCTTGATTATTCTTTGTCACATCCATAAATTATATATTGGGTTCTCCTAGTGAAGTGGATCTAAACTGGTCAGGGCAGCAGGAGGCAACAGCTTTAGCATTTTTCAAAACAATAATTAATTTTCAAAATGCCAAGGCCAATTGGCAGTAGTTAACATTGCCCCCAGAGCATAATCGTGGCCTAGATGCCATAGAGACAAGTTGTCTTGTATTGCCTATAAATGGATTCTCAGAAAACCTAATTTGAAATTACTGCCTTTAATTATACTGCTGATATAAATAACTTTGATAAAATTAGTGCAGCTGGCCTCTTGTTTGTTTTTCCCACTTAAATGCACTGTACAATATAATCATCTGAAATAAACATCCATTACAAAGAATGCTTCATTTCAAAGAACATATTATTCTGCTCATCCAGCCAATTGTTATTTTTTCCTCCCCAGCCACATTTCAATCTTGCACCTATTAAAGGGATGAACAAATTACCAAGCTCTCATAATGTACCAACTAGTGAATTAAAACAATTCATTGCTGCTGAATAGGGCCATGCATTTAAAAGATTTTAATTCATTTGTATCCTCAATTACCGTGTTTTCTTTTTAAACAGACCCTGCCAGCTTAAAAATTGTTGAGAGACATACTCTTCTGTGCGATACAGTTATGTCACTTCCTAAATAGAAATCCCGATCTTTAAAAGAAAATGAAAGACACATCTCTCGTTCGATATGCTTTTTAACTCCAAAGTCCAAGGAAAGGGTCCCAAAGGTTATATCCAATGTTGGCCTCAATTCCTTTCTTTTGAAGGAGGCAACTGAATTGCCTCTTTTACAGAGAAGAATGGAACCCTTTCTTCCTGGTTCACTGTGATATGATTGTCATCTCTATCTCTACTGCAATCAGGACAGGATTTACCAAGGTCAATTCAACTTGGTCCAACTATTACCAACCTCGGTTCAGCTCAATTCAACTGTTGCCAAGCTCAATTCAACCCCACAGCTCTTGATTAGCTACCTGCTTCATATAAGGCACTATGGAGGTTTCCAAAATGAGTAAGACATGGCCTTTTTTCTCCATCTGGAAAAGAAGCAAAAAAAGATTAACTGTAGAACTCTGTGGCAGTTTGGAAATGGTTAGATGGGAACACAGATGATAAATGCTAGAGCGAGGGTGATACCGTAAAGAGAAGTTAAAAGAGCTGTTGGAGTTCGAAGGAGAATGGCTGTGCATAGAGCTGAGAAAATGAGGGAGGCCTCGAGGAAAATCCCACAGCTTCACTTTTGCTATTTTCTCTACAGAAAATGGCATAGAAATCAAAGTATGAGACATAGTCGGTAATATGATAAATATGGATATGATCATATGATAAATATGGATATGATTGTATTGACAGACAAATAAGCAAGGTTTTTCCCAGAATTCAGGAATTAAGAGGAGTGGCTGAGTTAAATACCAGAAAAATAAATGGGAGTCAAAACACAAAGGCCCCCAGATCCCAAACTGGCCTCTTGTATTTATTAAGTAGTGGGGAACCACTGAAACCTTCTCATAGGACAAAGGAAACACATGGGGTTATACCTTAGGAGGATAAACCTCGAAGCTCTGTGAGTATACAGATCAAAATCTAGAAAAATGAGAGGCAGTGAGAGCTGTGAGAATACTTTCCTCTCTCTAGACGATTAACTGCAACAGGCTGAGGAAAGGGCCAGGAGTGGAACTTCATCTTCTTACAATGAGACTCAGATTGGGCACCGGGTCTGTATCTAGAGGACGTGTAACTCAGAAGCATGGGAGGTAGTCCAGACCAGCAGGTGCAGGGACATCAGCCAGCCAGCTCATCTGATGATCGGGCCCGCCCTAAACCTCCAGTGTCTGACTTACGGAAGTAAGGCCCAAGGACAGGGACTTATTACGGGTAGCTTGTTCGGGAAGTGTTCCCTAGGCAGTGAGGGAGAAGGAAAGTGAGACAGAAAAAAAAAAAAAAAAAAAAAGGAGAAGGCAATCGAAGGGTGTAACGGAGAAGGCGCTCATGTGGCAACAAGGCTTGATTCCACCGGGATCTCCTTATGAAATATAAAGAATGTCCCCAAGGCTTGACACCTGGGACTGGGGACTGATGGCTCATCCTTCAGGCTCTGCTCCCTTTTGACAGAGAGCTACTTACGGGTAATGTCTCTGTACTTTGGGCTTGAGCTTATACACAGGCTTTGGCAAAGTATCCTCAGTTGGTAGCTGGCCAAACTGGACCTGCCAATCTCTTTCACGGAAGCTTCCAAGGCAGTTAACAAAGCCAAGCAACTGTATATCCTTAAAATTA
Organism: Canis lupus baileyi; assembly: GCF_048164855.1. Lineage (NCBI taxonomy): Eukaryota > Metazoa > Chordata > Mammalia > Carnivora > Canidae > Canis > Canis lupus. The sequence continues at coordinate 61,178,293 of NC_132850.1, read as the reverse complement.
CCATTGGTCCTTACCCTACAAATTCCAGAGCTCCTGCATGCTTCCCTATCATCTGCACCTCAGCAAAGCCAGTAATTGTGATGCTACAGCTCACTAGGCATTATCACCACCGCACTTCGACCAGCAAAGAGTTCCCTGTGATGTTTGATGATGAGTGACCCGCCTCCTAAATTCTATCTGGTAGTATTTCTGCCACCAACCATCTCTCAGTCTAGGTTCCCCTCAAAGCAGTACTGATGACAGGACTTTTGGTGCAGGTGGCGTATTTCAGAAGTCATCCCAGGAATCATAAATGAGAAATTAGAAAACATTAGACAAGGTGAGCAAAAAGCCAATTTAAAAGTGCATTTTGAAGTCAGCTGTGGCTCTCATGGGACCCCTGAGAGATATCCAAAAGTGTCCTTCAGAATTTTCTACCTGAGGGATAGAATGGACAATTTCCCCACAAGCTTCTGACTCCCATTTTTTTTTACATTTGTTCCTAGAAGTATTATTTCCCTTGCATTGAGGCTCGTGCAGGGCCAAGTGGGTTTTTCCATGGTTTTAGGAGTAGATGGTAGAAGCTAGGTTGCACTCACTTGAGATGGGACATTCTCACCAAGAGTTCAGTTGGTGTTCACAAAGGAATTGTTCACTAGGGCTGCAGTTATCAGAGGTGGGCTGAGATGTGACACGGGGTACCAAAGGCAACTGCCTGAATCTGTTTCTCTATCTCCCAGGATGTCTACCTTTGACAAGGTAGACTGGGTACCATGATGGATCCTCAACTCCTTCACAGAATGGTGTCCATTTATTCCCCCAAGAGACATTCTTTCCTCTCAAAATCAGCCTATCATCCCTTGCTCCCAGGGTTCAATCTTGACTGCTGCCCAAGCTTTTCTTGAGTCTGATGGATATCAGTGGGAATGGGTGGCGTTTAAGAAGAGGAAATGACGTGAGCTGGTACTTCAAAACAAATCCCCTGCTGTGCCCTCCCTGCTGACAATCGCTGTTCCATCTTTGTTTTCAACTGTCTATTCCAGTAGGACATGTAGGCTGGCACAGCTTGGCCTCTGCAGACCAGTGGGGCTCTACTTGCTGGCCTTCTAGGGCCTTCCAAGGCAAGATGGATTCTGCACCATTAGCTTTAGCTTCTCTTTTAGACCTCTCAAACAATCTAGCCTTAGGGTTAGCCTAAGTCTAACCCCTAATGGTGTGAATTGCCAAAGGTAGTCTTGGCTTTTCTTTCTTTGGAAGGATTTTCAGTTCCTCCCAAAACTTGATGTGCCAAAAGGAGCATTAGGACAACCTTAAGTGCTACTCTTTTCCTTTTCTCTGGCCTGCATCTTTCTTTAATGCACTATTTCTAATCCATAAGATTATAGACGCAACTTCAAGATTGCTTTCTTCTACATCTAGATTTTGTAATCAGCCAATGGTACAGCATCTTAGGTATCCCACATGGCCCTCAGGATGAAGTGTGGTAAATTTTGCACAATACAAGGGGAAAAAACATGTGACTTTCTAAAAGTAATCTCATTCTCTGTATCTTCTTCTTGAGTTCTCTTTATGACTGATATGGGAAATGTTTGATTTTTTTTTTTTCAAAGAAAGCTCGCAGTCTCTCCCAGTTCCAAACTTCAACACATCCAGTCTTTCAAGGTTTCTTCCCATTATCCCTTAAATTTTTAGAATACACTAAGGCACATTCGTTTCTTTAGAGTTCTCTACTGCAGGTTTTTACCAGATTTATTGCTAAGACACCAAGACCTAGTGACAGGCTCTGACCTTCCATTCCACTTGAGTTTTCATTGTCATTGCCAGGCCTTTTGCCCGATGGTCTTTTCTGTGGCCCTCTGTTACAAAGTCACATTGACTTGAACTCTTGTTGACCCTTGCTTACTTCCCCAGGCTAGCAATCTCAATTATCTCTCACACACTTGGGAAAACACAAGGAAACATATGGATTTCCTCACTGTACCCCAGTCTGGAAGAGTAGGAAAACTGGTACAGGTCCATCTGCCTCTGTCACTTCCACCCAACCATGTAGGTGCTATATTAGGCACCTCTCTTGCTCATTAAAAAGCTAATCTGAAAGACATTGTAGTCTTTCCAGGGAAAGGAAGAACAAACATCAGTCTCTTTGTTTTCCCACAACCATCTCCTGGTGAGTCTTGCATATATCCTGTCCTGCCTCCACCTGTTCTCCCCAAACCATGTTCAACCCAGGATGGATAAATGGCGAAGTCTCTCAGGAATTTCATCCTTCATTCTTCTCTCCCTCTCCTGTTCTTCAACAGCAGGTAATAGTGAGCAGATAGTAATTTCTCTTCCTGTAAACTATAGATTTAAAGTCAAACCCTTTACCTCCCTACACTATCGGTTGTAGTAAAACTATGCCCAGAAGTCCAAGATCTTTTCTACATGTATAAACATGAGATTTGAGAATTTCAAAAACACTTTTCTCTCTCAAAAAAAAAAAAAAATCAAGGGATCCCTGGGTGGCGCAGCGGTTTGGCGCCTGCCTTTGGCCCAGGCAATCCTGGAGACCCGGGATCGAATCCCACATCGGGCTCCCGGTGCATGGAGCCTGCTTCTCCCTCTGCCTGTGTCTCTGCCTCTCTCTCTCTCTCTCTCTCTCTCTCTCTCTGACTATCATGAATAAATAAATAAAATCTTTTTAAAAAAATCAAGCTTTCAGGAATATTATCACTGGAGTCTCAGGAAAAAAAATATCTAGTATGAAATTAGAAGTAAAATTGTATCCCCTTTGACCTAAGCCAGTGGTTCTTAACTTTGGCTGCACATTGTGTCACTGTGGCACCTTTTAAAAATACTGACGGTCAGGTCCTGTACCCTGAGGCCCATTCCTCAAAAGATTCTGGAATCCAGCCAGGTTAGAGAAATTTATTTGAAAACTTCCCCAGTGATTCTAATTTTTAGCCAGGATTGAGAATCACTGACCTTCTGTCTGAGTGAGAGGATACTGTTGAATCCACTGTGGGGAGAAAACATGATTTGCTGGGAATGAATAAAAAGAATTCTAACATTCTTTGATTATAACTCTTGTACATTCCACAAAGCAATTATCTGGTCAGTGATTTCATGTTACCATCATAAAAATTATTTTACGTGGATACCATATTGAGTACATATAACTGAAGGATCAAAGTGGAATTCAAAGAAGCTAAATAAGAAATCACTTTATCACGTAAATATTAGATGAAAAAAATACCAATCCTGATTTTTGATATTAACCGTTGTCATCTATGATATCATCATTAATATGATTAGAAAGTTGGGGCGCTGGGGTGGCTCAGCCAGTTGAGTGTTCCACTCTTGGTTTTGGCTCAGGTCATGACCTCGGCTCGTGAGATCAAGCCCCTACATCAGGCTCCACACTCAGCACAAAGTCTGCTTGAGATTTTCTCTACCTCTCCCCCTACCCCTCCTCACCTCTCTCTCTCTTTCTCGAATAAATAAATAAATCTTTAAAAAAATTATTTTTCCTTTTACTAAAATTAAAATTTTAAATTATAAAAGTATATAACCCGAAAAATAAAGGTTCTCATAATCCCACCTCACAAAGTTAATCGCTGCTAATGGTTGGATGTACACCCCTCCAAGTGTGTCCTATTCATATGATAGCATACATCATGAAAGCATTTACCCAAATGAGATCATACTATATACAGTTTTGAAGCTTAACTTTTCACCTAAAAATATATTCTACACGTGTGTGTGTGTGTGCATGTATGTGGTGTATCTCATTTCTTAAAATGGCTTATGTACTTCAGTGTTAATAACAAACATTTGAGTTGTTTCCAAACTCTTTGCTATTGCAAACAATACTACAATGAAATTCTTGTCCTAACGAACATACCTTTGGGCAATTTTGCAGGTGTTTTCATAAAATTGATTCCTGTGAATAGAATTTCTGACTTGAATACCATAGACATTTTCTACCTTGATAAAGGTTACCAAATTTCCCTCCAAATAAGTTGTGCCGATTTACAATTACTTCAACAATATATGTCAGTGCTTAGTGTCCCCCACCTTGACTATAGTAGGTATGAATCAATTTCTTAATGTGCTTCCCGAGCACCAAACTGAATATGTATAAACTAATAGTGGATGTGAGCTGTTTGAAGATTCTTGATGAACAATAAGGATGATTTCTATTTCCTTCAAAATACTTAAGGGTTATAGACATAAATGCTATTTGATTCAGTCTCGTGGTGGACCAAAAAATCCTCCAAAGGGAAGCTGCATGTTTTTCAATGTTCTGTGTTGTTACTCATTGACAAATCACATTCTTGTTGTAGAAGGTACATTTGCTTAAACCTGAGAGACTATAAATTTTTTTATTATGATTATGCCTGTTTCACCATCCTTTCCCTGTACAGCTTCATAGGATTGACTTCGATGTGTTGTTAAGTAGCCATGGGTATCCATGATGATACTCAACATATTTTGGTTCACATCATCAGTGATTTGAGGTCTTCATCGCTTTTTTTAAAAAAAAATGAGTAGTAAACTTCACTTTATTCAGTGGCTGCTGCATGCAGAGCTCCCTACTAACCTCAGTGATTGTATGTGGGATGAGTGGTGCCCAATCTAATAAAACTTACTGTTTACTGCATAGAGCACAGAAATGCTTATATTTTATAAAAAATGACTATATACCTACCTGTTCAGTGGATACAGAAATGAAGTTAATCTGAATTAAAAATTTGAAATAAATGAGTTTTGATAGAAATATTGAAGGATATAATCAAACATGGACTGGTGGGATCCCTGGGTGGCGCAGCGGTTTGGCGCCTGCCTTTGGCCCAGGGCGCGATCCTGGAGACCCGGGATCGAATCCCACGTCAGGCTCCCGGTGCATGGAGCCTGCTTCTCCCTCTGCCTGTGTCTCTGCCTCTCTCTCTCACTGTGTGCCTATCATAAATAAATAAAAAAAAAAAACAAATTAAAACAAACAAACAAACAAACATGGACTGGTGTTCAAAGATGACATTCAAAAAAAAAAAAAAAAACAAAGATGACATTCAAATATTTTAAAAATGCAGTGTTCATGGATTGATAGGGAAGCCTCTGATAATTCTAAGTCAGAAGTGTGCAGATGTAAATTAGTCCGTTGGAGCATGCTGAGAACTTCCCTTTTGGCTCCCTGTGTCCTCTGCCTAGAATATTTTTAATCTCTTCTTTAATAACTCTAGCTTGCCTTTTAGATTAACTTAGATCTCATCTCCTATATTAGTTTCCTATGGCTGTTGTGACAAATCACCACAAACTTGTTGAATTAAAACAGCACTTTATTATCTTGTGGTTTTAGAGGTCAGAGGTCAAACATGAGGTCACTGAGCCAAAATCGAGGTATCAACAGGACTGCATTCCTTCTGGAGGGTCTAGGGAAGACCCTAGCCTTATCCAGCTTCTAGAAGCCACCTGTGTACGTCCTTGGTCAGGGACCCCCTTTAGTCTCCTCCTGTGTAAAGAAGTATATTACCAGGTGGCTAAGAGAACAGATGAAAGAGAAAGATTCCTCATTCCAAACCTCTGCTCCAGCACCTACTCATAAGAAGCAGCACCAACTTCTCAGTTTCCTTATTGAAAACATGAAAATAATTACAGCATTTAACACACTCGCTTCTCGTGAAGATTAATGAACAGACAAATGAAAATTCACTGACAGTGCTTGGCACATACTATTCACTCCAAACAGTTACTATTTCCCACTCGTGAGATTACTGTAAGGATTTAAGAGGCAGTTGATAAGGCCACAGCACAATGCCGGGCACGCAGCCAATTCTCAGTACGTTCTAGCTTTTGATTTATCACCATCATCTGTAGCAAATACAACAGGCCAAAGAAGTCAAACTCCGTGAAGAAAATGCTGCGTTTCAAAGGCAGGAGTTCGGTGAGATGTGCTCAACTCTGTGCTAACAATCTGAATTGGTTCAGGTTCTGTTATTGTCGAGCTCAGTGTGATCACAAGGTTAAAAGGTACGAAAGGTCAATAACGTTGTGATGGATGGATTTTATTAGTTTCAGTGATGAAATAATAATAGCAATAACTGTAGGCTTTTAAATAGTGCAAAACGTTTTCAAATACATGATCTCCTATGGCCTTGCTGTGACTTCATGTTAATTCCAGGCAGTCTCTAGCAGTCTAATGGCTACTTGATTATTTAGGCTTCCCAGATTATTAGCATTCTTGGCGGACCACAGCCTTTATATTCTTCGTATTATGGAATATTCAAGTGTCACCCATTGTTTCCAAGGCAAATGAGCCATTCCACTTAGATGTTTACAGTAAATAGAACAGAAACTTGTGGAATCATCTTCCTCTCTCATAAATGTAGCAACAGCTAAGTGGTACAGCATTTCAGCTGTTCCAAGTTCCTCAAACAAGTTTTACTTTTGCAAAACGAACCCTCCAACTTCCTATATGTTGTGAGCTGCCTTGTGAGCAACATGACCGGCAGCCACGTTTGCTGTAATTTTTTAAATATGTGGAAAAAAAGCAAGATATCGACCATGTATTACCTTAACCAAGATGCCAAATTATCTAACTTGTTTCTCCAGGCGAGCAGCCCAACAACAGGGACAGCTCCCAGGAGCCAGTCAAGGTTGTCCGTCTGTCCATCCACTCAAGACATCTGCAGGTAAGTGCTCAGCAAATGATCCTATTTAATATTGTTCAGACCGATGTTTCGTATTCCTCTTGTAGATCCCTAGACTGTGGCTCTTGCTTCTGCCTTACATTATCCATGGACAATTTATACTGGCTTAATTTTTCCCTGTTTAGTGCATTTTCTTCATTTGATCTTTATTTACCAACTTCTGGTCCATGCTGTCATTTTCATCATTCTCTCTCTCTGTTTTCCCATGGCTCTCCTCTCCATTCCCATCTCCCATCCTTTGCCTGCTGCTTTGTCTAGATCTGCCATCTTGCATGACATGTCAGAAGATGCATTTGAGCAATGCACCCCTGTCATGGGGCTGAGCCCTGCTAGGAGGGAGTCTGGTAAGAAATCAGTAAAACAGAGACCTAGGAGGAGGAGGAGGGCCTCTGAGAGATACGAGCATGCAGAAGCACAAATAAGAGGGAGAAGAAAGGATTTTCACCTCCAAATCACAAGCCCCAGGGGGAGCGAGCGCTACACAGATTCTTCAGATTCATCTTCCACAGACGAGACTCACTGGATTCAGGCAAAGAGAAGAGCCCAAGTTCAATTCCGACGGTCGCGAAGAAGAAGGAGAAATAGCCACAAGCCATGTGGAAACGCGGATGCGTCCTGTGCTCCTAATGGAATGGCCCTGGTAGATGTGCAACCCGAAGGTAAAAAGCAACAGGAGCTGACTGAATGCGAGAGCTGCTCCTTAAAGCTCTGCAGAGGAAAAGGCACAAGGTACCAGGAATGCAGTCTTTCCCTGCCAACAGGAGCCTTCGAGATGAAGAGAGCCTCAAGGCAGCGCGAGGAAGGCAAATACCAGCCCAGGGATCTGCAGCCCTCGCACCGCCTTGGCCACTATGAAACGATCCAGAAAAGACTTTCAGAAGCAGATTCCAGCACTGATATATTGGCAGGAGCAGAAGGTGGCAAGTATGCGGATGCTGCTGGGTTCCAGGTGAATAATTCTGTGCAGAAGCCTCCTGCCACCTACCATGACGGGTCTGATAATTTAAGAATATGCAGGTCAGTCACTGTAGAGAAAGGCCTGGGGCCGTCCACATGCATTTCTGCCCGCTGTGAGTTAGGCGTGTGTTTGACACCTGCCCTCGAAACACAGCATTTATTCATACTATTGCTTGTCTGATTGGATGGGAGGTGATAAAACAAGGACAGGTGCGTAGGAGAAGAAATAACAGGGGAGCATCCATGGGTTTGCAAGCCGTTCCAGAAAAGAATTCGATTTCCTCTTCACCCTTCCCATTAATTGGATAACGATTTATCCTGGTAAATGGACTGACAGACCAGTTGGGTCCGGTACCTGTTCTAGTTTTAAGACAAGACCAGTGGAGGAAATATGAGTAAGAGTGTAGGAAACCTTGGATCCTTTCATGCAAATTTGGTGAACTTTAGCATCCTGATAGAAAGATATTCAAGGCTTGGGTTTTTTAAGGTCAGATTTTATATCAGAAAAAAAATCTTCTCTGCAGTTAGTGCTAATTTGTTCTCCAATTGTCTGACTCAGCAGGGTAATTCAAGACTGAAAGGACACAGACACAGGTCATGGACATATCAGTGGGGTTGCTGGAGCCTTCAGGGAAGGAGAACACATTAACTTTAGTGATAATCGCGTCCTAAAAGGTTTCAACGTGTAGGCATTTCATAGCTGTGAGACTCCTTGCAATTTTTTCCCAACCGTATGCACTTTCAAAATAACATAAAGGGAATAGGAATTATATGACTGTCCATGCTGGTGGGCACAAGGCAGATTTTTATTTTATTTTATTTTATTTTATTTTATTTTATTTTTTAAGGTAGATAATTTTAAACAAAACAAATACTTTTACGCTTTCATGTCACACCCTAGTCATTCAAGTTGGTCAAGTGCAGTTTTGTCGCATAATGTTTGGTTGTTTGGGGCTCGTCTTCTGAAAGTTAAAGTTACTTTATAAACGTGTGTGTGTGTCTCATGCAAATCACTTGACCCAGAAAATGCTGCCCCTATCCATTCAAGACAGGACAAGGAAGTTTAAGGTCTGGATGTAAACAATTTTATAATGGTTTGCTTATCTGCAAGTTTTATAAGATTTTTATAAAATGTTCATTCCTTTATTCATTTAAGCACCTGTTCTGCATCAATTCTGGGCACTGAAAATACTGCAGTGCAGGGGATTTGTAGTGTCTGACCTGTTTCTTAGAGCTCACAGTCTAAGGGGGAACACAGAACCAAAACAAACTATTTCACAGTTGATATATAATCACAGCCATGATAAGGAATATGAAAGCTCAGAAAATGGAAGCTTCACCTATTTTGAGAGATCAAAGAAGAACTCTCTTAGAGAGGTGACAAACGGAGACTCGTAGAATGACAGGAATTGATCAAGGAAAGAAACAGGGAAGACCATTCAGGCCAAAAGCGTCAGTGCACCAGGCCAGGAGGAGCAACATGTCTCAGTCCAGGGAGCTGAGAGTGGGCTCCTGTGGCCAGGGTGCGATGAATGAGGGGAGAAGGTGGCGGAGAAGAGGGGGGAAAGGCCACGTAAAACCTGCTCAGAGATCTCAAAAAAGGGACACCGTTTGTTTACGTATTAATGTAAGTTTCTTATGATCTTTTGAATATGATTTAAGTGTGATTTTGCTGAAATGTTCGGCTCTGGGACAAAACACAATTTCCACTCTAAACTAAGAGCTCCCCACTCGCGGCCATCTGTTGTCATTCCCTGAATCTACTTCCAACATAATTTAATGAAAGAAGCTAGTTGTAGGCTTAATGGTAATTGGAGAAAAAAGTAATGCTTGCAATTAAAGTCGTGTCTGATTCTCCTAACTTAAAAACGCTGCTCGGAAGGAACATTTTCAAAGACAGGATATTTAACTTAGACTTCTATTAATGAAAGTAAGATCGATGGGCCTATACTTATTATTTCTTGCTGTGGGTTATCATCAGAATATACCCACTAAGCAAATACGGGGACTGCATATTATACTAGTGCTCAGGGCAAAAAGCAACAAAAAACTTGATTCTTCCCTTAAGTGGCCTGTTACCTAGGGGGAGAAATTGCACGCACACCTGAAAAGATACAAATTAGATAGCATAGGGTGAATTAAAAAAAAAAAAAAAGGAATACTGCAGAAATTTTAAGACAGAAAAATTTCTGAGAGCTGGAACAATCCAGAAACCCCATTAAGAAGTGGGATTGGGACTAAGAAGAGTAGAGTTGGATTGACAGAGAGGCATGCTGGGCATTGCAGGCACTCCAGGCAGGGGAAATACCAGGAGCCCAGACAGAGATGAGGGAATGACACTGAAGAACTTTGTGTGAGCTTAAATGATGAGGTTGGAAAGTTCACATAGGTTACAAGTTTGGTTTTTGGATTTTTTTTTAGTGTTTTTAAAAGATTTTATTTATTTGTTTGAGAGAGACATTGCACGTGAGCCAGGAGGGGAGGGCCAGAGGGCAAGGGCGAAGCAGACCCCCCTCCCCATGAGCCTGGAGCCCAACTCAGACTCAGATCCCAGAACCCTGAGATCATGACCTGAGCCAAAGACAGACGCTTACCCCACTAAGCCACCCAGGTGCCCCTAAAAAAACTTTCTAAAAAAGACTTTGTAAAGAAAACATGCATATCTTTCCAAAGAGTTTAACTGTGTTCAGGACATCTTTGTTTCTCAAAGATGCCTCGATGAGCCCCTTTTGGTACCTAACAGGCTGCCCTAGAAGCTGAGAAGAGATCAAGGGGATTGTGCTTCCTTTAGCCCATCTTCAGTCAGAGAAGCTTCCCGATTACCTCTTGCATATAATGGAGTTCCATCTACTATCCCTTTAGGAAGAAAAGATTTCGCTGCAACAAAGAATACAGAGCAGCCTTGGCTAAATACAGTAGGCCTGACGGTGACTGTCGTAGACAGAAGAATAACACAGACAGTCGCAGTGGCCCTGGGGCTGCTTTGGGAAAGGAACCTAGATTTCAGAGAACAAGTTGCAATAAGGTGGAATGTGTCCTGCTTCGAGGTAAGTGGGATTAGGATGAGAAAGGGTAAGGGAAGGGAGGAGAAGCATTCCACCCCCCCTCCCCCGCGACCGGAAGCAATCTTGGTGCTTGCATTGGTGAGAGCATAAGACAAGGGGGTCCAGGGTGACTCCAAACCTTGGAACTCGGGGGACAGTAAATGTCGCTGTCACTGACAAAGGCAGAAGAGGGCAGGGGAGGCGGTTTGGGGAAGACACGATGAGTTCAATTACGGGCAGGCCGTGTGTGGTGGCAGTGGCCTTGCAGGGTCAGCTGTCCCGCACGCGGTATGAGACGTGTCCCCGAAAGGCAGGGGAGCAGCCACAGCCGGTGCTGTGTAATTTTGCAAGCATTAGTGAACTAGACACAGACGGACACTAAACAATCGCGTATTTGCAATTGTTATTAACGTGACGCCTTGGCCCGGGGCAGCAGCCCAAAGACACAGATGATGGGAATCTTCTCGAAGCCAGGGAGATGGGGTCATTCTCAGGCAGCTGACCATGGTGACTGGGGAGCGAGCGAAATCTCTAAATGAGACGGTGCAGAGGAGAAAGGCCTTCGGAGGGACACAGCCTCGGCCCGGGGTCCCCCGTGAGAGAAGCAGCAGCTGCCTGTGAACTTGCACGCCTGCTGGTGGGACACGCGCGGGCAGAGCCAGCCTCGGCCGCGACCACAAAGCAGAAGCTCCGGAGCCCTTCCTCCTTTGCTGTTCCTGCCATTTGCTCCCAAGTGGGCACCGTACCTGCTTTCCCACCCTCACCAAAGCCTTCTTCAGAGAAGGTTTCTCTCATTACGACGCACAGGAGACTGAAGTCATCGTGCTGTCTCTTCTCTTCCCCAGACTAACTCTTAGTCATTCTTTCTTGGATGAAATGCAGTCTCCTTGGGGACCCCTTCATGATGCTCACCACTCAAGCCTCCCGGGAATCACTCCCGTAGCATAATGTTTCATTGCCGACACGCAGGTATTTTTGTGATTGACCGTTTCAGATTTTTTTCCTGGTGTCCACAGTGCCTAGAACAGGGCCTGGCAGATAGAATGTACTCAACATGCCATTTTTGAATGAGCAGATTTAGGGAAAATGAGTTTTTCTAAGGGAATTATTCTTACCATGTGAAATCGATGTGAAAGCACTAAGTGACCGGTGTGACCTCACCTGCCAGGTGAGGTCACACCTGACCTCTGAGGTGAGGTGAGAGAACTGAGGTGTACTGAGAGAACATACAAACTCTACATCAGCAGAGCTCAGGCCTTAGTGGACGTTAGCATAGACCACAAGGCTTGTTAAAGCACGGGTTAGTGGACCCACCCAGGGTTTCCGATCCCCTTCTCTAGGGCTGAGTCCATGAATTTGCATTTCTAAAGTGTTCGCAGGAGATAGAGATGTTGCTGATGTAAGGGGCCGCATTTTGAGAACCACTGCTCTGTGCTACATTTCTCCTGGGCCTTAAGTGGAACAAAAGCACAAATAATTGAAAGGATGAGTTTGGGGGGCACCTTGGTGGTGCAGTCAGTTGGGCGTCCAACTCTTGGATTCTGGTCGTGACCTCAGGGTGGTGAGATGGAGTCCCGCATTGGACTCTGCGCTCAGCACGGAGTCTGCTTAAGACTCTCTCCCTCTGTCCCTCCCCCTGCCCCTCCCCCTGCCCATGTATTCATGCTTTCCTCTCTCTCTCTCTCTCTCTCATAAATAAATAAATAAATAAATAAATAAATAAATAAATAAATAAGAAAAGATGACTCTGGGAAGCATAATTACCATTTTCTGTCGTAGTCTATTGAGTGCTGACACAAAGCAAAGTTAGGTTACTGTCTTGTAGCTCGTCGCACTGCTGTACCAGTAAGTGCTGCTCATCTGGCTTAAACCATAGACTGACAAAGCCCCGACTCTACCAGGAACTCCCATGTCATGGTTTGCCTATTGTGTCTGTTCGAACCCACTTCCTCATCACAACTACCCCCATTTCTGACAGAGTTCACAAATACCCTGAATTTCCAGTTTGGGGCTGTTTTTTCTTCTGCAGTGGTTATGTCCAATCTCTAACCAGATCTCATCGTTTGTTTTGCTTTTGATCTGTGCCCTCTGTCTCATTGTTAATGTCCCATTTTGATCGTTCCCTACACTCCCCTTCTTTCTCCACATCCGCCCTGTACCCTAGTACCTGCTTTGGTCAGGACTCTTCTATCGGGTTAAATTTGACTGAAACCAATTCAAACGAGCTTAAACAAGAAGGGGATGAGTTGGCCGCAGACATAGGAAATCCAGGTATACAGATGGCCTCAGAGACTGCAGAGATTCAAACAATGTGGTTCTCTCTCCTCTCTGTGTGTTCTCACTTTCTTCAACTGCAGGCAAGCTTCCTCTGTACAGCAGAGGGAAGAGACAGTGTGGGCAGAGATAGCTTTAGGCTTACATTTTACCAGTCATGACTTAACAGAAAAGAGAAATGTTCTCTTTGAGCAGTTACACATGCATTTCCAGGGATGGAATAGAATTACCCTGCCCTAGGTCACAACCTTGGGCTAATCATGGTCTCCGGGGGGGCATTGGGCAGGATGCCTGGACCAAGCAAGTCCTTTGGTGGGAAGGCTGGTTTTAAATGTGACTGTTGGCAACCCCTCCAGAGCCCACTTTTCTTTGGGGAAAAGACATTTCAGTAACAAAAAGAATAGCATCAGTCCCAGACAAAGTGGGACAAGAATTCTAAGCTGGAAAAAATAAACAAAGCAGTAGCGCTGAACTACCATCCAGAGCAGCTCTCCCCCTTCCCAATGTCTTTCTCCTCCTCTCCAAGTGCCCACACTGAGATATGCTTTAACATTCATCTCGTTTTTATCCTCTTCATAAAGCTTTTTTCCAAAACTATCCTGGTGCACAGTGATCTTTTTTTCCGGATTCCCATAAGTTTTTGTAGTCGGTAGCACTTCCTTAGAATTTGCTTATTTTCTAGCAGCTTCATGTGTGTTACTTCTCTGTTTCTTATAGACTAAGCTCCTTGAAGTACGAATTATGTCTTATCCCTATTTCATGCTCTCCACAGTACTCAGAATAATTCTAACATGTAGCAGTTGCCCAAAAAGAATTCTTGGAATGGCTTCAAAATTAGAGGTTGCTAAAAGAGTAGATGCAAAACCATGGGGGAGAAGAATGGGAATTGGGTGGCACAGGGTAATTCCACCAATGGTTTATTTAAAAGAGGAAGAGCCCAAAAGTAACTAACTCCTGATGATGTTCTAGCCTAGTCTGGGTTGGACAGTGAGTTTGAAGGTATACTTTATATTGTTTTGCCATAACTTTCTTTATGCACAGTCTCATTTTTTTAAGAAAAGTTTTGGAGGAAAATGAGAAAATGGTAACAATTAACTGTTTTTTGACTTAATTCTTAAATTGCCATAACTTTATACCAGGTGTGGGGAAATGGGAAGAGAACATTTCTAAAACTCAAAATGTTCATAGCAGAAAACCACTTTCCAAGAGCAACACAATCATGCTTTTTGACAAAGCACTAGCATTTGTAAGATTGATTTAGATAATTTTTTAATAATAGGCCTGAGGTCCTAAGAGAATTATGTTTAAGACGGATCCTTCTTATCCTTGTCATCGGATCTTTGTAGTCATTTATTCATTCATTCACACAGTGAACAACTATTTATCGGAAATTTACTTTGTATCAAAGAGTGTTCTAGAAGCTGGAAATACAGTGGGAAATACAGCAATGGCCCCATCCCTCATTAACTTATATTCCACTTGTTAAAACAAATAATTAAACAAGCAAATGTAAGAAAAAAAAATCCATGAATGAAGCTGAAGGAACACATTGCATCTCATAGAACAAAGCAGGTTTCCCTGAGAAACTAATAATTGAGAAGAAATCCAAAGGAGAGAGCAGAGAGAAAGGACAACCTGTTCCAGGAAAAGGATATGGCATCGGTAAATACCCAGAGATGAGTGAGATCGGGCATAAAAAGATTTGAGTGTGGCCTCACAGCAAGTAGGAGGAGGGGAATGGTAGTCAACCATGGAGTTCTTTACCAACCACAGTTAGGAGTTTGGACTGTGTTTTAATGTCAAGGGTAAATTTCTGTATGCTTTTAAGGAAAAAGAATGACGCTATCTCCTGAGTACTCCGGAAGACCACTCAAGCTGCTTTTGGAAAACAGATTGGAGAGGCCAAGACTGAAGGAAAAGGAAACCAATTAGAAAGACACAGCTGCCCCAGAGCTGGTGGTGGCTGTGAGAATAAGAAAAGTAGACAGTGGGGCACCTGGGTGGCTCATTCCGTTAAGCTTCCTACTCTTGGGTTTGGCTCAGGTCAAGATCTCATGGGTCCTGGGATGGCATCTCATGTGGGGCTCCATGCTCTATGGGGAATCTTCTTGAAGATTCTCTCTCTGCACCCCAGCCCCCCGCCTTCCTGCTCTCCTGCGCTCATGCACTCTTTCTCTCACTCAAATAAATAAATAAATCTTTTTTTAAATAGTAGCTAAAAAAAAGAAGTAGATGGATTTTTAAAGTATTATGAAAGTAAACAAATCAAACAGGATTTGACGATAACTTTTACATATGTATCTGATTTCAAGTTTCTGATTTAGAAATCTGGGTAAAATTTCAGATCACAACAAATAATTTTTCAGTGGGACATACACATACTAAAAAAAGTATTTATTGTTTATCTGAAATTCAAATTTAACTGGGTATCCCTTATATTTTTGCTAAGTGTGGCAGTGCTAAGCACAGCAAGGTGGAAAAGCATTGTTAGAAGTCCTGTTGAGGTCCATAACTATGAGTTCATGTGGCCACAGATGGTAGGAAGCGTAACTTAGTTCTGCAGTACGTCATAAAGAAGGCAATTGAACTTGGACCTAAGGGAGTGGCATCATGAAACATCTAGATTTCACACTTAGCACAGCTTTATATATGTTTCTCCATATATCTCTAGATATATTTGAAATTTAAAAACTGAGATAATATGCTCTACAAATAAGATTTTTAAAGTAAAATAACATTTCAGTTAGTTGGTTTGCTCTCCATATTTATTTAGAGGGAAAAAAATACTTCTTTTTACCTTAACACTTTAGATAAGTATTACAGCAACGGGAAGACTGGGTTCGTAGATTCCTAGATCATCTAGTTCACTCTCCAGTCTGATCTTTGAAGACCCTTGGAACATCAGCACACACCATCATCTTTTTCTCCCTTGGACATTCAGTTTCCTGGGACAGTCTCTTTTTAATATCTCTAATTGTGAAAACATTCTTTCTAGGCCTGTGTCCTTCTATTTTCTACCTATTAGTCCTAGATTTATATTCACTCAGTAACGGATTTTTTAAAAATTTTTACGGTATTCTGCTAATTCCTTCTGTTACTTTTTCTGTACAAAGATGAGACTGATATTCTATTGTCCAAAGTCCATTCTATGAGCAAAAGATCAGCTGCGCAGAGTTTTCAGTATTCAGGTGAGAAAGGTCTCCTAATAAGAATCATTTATTTCCAAGAGGTGACAGACTCTTAAGAAAGTTCATAAATTTATTCTTTTCCTTAGGCTTTGCCTTTGTTTTGCTGAGTCTTATAGGAAGTAATAATCATCTTTCTCCTGTTCATTTTAATAACAGCTGAGTTGGTAGGAAATATGGATATGAACACCGTTGGTAACCTGTCATGGGTGAATTAGTTGGGATTACTCAACGTAGAGTCACAGGGTCTCACTTTCAAGTCTTGCTTTCTCTCTACTGGGAGGCGTCAAACTTAGAAAAGATAAAATGGCTCTTTCTTTGTCTATGTGATCGAAAAATGAGAAAAATGCAAATATATGCATTACTAATATGATAGTGTTGTAGACCTAATTTCTTTCTTTGAAATGAATAATTACGTTTATTGCAGTCCTCAGCAAAAGTTCAGATTATACACTATGCTCTTTATTCTATGGAGTAAAGGGTTCTCCAACAAAGAAAATCTTAACTAGCACCACATTCTAATGTTATCAGTGTATAGTGTGATTTCACATAGTCTTTCAGCATTTATCCAAGTAATTCATATTTTCAATGAACAAATGTGATGAACTAAGGCACTGATAGTTATACACACACATGACATTTATGAGAAAATAACTTGAAAGGCTTACAAAAATGGCATTTTATAGCTTTTTTTAAACCTATATCTTCCAAAGACATGCCTTGTTCTTAGCAAGACTTTTTGTCTTCATTGTTCTCGATTTGGGGGATAATCTGTCCAGGAGTAGAATGACAGTGTCATCAATAATACTGATTGCCTTGACTAATAGATTATCAAAAACCAAGTGGATTGATTAATGGTCTTCTAATTTAGGTAAATGGGTCACTCTGATTTTTGGAAATAGCATGTATTCTGTAGGCCAATTATTTAACAAGTTGTGCTTTTAGAGAGGAAAAACGAGAAAAAATGGACATTTCTCTACCTATAAAGCCATCTTCAAGTAGATTTGAAGATATGTAGGCATTTTCCAACCTCAGGAAACTTCAGGCAAAAACAGACATATGGTGCTCCTTCAGACATGTAAATCAGTATTTACATATTATAAAGCTGTTTAAACTATACTACATTTATCTCTTGTTTGTTCATTTCTAAGTTTGTCAAATACTCAATTATACCGAAGTGCAAAATACTGAATAAGAAAAAATACCAATTAGGTAGAATTTATCTTCTTCTTAATTTAAGAACAATATGTGTTCAGGATTATAATTATTTTGAACTATGTACCTTCTTTAATGAACTTATATCTGTCTGGCGATGTGAAATTTCTTCTCTGTGTCAAAAAAAAAAAAAAGAAAAGAAGAAGAAAAAGAATAGCACCCTCTGTCTTCTCTCACTTATACAAATTCATTTTTACACATATATAAACACACACACATATATATATGCAAACAGAAAATGAGCACTATATATAAACCGATGAATACTGGGTACAGTGCTTGTTGCTACCAAATCATAATTTATCTGAGAATTTATTTATAGTGTGAACATTTCCTCCATTTCCAATTACCATGTTTAGGTTCTCATCTTCTTTATAACCATTGCAGAGTAGTTACACATTCATTTCAAATCTTCTGCAGTCATCCTCAGACATAGGCAAATTTAAACACCACTGTCTAATTGGGTTCAGACATTAAAATGCCCCTGGAGCAGCCTGGGTGAGTCATCTTTTGTTCATAGCACTCTGACAGCCTTAAACTCAGCCTGATGTTCTCCTTGCCTCCTCTGTTGGATACAAGGGGGACTGGCGAGGTCTGTTAGTTCCCCTTCACTCCCTTCCAGGTTTATGCAGAACTGAAGATGCCATAATACAGGAGATCCTGTGTTTGGAAAGCTTCTTAAAGCTGGATTTTACTTTAGATATTATGCTGCAAACTTTCTTCTTTCCTTCATGGTGATCTAACAAGTGATCATGAAACCTTCCTATTTTCTGCCTTCCTTGTACCCCTTTGTTCTTATCTGGCCCCTCTGAGCCCCACCTTAGTAAATTCTGATGTCTTGATTTTAAAGGTATTTTGATCTGAGCTAGCTCACAACTCTCAGAGGGCACAGTCAAATTAAAATGTTTTGCCATACTCTGAGATAGTAACACTGGAAGAAATAAAGGAAGAAAAATAAGTAACTAGAGTGAAATAGAAGTCATAGGCACTGCCAGAGTGTTCCATGCATTAGAGGAGTCTTGATTCCAATCAACATTTGAAAGCCTCAAAATTCTATCAGTTGGAACTAGACAAACCCAGAGAGATCATTTCACCCAGTGGTTCTCGATCCGGGCTGCATATTAGACTCACCAGGGAAGCTTTAAAAAACAACAGCAACAAAATGTTCCTGCAAGGACCCCATCCAGATCCTCCGGGAAGTGATGTCTCAACACAGCACGTTTCTAAAAGCATCCCAGATTATTTTAATGAGCGGACAGGGCCTGAGAATCACTGATTTGTTAGCCTAATCTCAAGTGCACAGATCGATGCCCAGAAGATACACATATTGCAAGAACCATGCTTTGGGCAGGAGGTCCACTTGGCAGCACTTCTATAACCTGGAAACACTAAAATGAAGCCTGGGGGTGAACAACTGGTACAGATTCTTTCTTTTCAGCTCCTAAAACCATTTGGGATAGTAGTTCTCAAACTTGACAAGTTGATTGGTGGAAACAGAAGATGTAGTGGCTTTTACAGCTTTCATTTTGGATCAAACCTCAAATTTCTCATCTAATTGCAGTTCACTTCCAAATGATACTGTACGAAAAGCAAACCAACAAACTACTAAATCCATGGTTCTCAGAGTATAGTCTGTGCACCAGTAGCACGAAAATCACATGGGAACTTGTTAAAATGCAAATTATTGGATCCCAACCCAGATTCAACCCTGTTGAACCAGAAACTGGGAGCAAGTCCCAGCTGTCTAGTTTAACTGGACCTCTGTGAGAGTCCAACGCATGCTAACGTTTGACCACCGCTGAAGTAGAAGCTACAGATGAGAAAACAGGCAGTTGTAATACAGGGTGTTTATGTTGCAATGGGTAAATACAGGGAGTTAGGAAGTATGAGGAAACGGAGCCTGGTGCACGTATGCACATGAGGGAAAGCAACGCCCAACATAAATAGAGGAGATGATTTATGTTTGATGATTTTCTATTTCTTTCTTCAATGACTTGACATACTGTATATATATTGATATATGTGTGCGTATATGTAAATGTACACATATATATAAGTGTGTCTATACACATTTACACATGTGCATGAATGTACACACACACTCCAAAAGGATAAACTAGAAAATTAAGAAAAATCAGGACACACGAAAATAAGGGTAGAAGAATACTACATCTGCAAAAATGCTTATATGGAAATTTACTACAAATTTAATTTTCATAGCACAGTGGCCAAAGCAAAGGAACAGGTTTCATGTGAAACCAGGAACATATTTCACCTGAAGCCAGGAACAGGTTTCAGATGAGACACATCTTCTATTAGTAATGAGGAATGATTAAGCAAAATTTCTATCATAATCATAATGAGAACATTTCAATTTAGTGGATGATGTCCCAGGTAATAATGAACATGTTCCGCGGAAGGCCACTTCCTTTAATGACCGAGTGCTGGCACAGGACAGGGTTAAAGTCCTATCATGCAACTGAAGAGCTGTGTTAGGATAAGTGCTTAAAAGGATGGCTTCTGCAAACTCCAAAACTCTAAGACAGCCAGTATTTATGGGAAAAGAAATGTCATAGAAGCAAATATCTGTATCCACTGGCAGCCTGCACTTTTTTCTTGATAAATAGCTCAAGATCAATTCTCGCTGGTGTAACCAGAGGGAATTAATTTCCCATGACATATAATAACTTGAACATTCTTCCAAGAATGATTTTTTAAGATTATATCATGCTTGGTTTTATTTTGGTCTGTTTCGTTTTCATTTTAGTCTTAAATAAAATGTGCTATTGCAAAAGCCTGTTGGCTTTATAAGAAATACAAAGATGTAACATAAAAGTCATGACTTACGTATTTTCTATCATTTTGCATGATCTACATACAGTGTAGTAGAGAACAGTTTGGGATAAAATTATCTGAAATTTGCTTAAGAGCCTCCGCACACCTTCCCAAACACTGAGCTACTGTGACCAAGTGTAACCATAGGTTGATGCCACCCGATTGAAAGAGCATTGGTATCCATTTCCCACCTGACCTCACAGCCATATCCTTCAGCATCCCTTGGGAAGACATCTCAGCCCAAATTCCACTCTGTGAAAAAGTAAGGCTCACAAATGTGTTTAGGTTTTGTAGCCTCTTCATGCCTTTGCCAGTGGTGAGTTTGCACGCAGACTGTCAATATGTTTATCATTAGTGAGACGCTGAATAATGTAGATGGGCTATTTTGGCTCCATTTGGAACTATTTCATCTCTTTACTTTTTGTCAAATGCCCTTAAGGGATCAAGTACAGAAATCAGCAATCTCTGTGGCTCACTAATATAATTTTTTTTTTTTTTGAGAAAGAGAATCTTATGCAGACTCCATTCCCAGCATAGAACACAGCATGGGGCTCGATCTTACGGCCCTGAGGTCATGCCCTGAGCTGAAATCAAGAGTCAGATACTTAACTGACTGAGCCACCCAGGGTCCCTTCAGCATGTACTTCTTTAGAGAATAGCCACATTAAATAACTGTTTGAAAATTAAAATATAATTTAAAAATAAAAAAGCAACTTTCCTTACAGTAACTGTCAAGAGGTTTTTAAAATATTAAGCCCAAAATTTTACCTTCTTTCATGCTCTATGCATCAAAGAAAAAACGATACCATTTCCATCAATATCAAGAAAGCAGAGGAATGTTACTGTTGTTTCATGTTATGTATCAGCCATAAATCATCAAAAACCAAAATAAACTGGGAGTTAGTCATGACAGCTATATACTCTTTATTTTATTTATCTCACATCATGTTTAGTGGAACATCATACTTGAGGTTTTTACTGTTGCACTTGCATTTTTGCAATTGCATTTTTCACTTTCATAGTTTATGCATGAAGAAAGTTCTACTATACCTTTCATCAAGCTCCATGAGTAAAGTCATCCATTTAGCTTTTTTTGTATTGTTTTTGTCTTCAAATAAAGACAACTGCTTCACAGACATTTGAAAAGGCAAAGAGGGAGGGGGGATGTGAAATGATTGCATCTGGTGTACATAATTAATGAAATTCATTTATACTGAGTGCGGAGGAAAAATGATATCAATTTATCAGTTAGATTATTTCATAGTGAAAAATGCTGTTCAAAAAGAAGGAAGATCAAAAGGTGACGAAATTACAGGAATACAAAATGAGGCCAAGCACTGAGGAAGACTCAATGGACAGTGATGAGTACTGAGAAAAATTGAAACACATCCACATGCGAACACAGCCACAACCAGGCAGGTGGAAATGCTGATGATGCAGGAGGAGAGACCTCTTCAGCTGTAGGAACTGAAGCGGAACCATCATATCCCAGAATGGAATGTGTGAATACACACGCTTGTGTAGATCATAGATGTCTCCTCTAGCCATGTGAAGTATCATGTTTTATACACTTAGAATTTCGATAATACAAGATATCCATGGTGTTGGCGTGTATGTGTGGGGTGGAGGTGGGGCACAAACTATTCTTAGCACTTTCTGTCCTTCCAATGAATAAGTGCATTGGGTAGAGGCAGCAGATGTTCAGTGACAGGGTTAACACCTGCAAGTTTGTATTTTCATTACAGTAAAATGACAGTAAGTGCAAATCCTTTGGTTCCTACATAACCAAAATGTTACAAGGGCTGCTCCTGGAGAGAGACAAACCAAGAAACAGACTCTTCACTGTAGAGAACAAACTGATGGTCGCCAGAGGGGAGGTTGGATGGGCGGATGAGTGAAATGGTGAGGGAGATTAGGGACACACTTATCACTATGAGCACTGAGTGATGCACAGGAGTGTTGAGGAATCACTATATTGCACACCTGAAACTAATATAACACTGTATGTTAACCACACTGGAATTAAAAATAAAAGCCTTAATGTGATTTTTAAGCTTTTTACAAGACAAAGTGGGGGAAGAGGCCTGCTCCTGAAGCTGGACGTGAAGACAGCAGGAAAGCGATTCACATGTACTGATAATAAGACGTAGCACTTTTCTGAATTGTTCAAATGTTTAAATCTATCCAGCATCCATGGATTGGTTAACTTACTAAAGAACGAAAAAAAGCAAATGAAGTAGAATTGGAAAATTATTCTTAAATCTTTGTAATTTTTGTTTATTCTCATATGTCTTTTAGTGATGCTATAGTAGTTGTGGTTATTGTAATGAAAATTAAAAACAGAGAAAACTATTCTAATTTAAACTTAATTACCTGGCTAGATAATTGCTAGATTTGGATATATTTCCTTCTAACCTATCTTTATGCATATAATTTTTAATAGGATTATACTATGTTTTCAGTTATTTCTGTTAATGACAAGGTATAAAGTTCATACACATAAATTTCGGAAAAAAAATTATTTTGGGGGACACCTGAGTGGCTCAGTAGGTTAAGTATCTACCTTGGCTCAGATCATGATTGCAGGGGCCTGGAATCGAGCCCAGCATCCGGCTCCCCATTCAGTGGGGAGCCTGCTTCTCCCTCTCCCTCTGCTTGCTGCTCCCTTGTCTAACTGGAAAATCTGTCAAGATTCTGAATAAATAAAAATTTTATGATTTATTTTTATAAAGCACTTTATTTTTTTTTAGATTTTATTTATTTATTTGACAGAGAGTGAGCACAAGCAGGGGAGGAGCAGTAGGCAGAGGGAGAGGGAGAAGCAGGCTCCCACTGAGAAGAGACCCTGACGTGGGGCTCTATCCTAGGACTGGGATCATGACCTGAGCTGAAATCAGATGTTTAACTGATTAAGCATGTGGATCTTAATTTGGGTCCACAAAATTGTGCTTTCTGTTCTATGAGAAGCAAATGGTTGGAACAATGAAGTGGTATGAGAACCCTTCTGGACATACTACGCACAAGGAAAATATGAATTAGAGACAGGAAGTAAGGAACCACATCATTAATTATCTATTTGTCACTCTACTGCTAGGTGGAAAACTATATTGCAAATACAATTACTATTTGAAATAATTATTTGTTATTGGCAATTCAACTGCTATTTGGAAAAAATGTCCTTCAAATATTATTATTCATCGAAATATCTCTAATCCAAGATAGTAGAATATATGGGAAAGTGTGAAACTACTTCTTTCTGTTTTTCAGAATGACCTTCCCATACAATGTAACTTAAGTTAAAAATTAAATCACAAACATGATGGCTTCTAAGTGGTACCTGTAGTGACAAACAAATGCTCAGAGGCCCTGAAGATAGGTTGATCTTGAGCATCTGTACCGAGAAGCTTTAATTAAAGCCCTGAAGTCAGTGAGTGTGTCCCTTACTGCCGTTGTCCCACAGCTCATCCCCACCTCCCTTACAGATCGGTCAAGTTTCTCCAACTTTGCTTATACAGCATCTCGTGCTCTCTCTTTCCATTCTCCCAACTATTACTCTGGCTCCTGTGCTTACTACTACTGATTTTGACTATTACCATATTCCCTTCTTTTTCTTTCAGATCTCTGAGGTGACACAGCTAATAATCTTACTTTCTTACTCACATTTTTTAGTGAGTTTCCACTCCAGCTGAATACGCTTAAGGCTTTTTATGTGTGTGCCTCTGTGTGTGTGGTTGTTGATGTTGACACTGGATGAAGGAAATGCATTTTAGGCTCTCCGTAATCTTGCTTTAGTTCTCAGCGTGACATCTCCCTACGATCCTATCCAACCTTGTCATGTTTGTTATTCTCATGTGTCTTTAGTGATGCTATAATAGTTGTGATTATTGTAAAGAAAATTAAAAACAGAGAAAACTATTCTAACTTAAACTTAACTACCTGGCTAGATTTGGACATATTTCCTTCTAACCTATTTTTATGCATCTGCCAAAATTCTCCCCACACTCCAATACCAGCTATACTACACCTTCCACTGGACTCTGACCCCTGCCCCCACCCCTAATCTGTACATATCTTGCCCTCCCTTGCACACAATAGCACTGGATATGGCACACATCGTTGTAACTTGCACTCTAGCCACTTGTGCCTTTATCCAATGTGTAAACTGGCAGAGAATAAGGTCTACGAAGGGCAAAAACTGAGACTTACTCATCTCTGTTTTTATCACAGCACCTTCTGTAACCTCTCATACGGTGCATAGACAACAAACTATTTGTTGAGATGATTAAAAATGAAGAATGAAGTGAATAAATGAATAAAGACTGACTCATTCTTCATTCAGAGGGGCTGGAGCTGCCATAAAACAGCAGTATTGCACAAACACACTCACTTGCCAGTTTAGAAGAATTCATATGCAGAAGCATATTTCTAATTCATGCGATGCATTCTTGGTTATCTGTAAATAAATTACCTGCTCTGTCAATTATCCATGGCAGCTTGAGAATTCCTTTGATGTAATGCTCAGCCAGATAAGATTAATGAGTGGACCAAAAAACGGAAGGAAGTCATGGTTGAGAGTGAGGTTATGAGGATTCAGAGACTTAGCAGTTGCAAAGGAGCCTATCACAAAATCAATTTGAATCAAGAATCTCTGCTAACTCTGGGAAACGAACTAGGGGTGGTGGGAGGGGAGGAGGGCGGGGGGTGGGGGTGAATGGGTGACGGGCACTGAGGGGGGCACTTGACGGGATGAGCACTGGGTGTTATTCTGTATGTTGGCAAATTGAACACGAATATAAAATAAATTTATTATTAAAAAAATAAATTAAGAAAAAAGAATCTCTTCCACAAGCAGAAAAGAAAAAGTCTAAAAAGTTACAATGATTTTTCTGGTACTCCTGTTATTATGTATGTGCAAAACCTCTACTTTGTGTCTGACCAAATATATTTCTTTGGTTATATCTACACAGAAAGCAAATAAGTACATATTATCTGTCCTTTAGTTTTTCCTGTCCCGCCAGGCAACCCACACGGCTGATAACTTTAAGAATATCTGCTTAGAAGTATCTCTAATTTAATTTTATCAGTCTTACAATCAATCCAAAAAGATCTCAAGGCTGATATAAAATGAATGCCTGTGACATGTGTGAGAACGTGGAGAAAATTGTTCATCGGGTCACTCATTCAACATTCATGATGTATTTATTCACCTGTATGTCACCAAAATTATAACATAGGATCTGGAAAGATAAATACTGCTGGAGAAAATCAGTTCCTTTATCCAGAAGTAGGTTATACTCTGAGCTCACCAGCAGAGTAAGGACAGGGCAGCAAAGTGGTGGTTAACAGGAGAGGAATTATCCCGAAGGATAGAATTCATCCTTAGGTCTCTCCGGACTTGGAGGACTTGGACAGCTTGAGTGACCCCAAGATTGCTGAGAGAGATCTGCTCTGTTGTTGAATACACTTGAGGGCTGACTCGTGGGACTCTACGCTCCAGTACATGGGGTGGGTGTGGGGGTGGCGGTGGGGGGTGGCCTCTGACATACTCCAAGAACCCATGGAAACTTCCCAGAAAGTCCTCAAAGAGGACCTAGCCCGCTATGAGACTAAATCTCTAGGTTATACAGGACAGAGGAGTCCTTGTGTGAATCCTCGAACCCAATCAGGGTTAAAATTCCTGGTATCAATAGGATCAAACCATGAGCAGAGGTGATGACAGCCGCAGGAAGAACAATTCAAATAGGATCCTCCTAGGGTGCCTGGGTGGCTCCGTCAGTTGGGCATCTGTCTTTGGCTCGGGTCAGGACCACAGAGCCCCTGGATGGAGTCCTAGTCTGCCTCCCTGCTTAGCCAGGAATCTGTTTCTCCCTCTGCCCCTCCTCCACTCATTCTCTCTCCCCCCCACCTTTCTCCCCACCAAAAAATAAAAAATAAAAATAAATAAAAATAAAAGGAATCTTCCCAATCCATTGCAGCTCACACAACCAAACTATCTATAAATTCAAATATAAATTCAAATAAGAACTGGCCTCCCCGGTTCCATGATTGGCTCAGCGAGGTGATCATTATCTTTCTCCACTGTTTTGCATCAGCGTGATATCTGGTGGGAAGAAAATGTGGCTGATGAGCTGCAACTTTGTACCAGCTCCAGGATCAAGTCAGGAGCCAGGGACATTGCTATGTCACTGTCTTTGTTGTTGATCATTCCCTACAGCTCTGTGCAGATGGTCTGAGGCTTTGAGCAAGTCGGTGATGACAAATTAGGGTGTGAAATTAAACTCAGGAAGTCGTGCTATGTACCAAGGTTTTTCTGAGTTGAAAATATTCCTTTCAGAATACAAAACACTTTTAAAAACCACTTGTGTGTGAAGAACTGTCACTCATCTGTAGATGTCAGGAAGACTGTCCACCAGATTCAGAATGACCAGTCTTATGATTACAGAAATTGTATTAGCTCCGTAGAATATTTTTATTCTTAGGTCATAACTGTATTTTTAATTAGTGTTTTCAAGACGTTCTTAATCTCAGGCTGAACGGTAGCTTGTTGCTTCATTTTAGAAATTGGATTTATAAGGTTTTTTTTTTAATTCCAAAAATGTATGCTGATTCTATATCAATAAGAGTTGGTGGAAACATCTGTTAGTGAGAATATTAAATGCTGTCCCTCTTCTCTACTTATTAAGTAAGAGTTACTTCTCCTTTCTACTTGCCTGACTTCCTCTGGTGCTCTGATAGGATATAAAATTGGTTCACCTCAGTTTAGTTCCTCAAATGCAAATTAAAGAATGCGTCCTATAAGTAAGGATCATACACTTCTCACTTTCATTATAAGTGAATTTTCCCGAAACATAAACAAAGCACTGGTACTGGGTAACAAGTTCTGAGAATTGCCAAATCATCTCACTAAGCCATCTCTTTTGATCTCTTTGAGCTCCATTCATGTTTAAATAATAGCATTCCCAGGCCGTTTCTGGTCCAGTAATTAGCCATCTTTACCCTGACTTTTTAACACTCTTTTCACTTAAACTACTCTTAGCGTCATGCTGTACAAAGAAAATCCTGCCCCCCAAAATTAATAAACAACAATTTTTCTAGGTCATAATAGCAGAGCCTACGTAGGTGAAATAATTAACAAACAAAGACCAGATCTGTGTACTATAGGATTTAAGAGCAATGAAACCCCAAGAAATGGAGGGAGCATAGTAGGGAAAGAAGATCCAGAGGTTGTTTCTTTGAGGGTGTGGGTCTTAGAATAGCTTCAATTTAGATGAGGTATGATCCAGAGGGAGACTATCACAGGTATGAGGTCGTATTTGATGAAATTCCCAGAGGCAGATATTCCCAGAGTGCAATAGGCTGAGGAGATAACCATCTCAATATTGATTGAAAAATACTATTTAAATTGAGCACTTAATTTAATCTTAATATTCCTATGAAGTGTAGACACTGCTATTTTCCTACTTTATTGATTAAGAACTTGAAAACACAAGAGATCAAGTACTTTAACTGACATAGATAGAGGCAGAACCATGTATCTAAGGCTGATTGCACTTTTCACAACCACACCAGTGTTCCCTAACTTTTTTCACATCATGGCACACGCAGAACATGGTAACATTTTGAATCAACAAGGGCCGATGGACAATACGCCCAGTATCCTTTACGTAGCCTCCAGGCCGACAGGAATCAAGATGTTGGCATGGCAGGAACTTACCTGTGGCAAAACTCACTGTTTATCAGGTGCTAGATCGTGCACCGTGCTACTATACCCATATGTTGGGAATTAGCGGGAAATACAGCAGGAGAGGTAAAGTAAATACACATTATGGAAGGTCATAGGACAACCAGGTGAAGTAATTTGGATTTTATTTGATTCCTGAGAGAGTTCTTGAAGAGCGACAGTAGTTTCAAATCTGAATAACTGTATGTTTTGAGAGTGATTTGAAAAGAGCTAAATCTTAAAGACACTTCATGTGTCCGTTGATCATTCAAAACTGCTAGGAGATGGCAGTGAGGAGGAAAAGAGAGAAGATATGGAAAACATTGAGTCTAAAGAATATGGACGTTCCAAGACAAAGGCAAGCTGAGAATGGGATACTTCTGAAATGGCATATTTGGAAAGAAGAGCTAGTTTGAGAGATGGTGAGATGTCGGAGGGATTAAGTGTCCTACTGGGGATACCTCCTGACCAGCGTTAGAGAACTAGCTGAAGCTCCTTGCAAGTAGAGAGGCAGAGGTTGGTTTTGGAGATGAGTGTTTTAAAACCACAGGTCTAGGAGTAATGCTGGAAATTGAAGTACAAAACCCCCAAGACAAGCAGAGGGGAAATGATGACAAAGAAATAGTGGCAGGAGGGAGGGGGTAGAAATCCATCTGTGGGAAAGAAAAAAATAACAGAATTGCAACATTAGAAAAGAAATTTGAGGTCATCTTATTTATTTACCCTTGCATAAGCTCCTGTTATACTATGCCTGCCATACAAATACCCTACTTATAGCTGAGTACTTTCAATGATGGGAAATTTGCACTGTCTTGGGGTAACTCATTCCATCTCTGGAAAGCTCTGGGTGTGTGTGTGTGTGTGTGTGTGTGTGTGTGTGTGTGTGTATTTTAGGGAAATTTATTTCCTTTAACTTCTACTCATTGGATCTCGTTGTGGAATAGAACAAAACCAGCTATTTCGCACAATAGTTTTTCACATATCTAAATGCAGCTGTCATGTAATTTCCCCTTCCTTGCTTTTTTTTCCCCCTCCAAAATGTTAAGTATGGTAGTTAGTAGTTCTCTGTATTTGTCCCAAAATTACTGTGCTCATATTTTATTTTTTATTTTTATAATTGGCATATATTAGTTTCAGGTGTACAATGATTTGATATCTTTATATATTGTGAAATGATCACAGTAAGTCTAGTTAACATCCTATACTCATATTTTAAAAGGTGTCCCTTTGTCCTATAATTTTGAATTCATAGAAGAGACTTAGCCATGAATTTGCATCTGTTGAATTCTATATTCTTTCCCTGTCATCTCTTACCGTGAGGTCTCACCCACCAAATCATATCATATTTTCATCTCACCTATCATTTCTCACCTTCCCAGCCTCCAGAATCCTAACATCTTTGGTCTGTGCTCCATAAGGAGCCACTGTTTGATCCCTACAATCATCTTATATGCCCTTTTAATTCCACTTTTCCCGACTTTATGGGCTAGTAGTCACAGAAGCCACAAAGGGAAAAGGCTCAAGAAGGAGGAGTTGGCCAACAACACAAAAAAAAAAAATAGGAAAAATGAACTAGAAAACGTTTTCAGACTTGACTGTCTCAAGAAGGGTGTTGGTAGCTTAGCAGAAAACTAATCGTAGGACTGAGGTAGATCATCTGTGACATCACAGGTCTTTGAGGTGAAGAATGACAGAGTCCTAAAAACTGAAATGCAGGTATGAAAATTTGAGTTGCTTTTATAAAAACATCCAATGCATTGCATCCATCATCTAGCAGCAGTTTTGTTGATTTTAGTGATGATCACATATATGTTGGCCTAATGCCTTACCTTAGGGTAGTGTTTACATTTTGTAATATTTTCTCATATGTCGTATTTGAGCCTTACAATAGCCATGTAACATTTCAAAGATGAGAAAAGCAACTGTCTGAAAACTTATCTGAGGCCACTCAATATACAGATCTAAATATATTCCCTCACCTAGCTTTCCTCGAGACATGTCTGTGATGACTGGTGTCGGTAGCTAACTCACCTGTACAGAGTCGGAATCCCTGACCTCGGCCTCACAAGCATGGGCTCTAACCAGTTTACCAAAGTAGCCATCAAAACCAATTAGTCCCAGTACAGTGAAAGCAATGGCATAGGAAAACAAAATCAGTAGTCACAGCAGTAGTACCCCATAGTCCCACGACAAAATTAATAAATATTTGATTGCCTATAACGTGCCAGGTACTGCACTCTTTAATGTCCTTTAATCCTCATGACACTCTGAGAGGTATTTTTAACTTCATTTACACGTGAGTAAACTGAGAACCTCTCCAGTTTACTGGAGCAGAAAGCAAGCATGTGAGCCAGGATTTGATTTGTTTGTGAATCTCAAACACCAAGTAACTTCATATTTTTAATTTTTTTTTCTGTGATGGGGCCCCTGGGTGGCTCAGTCAGTTACGTGACTGCCCAGAGTCCTGGGATCTAGCCCCTTGTGGGGCTCTCTGCTCAGCAAGGAGTCTGCATCTCCCTCTGCCCCTCCCCTCTGCACTCTCTCTCTCTCTCTCTCAAATAAATAAATAAAATCTTTTTAAAAAATTTTCTGTGACAATGTGGGGAAAAAATACAACAGAAAGGATATGAATTCACCCATGAGGGATATGACATATAGACAATCTTGGTCCCATTTCATCCCACTTTCAACATCAGTTCTTCATGGTTGTTGTAACTTCCAGTCTCTCGAACTCACCCTTTCCCCAGGATACATTAACCACAGGATGGCTTCACTCGCCCCCTGGCTCAGAGTGTAGACCTTATGACTAACTGTCTTCCCACTGTGTTCGCTGATGCATCAGAATCCTTCACTCCTCTGTCCTTCCCATTTCTGACTTGGTGATCTCAGGACACGTTGGGTTGTGCTACAGCTGTAGGCTTGCTCTCCGACTGCTGAGCGCTGCTGATCAAGGCAGTGTTGACAGCGGCCACCTAGGTGTGTGCAGTCTCATCTCACCGGGGACCTCACTGCCGCTCCATGGTTCTATTCATGCTCGGATAATTTCCCATCACCTTCTCCAAGTGGCTTTTCCTAATTACTCACAACCTCTCCAGCGCCGTAACCCCATGCTCCCTGCCATCTGTTGAGCACACACACGCTCTGCTAGATAACGGAAGACAGGAAGACACCCCCCTCCCACCCAGACCAAGCTACTGCAACTCCTCTGTCTCCTTTACTTACCCTTTTCCCTCTACATCTTGTTCACAGGAAAAGGCATGTTGACCTTCCCAGTGTTTTCTTCCACTTGTCCAAAGACATTCTTCTGCTATAGTTCCTTTCCCCATTTCCAAATGGGGACTTCTCAAGAAACTTCTTTTAACAGTGGGGCATTCTCTAGCCTATTTTTTCTTAAACTCGCCTCTCTGTGGTACCTTTGGTTCTGCTTATGAACAAGTCCAGGTTTTCCCTGTTAAAAATAAAATGAGAATTAAAAATAAAATTTCCTCTAATCTGCTATTCTCTCACTGCTAAGCTCTATTTTTTCAAGAAGAGAGAATTTTATATCTGTTCATTCATTTACTTGACCTTTAGCTCCTCATCCACTGCTTAAGACCTTTCAATATGGCCTCCACGTGGACCACATGGGTTCTAATCATTTTTAGCCTTTTTAGTAAAGTGGATTCTAAGAATGAATGCCCAACTCTGCAGCAGGAGAATTCGTTCTGAGTAAAGATTAACATCCAAATTAAGCCATTACAAACATAGCTGTATCCATAATTACTGTGCTTAAGGATTATTTAATTGGAGAGGGGTTTGGAGAAAAATGTAGGCAGGGACAAGGAGAGATAGATCAGAAAGACTTGCCAAGAGAAAAGGGGGAAAAAATGAAGGGAGGTCCCTGGATGGGTCAGTCAGTAGAGCTTGCAACTGTTGATCTCAAGATTGTGAGTTCAAGCCCCAAATTGGGCACAGAGCCTACAGAAAGAAAAAAGCAAGAAAGAAAAGAAAAGAAAAGGGGGGGGGGGAATGGCATGGAATATGGGAAAAGAGAGAAAGAGAGTTAAGAGTCTGTCTGACAACTACAGGGACAACTGCCTTTAGGAGTTACATATCATAAATGGGCTTTGTGGCCACAGCTAACATGAAAACCAAGCAAGGTTCTAGACATCTCTACACATTCTTCAGGTTGAGGGTCTCCAGTCTCCTCCCCAGTGTCACAATATTGTTTTAAATTCATAATGTCTGGATGATCATAATAGTCCAAATGGGGTACCTGCCTCCAGATTCTGTTCTCTCCTTCTCAATCCACCTCACATGCTGATGCTGTTGTCTGATTTCCTTTGCATATAGCAAGGACTAAGAAAATGGGAATGAATGAATGAATCAATGAATGAAAAAAATCCCCAAATTACATAATCACTATGACCCTCACAAAGACTTATTTTTAGTGATAAATTATTTTTAAAAAACTTATATAGAAAAAAAAAAACTTATATAGAAAAAAATATATCCTACCAGAGCCAAGAAGCCTCCACCAGGGAGGGGGTGGGAAGCAGTGGAGGTCATTTTAAGGTACATAAGACCCAAACAAAACCCAACAAAAACCTACTTTTCTTAAAACTCAAACGTTAAGGAAGGGACTTTAAGTGCACACGCACACGTACACACACACACACACACACAGACAACTTCAGAATTTAATTTGCTTAATACTATTTGGTGGTCTGCTTTTCACAGAAAGCTAAAAAGTTACATGGAAGTAGAAGTTTATTCAAGTCATAAATGGTAAAAGTCTCAATATATATACTGATTGGACCGTAAGCACCCATTGAAAAGGGTAAAATGCCAATAAAATTTGTAAATTCAGCTTATTCTTGTCAGTAGGTGACAGCAATGTCAATCACCAGTAGTTTTATACAATCACTCATTGCCCAAGCCTCAACTTCCTATAAGGTAAAAATGCATCAAAATTATGACTATTTTACCATGCAATTTTATTATTAAAATTATTTTCTCTACACAATTTTTCTGTTAGAAAAAGCATGTCTATGTTTTTATTACTGTGTTCTAGTTTATAATTTAGCAATTGTGGTCAGTGTGAAATATATCAGCTTAAGAAGCATTTAATTCTTTTCCTAATGGCATCATCACATTATTTTTTAATTTCTAGGAGATATTCGAAGTTGATATTTAGCTCTTAAGTTCATTTAGAACAATCTCCACATGATTTGAAACAGACTCGGGGTCCAAGTTGAGTTGGGTGATTTAGAAAAAAATCAAAATGCTAAAATCATGTAAAAATAGATCTTGTGAAATGGGAATGATAACGAACTCAGCTTCTGATTTTTCCCTTTGGGGAATAACCTTAATTTTATGAAGAAATGAAATTGTTGGTGGTGCTTCAGGTAACAGTTTCTGCAGAAATTTTAAGAAAATGAATCTGTAAGACATAGGAAGTTGGACTACAATCAGTAAACTGTTCAGGTCAGGTTGAACTCAGTAATCAGCAAGGTCTTTGTTTAAATCTACTTATGAATAAATTACTTTTTTCATGTCAGTAAAATAAAAAAATCAAAGCCTTGGAATCATCTTGGCAGCTGTGCAGCATTTGACGTGATCTTTTTTTAGTAATAAATTATCAGATGGCATTAATTGCAACTTTTTCTTGTTCAAATGAGAAATGTTGGGCCTCTCCCTGTAGACCGTTCATGCATGTGCAGGTCTCAATGCCAAGCCAGGGAGGCCTTTTGTTTTTATTGTGGACTTCTCTGTGTAACCTTTACTTCAACTTTTTGTTACCTGCAGATGTTGGGGTGATGTATTTTGTAAACTTTGCTTTATTTTTGTTGGGAATGTTCATATATTCACTTTAACCCAGAATCACCGTTTTTTTTAAAGGTTTGTTGATTTATTTGAGAGAGAGAGGTGTGTGCACACACACTCCCATGTGGGTGGGGGGCAGGGGGAGAAGGAGAACCACAAGCAGACTCCCCACTGAGCTCAGGAGTCAGAGGCGGGGCCAATCTCGTGTCCCCAGCTGAAACCCAGAGTCCGACGCTTAACTGACTGAGCCACCCGGGTGCCCAGAATCGCCACATTTAAGGCAAGAGTAAGCAAATGTTTCCTGTGAAGAGGCAGGTAGAAAATATGCTGGTCTTTGTGACCAGATGATCTTTGCGGCAACTCTCAATTCTGCAGTTACGGTGCAAACTCAGCTCTAAACAATACATGAATAAATGTGTGGGGGTGTGAGTCCATAAAACGCTGTTTACAAAATCATGCAGCAGGAAGAACTGGACGTTGTTTGCTGACTCCTAGTCTAAAAGAGTATCTTTGTGTAGAGGCAGAGAGATAAGAGAGTCAAGGAGAGAAGAAATATCAACTTCTCATTTCACTGGCCCCAATAAATATTACGATCAAATGAAGCTATAGGAACCCAGATTTGTTCTCACTGGTTCCTCTTATAATAAGTTATAGTTTGTTGATGAAACAATTCTTTTACTCAACAAACATCTACTGAACACCTATCACGAAACCAATACTCTATTGGCACTAAGTACCATGCAAAGTGCACCTCGCCCCGATTCCTAGGACCAGCACATTTGGCAAGAGAGATATTCTGGGCTTTCATATAGGCTCTTGGATAATTTTTAGTTTCTCCCACCAGGTCAGCCTTTCCTCTGTGGTGCTACATCTAACACTACTACTTCCTACCTCAGTCCAGGGAGGAAGGAGGACTGATTTTGAACTTCCCTCTGCTCTCATCTCATCACTCCCACCCTGAGGACTTTAGAAGTCAGTGCTCTTTTTTTATTAGACTATTTTTAATTAAGAAAAAGAGATTCAAAATACTAGGGTACTGTGTCATACTTCTTTATTTTGAGGTTAGGGAAGGGCTTGGTTTCAATTCCTGTATCTTACTGCGCTGACAATTAGAGCAACCATTTCATTTCCTCTCAGGAGACAGCTAAGATACATAAATATGTTTCAAAACTCCATTATTTATTTATTTTTTTTCATTATTTATTTTTTTAAAGATTTGAATTATTTATTCCTGGGAGACACAGAGGGAGAGAGGCAGAGACACAGGCAGAGGGAGAAGCAGGCTCCATGCAGGGAGCCCGACAAGGGATTTGATCCCGGGACTCCAGGATCACACCCTGAGCCGAAGGCAGACGCTCAACCGCTGAGCCACCCAGGGATCCCAAAAATCTATTCTTTAAAACCCATGCTCCTGGAGGGTAGGGCATATAGATCTAAAAAGAAAGAGCAGCAATTCCAACATTCTTCAAGGCTGCTGCTGCTGCAGCTCAACTTGAAAGAGTAAATTTATAGATTTTTTTTGATATATGCCATTTATATTTTTTTTAAAGATTTCAAAAAATATTTCTAATCAAATTTATTAATTTCTAATAGGCTGGGTAAATCACAAGAATTATAGAATTGCTAAGATCTGAATTCAAGATCTTTAGGTATGAGAAGCTTATCTCATTTAATGAGGAAAGCAAATTCTTTCCAAAAATCTATAGACGAGAATAATGAAGATTTCATAGACTGTGAATCTATAACATTCAAATTCATACCAATTCAATAAAGGTGAACTCTGAATTCTTCAGAAGACGTAATAATTAACATTTTAAAACAATAGAGTTTACCATACTCGAACTTTATGAAATCAATTATTTTTGTGACTTGTTTTTCCTAACTTTTAAACAATGATAATTATTGACAGTTTAGGCCATTCATTGTGACCAAATATGTGTACATGTTCCTAGGGGAATCTTTGTAATATTTCCCTTTTTTTGAGATTTTATTTATTGATTCCTCAGAGACCTGGAGAGAGGCAGAGACCCAGGCAGAGGGAGAAGCAGGCTCCCTGCGGGGAACCCCCTGGGGGAATCGATCCCAGGACCCAAGGGTCACACCCTGAGCCAAAGGCAGATGCCTAACCCCTGAGCCCCCCAGGCACCCCTCTTTGTAATATTTCCAACCTGAAATTTTCAACATTCACATTATCCTTTGGTAACATGTTACATTTTTCAGAATTCCTCTACGTTGGTCGGATACCATGGGCACCAGACTCCACACCTCCACACCGTGCTTCTATAGAACTGTCATAACAATAAAACAATAAAGAGATCAGACCCCAACATTCCTTACAAAGCTGGTAAATTGCAGCTTTTCTTTATGAAATGAAGCTTATGCTTGTAGACGCATAAGCATAGACCGGGCGGGGGCTACGGCCTTCGCGAAGGGTGAGATGGTGGCGCAGCCCCAGGCCCTGGTGTCTCAGGCCCAGTAGCAGGGGTGTACGCAGCAGGTGGAAGGAAGCTGCACGGAGCCCGGATTCGGTTCTAGACCAAGCTGCAGTGGCTCGCGCACGCTCCCCCATGTCAGGTGCAGCTGTAACGCAGTCTAGGGCGAGCGAGGGAGGGACCCCAGGTGGGAAATGCCCTCCGGGAGCTCTCATCCTGCCCGCTGTGTCCTCCCCAGGATCTGTCACTGCGAAGGAGACGAGGAGAGCCCTCTCATCACCCCCTGTCGCTGCACAGGCACCCTGCGCTTTGTCCACCAGTCCTGCCTCCACCAGTGGATCAAGAGCTCAGACACGCGCTGCTGCGAGCTCTGCAAGTATGACTTCATCATGGAGACGAAGCTCAAACCCCTCCGGAAGGTACGGTATCCGCAGGAGCTGGTCTGAAGGAGAGCGCCTGCACGCACCTTGTACTCACCTGTTTCTTTCCCCGGTCGCATTCGGTGGGTGCTTCTCTCTGGGCGGGGCGAGGGGGGTCTCGTGTTGGGCTCAGTATGCAGAAGAGCAGAGTGCTTGCAAACCATCCTTCATCCTTGTTTTATGTTCTAGGGCCCCTGATTGTTATGTCATTCTGCAAAATCAAAAAGAGGGTGTGTGTGGGGGGGGGGTATGTGCTGGTGTGTGCATCTCTATATAGTATAGAGCACAAATATACTTGTAATTTGATGTAATTGAATTGATGGGGATGGTGAGAGCATTGGACCGACCGGGGTCAAGTCCCTGGAAGGTTAGGCCAATGGATTTTACTTTAAATAATATGAACTCATCTAATTTCCTGAGAATCGGGACATGAGGTAATAAAAGAGAACGTCTTCTTCCATAACGTGAACTCTGCTGGGTTTGCCTCTATCTGGGAATTTGGTGTGATAGGTCACGCGTAATTGGAGTAGATAGACCAAGTGTTATTTTCCGTCTTGTGTATCGAGCTATAAGAGAAAGTAAAGTATTTTTTAAAGATTTTATTTATTCATTAGAGAGAGAGAGAGAGAGGCAGAGACCCAGGCAGAGGGAGAAGCAGGCTCCATGCAGGAAGCCCGACGTGGGACTTGATCCCGGGTCTCCAGGATCGCGCCCTGGGCTGAAGGCAGGCACCAAACCGCTGCGCCCCCCAAAGGATCCCCGAAAAGTATATTTTTATTTACAAACTTAATCTTCAAATTCCTTACTTACATTGCTCTAAAGCATGAAAGTAAGAATATGAGTCCAGGGGATCCCTGGGTGGCTCAGCGGTTTAACGCCACCTTCGGCCCAGGGCGTGATCCTGGAGTCCCGGGATCGAGTCACACATCCCTGAGTTCCTGCATGGAGCCTGCTTCTCCCCCTGCCTGTGTCTCTGCCTCTCTCTCCCTCTGTGTCTCTCATGAATAAATAAATAAAATCTTAAAAAAAAAAAAAAGAATATGAGTCCAATATAGTTAGCATCTCCCTCAAAGCTAGCAAAGGGCGACTTGTGAAGGACACAATGAAGACCAGGAACTTGATGTAATCCGTGCCTTAGAGCTGGGCCCCGGGTTTTACGGCGCAGCTTATCTTTCGACCTAAGTGCAGCCTTACGTATACTGGATGCTTCCATTTCCAAAGGAGAGTACGGAGACTGCAGTTTAAATAACGATTCTGCCTAGAGCTGCTTTTTCATTTAAATTAAATGCAAAGCAAAAATTGGATGAGAAGAACATGGCTTAGACATAAGCATGATGAGCTCCAGGATGAGGAGAGGTGTCAAGCAAACAGGAATATTCCAGCAGGAATCTGGTTGGTTGCCGGCCATTGGAAGTCTTCATTACTTCTGTAAATCATGGAGAATAGCATTCCTCGCTTTTTGCACAGCCTTGATTTTTAAAGTGTGCACATGGTTTATGGAGGTCAGAATTGATGTTGGAACGGCCTCTGGGCTACGCATGGTCTTTTCTTAGCATATGGTGTAACTTGAGTGACAAAAGGTGACACTGTTCCTCCAGGTCCCAGAGCAATCAATGCCAGAAACAGAACTGGACCCTTGCCCTTTGCCCTTTGCTTCGTCCACTGAACAGATGCTACGTGGTGTCTGGAGTAGCTAAATGACACGTTGTGCTCTTTGATTCTGTAAATTTGTCTTCCTGTCCCTCGGAGAACTACAAATAGTTTCATAGCGTCTTTATATTTCTCATTGGGTTTTTTTTTTTCAACTTCCGTCTATATAAAATGCTCATTTCAACTTTGTCAAAAGTAATATTTCAACTTGTGAGCAACAATCTGGGACCATAAAATACTCAGATTTTCTCTTCTCCATACTCTCTGTCCCTACCCCCATTCTTGTATAATAAACAGTACGCGATGCTATATGGACCTTGAAACGCCGGAGTCTACCTTCAGCTTCTGTGGAATCATCCCTTCTACACACCTACGATCCTTTCTTAGTATCCCGTTCCCAATAATTTCCAACCCCGTTACGAGACCCCTTTCTTCTCAACTAACCTATTTATAAACCAGAGAAAGGCAGTGAATACTTCTATCTTTTCAAATCTTCTTAATAATGAATATGTTGTGGCAACCCAGCGGGCACCTACGAGCTATCGATTAATGAAATACCCTGCTTTCTTTTTAAGAAAACATTTCCTGTGTCATAAATATTGATGAAAGACAGCATCTCAACATGCACCATTGTTAATAGCATTTAGGTACCTACAGAGGATGTTCGAACCTAATCCAGAGGTTGCTTCCTGACAGCCCATAGATGTGTTTTATTTGACCCACAGGGCTTAAAATTTGAAGCAGTTGCCAACGTTTAGATGTGTAGCTATTTCATGTAAAATTCCACTTATCTGTATTTGTTTGAAAATCACAGTATCTGGCTCTCCTGGAACCGCATTCCCGTAAGACAACATCCAAGGGGGAGCTACGTGGAGCTGAGTGGTGGCTAGAGCCTCTAAAAGGCCACTGGCTTTCCAGTGCTCCCATTTCTCAGCCCTCCCTCGTCCCCGCCCCGGAGAGTCTGTGCCATCCCCGACTCTGCCATACCGGAGAGTCGGTACCATTCAGTGGTACCGACTGAATGCCTCTGTTGCTGTCGTGCAGGGATCTGAATTTTCAACTCCTGGTCAAACATGTGAGTCCTGGATACGAGAAACATCCATTCTTTCCCTGGCTCCATCATTTATATGTTTTAAAAACCTAGAAAAGGTATTCCAAACTCGTACTTTCTCCTTGAAAACGATGGGGCATTGGCATAATGTTTAAACGGCAGCATCCGAAGTGACTGCACGTTCAGGAGTGATGTGAGCTCTACAGATATGAGGCGTTTGTAAAGTGTTCGAGATGGTTTATTTTGATGGCACGAAGATTCATCAACAGTTTTCTTTTGATCGTTTTTAATTGGTCTTTACGAAGAACAGGTATAGCCCTGCTTAGAGCATATACGAAGCACATCCCATTAATTGCTCTCGACTCAGTAATTCCATTACAGTTTATAACGTTCTAAAGACCAAATGAAACAATTAGTTTAGCTAATGATTCTGAGTTTCTACCATTTGCCAATAGAGCCAGGAGATCCTGTTTCGATGAAATGGCTTCTTAAAGTGGAAAGGTGCAAATCCTCATAGGCTGACGAACCTCAGGGTTTAATAATCCCTAAAGAGATCAGTAAAACCTTACTTCATTAATTGCTACTATTACGACACCAAAATCTCCAGTTAGTAAATTCATCAAAGTATCCTAATGTCTCTAGAAGAAAAATCTTTAAAGTCTAAATAAAATCAAAGGCTTCTTTGAAAAAATAAAAAAAGTAATTTGCATCATCTTCAAGTCAGCAGCTCACCTACTTTTCTAACACTCCATAGGGGCGCCTGGGTGGCTCAGTAGGTTACGCACCGGCCTTGGCCTCACGGTTCCGGGATCCAACCCCTCGTGGGGCTCGCTGCTCAGTGGGGAGCCTGCCTCTCTCTTTCTTCCCTGCTCACACTCTCTCTCTCTCTCAAATAAATAAATAATTTAAAAAAAAATAAAAACACTCAATAAAAGCCCCATGAGTGACCCAAGGTCAGAAATAATTCTCAGGGCCCGGAAAAGTCAAAAAGATAAAAATATACAAAGCAGTGCAGTTTGGAAATGGATACAATAAAATCTTCTCCTGTTCTGAAGCTGGAGAATTGCATGAGGTTCAGATTTGAGTCTGAACGGGAGAGACTGGCTGCTGGCTATGGAGCTGAGCTTATGAGGACAGCAAGTGGTACCGACAGCTTTATGTTCTCCCCTCAATTATTTCTTTATATAGTTTCTCCTATGCAAACTATGTGACAAATACATGATACAAAATATTCAACCGTATGCATCCTTTTGTCCCCTGTCGCATTTTTAAGTGAGGCCGTGAATCAATTACCTTGGCTTTAGTACTGATTAGATGGAACCGTATGCACCTGTCATTTTTGTAGATCAAAACAGTTGAATATTGGAAAGTTCATAAAACATAAGTTCTGTGTGAATTTATTACGCCAAATAAAAAGGAATAGTCATTTTGATATTTCTGCATTTCCACCATAATGACTTCCAATGCATTACTTGAAATATCTACTTAAAAAGAGAGAGAGAGAGAAAGAGAGAGAGAGATGCCCGGGTGGCTCAGCAGTTGAGTGTCTGCCTTCGGCTCAGGGCATGATCCCAGTTCGGGGATTGAGTCCCACGTCGGGCTCCCTGCATGGAGCCTGCTTCTTCCTCTGCCTGTCTCTCTGCCTTTATCTCTGTGTCTCTCATGGATAAATAAAATCTTTTACAAAGAAAGAAAGAAAGAACTGTATTTGACAAATACTATGCTAATTCCTTCCTTTCCCCCTAATTTGATGGAACATTTTTCTTTCACAAGAGCCAGTGCTAGTTACCATAGCAGGCCAACTGCCCAAAGGTCATTTTTGATTCTCCACTAATCTGGAGGTCTTGGTCTTAAAACTGCACAGGTCAGAGAACGTGGTCAGATTCCTAGCTGGAGCCTTCTAGGTACCCCATTGGAATAATGCTGCCTCGCGGTACATAAGAAAATCCAAAATGCTTCTCCATTATGGAGAATTTGGAGTTTAACTAACACTACTGCCACATACTGAATTTCTACTATGTGCCAGATATTTAGAATATGTCGATTGACTTTTATCTTCATTACACAGGAAGCTTATTTTACAGATGAGG
Organism: Canis lupus baileyi; assembly: GCF_048164855.1. Lineage (NCBI taxonomy): Eukaryota > Metazoa > Chordata > Mammalia > Carnivora > Canidae > Canis > Canis lupus. Next base: position 61,136,948 of record NC_132850.1, on the reverse strand, counting down.
AAAATGAGACACAATATCAGACTCGCTTAGTAACACACACCCCGGGGCTCCCTGATGCTGGAGCTTGTGCTCATTGTGCCGTGCCACCTGCCCTAAGTGGCCGTAGTCTCTCTCTTTTATCATCAAGACTTCAGGTCTTATTTAGACCACTCGTAATGGAAATCTTTCAAAATAAATCTTTCTAAAATAAAAATTCTTCCAAAATCTTTCTTCTTAAACATGGATGTTTTAACCCAACGTGTTTTCTTAATAGTTACATCGTTATGTCCCCATCGCTCATTTTGCAAGTTGGGAGACCTTCACTGGCTGGATAGCTTGAAACGCATTGAAAACTGCTTGTCTTTGTTGACTTTAGAAATATGAGTGTCAGTTATTTAAGCAGCAAAAATGAGTTTCAGCCGGGATAGCAGAGAATCGCAGTTTGGGTCAAGCAAGCTACGGCAAAACCATAGACCAGTCCAGAGAACTGAGGAGAGGAATGCTGTTCTACAGGTGAAAGGGGCAAGTTGGGAGGTTATTATAAAGAAGAGAGTCCACTGGAGTAAACTTGGGAATTCAAACTATGGTGGCTTCTCGTTGGCTGATTTGCGACCGTCTCTCATTGGCTGAGCTCCTTTGGGTGGGAAGGGAGGGCCCAGACCTGTCTTCCTCCCGCTGAGATCTGAAGTAGCCCAAGTGGTTTCACTTGCAAGATTCTGTTCTTCCTGTTGGATCTGCAGTTGACGCCGGTAGTAGTAGGGACTGAGAACTACCCCCCCACCCCCTTCTGGCCTGCTTTTAAACAAGATTTTCTTTTATTAATATTCACATCGTTCTGCATCTGCCAACCTGCTGTGTTTTGAAAGCCCTTGGTAGGGGCAGAGAAAAGCTTTCCTCTCTTCCGTTTTAGGTCCTTTGGCCGGCCTGATGATTCAATCGGTAGAAGACAGATTAACACTAGGAAAACATGTTACATGTATGCAGGGGACGGACCCAGGAAAACCAAGTAACTCGCTGAAATGGGCAAAGCCATCACCTTAAAAACCATCTTCAGCTAAAGACAAAAGAAGTCTCCTGGGGCAAGGAGGCCAGCCAGGGAGGTTGCCAGGAAAAGCAGTACTGGGCAAGGGCAAGGGTGTTAAGTAGATTTAAGTAGTTGCCTCTGCACTGGGAGGGGCCCTGGAGAGGGCACGGAGACATCCCTACAGGTGGAGGTTCTCCTAAATGTAAGTGCCTCTTACAAGAGAGTAACTTGTTGGATTTTTTAGAGCTTTTCCAGGACTGCTGTGTTTTTAAAATAAGCAAGTCAAAATAATCAGTATGCAAAGAGGCGTATTTCCGGGTGGCAAATCTGCTCTCTTGCCCCTTTTATCGGATTTTGTTGTTTTCATCCTTCCCGCTGTCAGAATCTGCGGCCGGGTCTCTGTTCGTTCGGTGGCCCTCGCTCAATATTTGACATAGCTACTGCTTTTCTGCTTCAATCAACAACAACAAAAATCAAGAGTTATGGGATGCCCAGGTGGCTCAGCGGTGGAGCATCTGCCTTGGGCCCAGGAGGTGATCCTGGGGTCCTGGGATCGAGTCCTCCCTGCAGGGAGCCTGCTTCTCCCTCTGCCTGTATCTCTGCCTCTCTCTCTGCGTCTCTCATTTAAATTTTATTTAAAAAAAAAATGAAGAGTTACAAAATAGAATCTATGAAAGGCCCGGTTCTAGATGAACTTCTGCAACATCCTCTCTTGATCATTGGCAAGAGTTTGTAGGGAGGACGAGCATTTTGGCATCACTCCAGAATGCTTGGTCCTCTCTTTGGCATCCTTCTTAATTCTCAGTTTTATTTGGAATTGCATGATTTAAAAAAAAAAAAAAAAAAAAAGCCCTCAGCAAATACAGTGTTGATGTCTCCAGGCTATTTTCCTATCATCAGAGCCTAGTCTGAGGGGAGTAGCTGTACTGTTTCATTTCTTCAGAAATCTGTAAGCTTGGAGGCGATGAAAATCCCTGCCCTCGTGTGAGGCTAGATACAGCTTTCTCCATACCTGCGAAAAATATCCACACTCGTCATCTGCGATGCATGTTAGCTCTGTCCTCTTGCTGTGTTTCGGTTCCAGGATAACACGAGCCCCGAGTGCAGTCTCTGTGATTCCCGACACTCGCAGAAAATTACTTTGTTTTCAAACATCACACTTTCCTAATAAACCTAGTAAGCTTTTCGCAAGTTTCTCTATCCGGTGGTGGTGGTGTCTGCAGCCAACACTTCCCCTACTTCTCACTGCTTCTTTCAATGAGAAGAAGAGCCCAACAGGCTACTTAGCTGGTAACCGTGGGACGGGAAGGGGTAAGTGAGCCACAAAATAATAGAAATATCATTAAAAGGAAAGCATTTCAGCTCAATTGGAGCATTAGCTTTTCGACTAAAATCCTTTGGTTTGGTTTGTGTGTGTGTGTGTGTGTGTGCGTGTGTGTGTGTGTGTTGTATTTGTTTTCTTGCTGTAGCACATGGCAAGAAACTGTGCCCCCCCCATGGGGACAGCAGGGCAGGTGGCCAAGGGATCCACGGAGGCAGAGCAGGAGAGAGACGTCTACTGAATACACTGCGAGGGCGCAGGGCCCGGAGAGGAGAGGCTGGGAGGCCATGGGGGGCACAGTTATGGGGCACAGCGAGGGACTGTGGGGATGCAGGAAATTTTCTCTTTTTGGTTAATCCCAGGGACTGTGCTGCTTGTCGCTGGCCAGCCAGGGTCGAGGGCTCTTTCAGTGGCAATTGCTTACCGAGCAGCTGGCATCAGCTGGGCAGTCACTGGGGGCCCTTCTCTGCTCGAGCCCGTTGCCTCAAGTGGCCTCTACCAGGCCCTCAGAATTACAGTCGGTATTCCAATCAAAATAATATTAAATGGAAGTAGAGAGCAGTGCCAGCATGTCTTATGTCAGACGATTAGGAGATGGGAAGTACAAGGGTCTCGTGCTTTTTTTTTTCTAATAGATACTTGAGATTTCTCCTGTGGCCTCATCCTTTTGCCTTTTGATAAAATACTAGTAGTTGATTAGTCTTCTTTTAAGATCTTATTTATTCATGAGAGACACACAGAGAGAGAGAGAGAGAGAGGCAGAGACACAGGCAGAGGGAGAAGCAGGCTCCATGCAGGGAGCCCGATGCGGGACTCGATCCCGGGACCCCGGGGTCACGCCCTGGGCCAAAGGCAGACCCTCAACTGTGAGCCACCCAGGTGTCCCTGGTTAGTCTTAACAATTTAAAAAACAAGAAGACTAATGGGCCGGGATCCTTATTATAGAATAGTTTGTTCAAAATGGAAATATTCTTCCCTAGGGAGCAGAAAAGCTTATTGGTTTGTGAACTTCCATCCATAAGCACAGCCCTCCCTCTAGGCGGATCTGAACTCCAGCCCGTAACGAACTGTGTTCTGCATCATTGTTCTAAGAATGCTCCAGTCGTGACCAGTTCACTCGTTCACTCAACTCACTGTATTATCTACAATGGGCCAGCTGTGCCCAGCAGTGAACCAGATAGGAAACAACCACCACAACAACCCCGCTCCCAGAGTGCCTCCACTGCAGGAAGGACGGGAAAGGATGAATTACTTACACTATTTTGTAATAAATTTGAAAGGCCTGGCAGTCCATGGATGGCGGTGTGGGGATCAAGAATTTTCTGTAAGTGCAGAGGGACTGGTAAAGGTAGTTCAAAGAGAGCAAACCATCAGATGTTTGGTCTTTACCCGTGAGACTGTCCATATTAAAGGATTTCTGTTTGTGAGTCTCTGCAAATACGTAGTGGAATGGCTCTCCCCTTGCTCTCCGTGCTTCACGTAACCTAGGCAAGTCAAGCAGGTGCTACGGAGCCATTGGAGACCCAGGACGCTGGGCACAGAAAACTGGGACTACAGAACAAGATTTGACAGAGGGTGTCGCACAGGAGCCTTAACCATCTCCCGAATAATCGTTGCTGGCTGGAACATTTCTCCTTAGCACTTCCTTATCAGAAGTTCCAATTATATCTTCCTTCAGTTCTGTTTCTCTCTTTGAAAGTTATTGCTTGAAGAACATAACCTCCCTTGCTTGGTTAAGAATGTCACCTTGTGTTGCCATTCCAGATATGAAAAGAAACACTTAACTTTCATTACATTTGATATTGGAGTCTTTAAAGAGGATACAGTTCCATCCTTGTGGAAATACCTTTTTATCTGACAAGGACAAGGGACACATGAAATGGAACTTCTTCTTATATACTCTGTATTTTGATATTTGAAATATAAACTGTGGTTGAAATGAGGGAATCAATATTACAATGATCCATATGGAAATCATAAGAGCATCCAATTAGAATGTGCAGAAGCATATGCATGTCTATGTGCACACGCACACACGCACACACACACACACAGTTACAAGTAAAGATTCCCCAAAGCATCATCTTATGACTAAGGTTTTTTTTAATGAGAAAAAAAAAAAGCTATATTTGTGTTTCGTTTTAAGTTTTCTTAAGATGGCATAACAATTGAGTTTTAAATTACTTCCATATTTAAATTTTCCTCCAGCTAAAGATTTCTCTCTCTCTCAGCTGGGATTATTTCTTAATTCATTTATCCAGTTTCTCAAATCCTGGCATAAAATAAGAAAAATTTTCTCGTAGACTTTTGGTTGATTTTTTTGGAATTAAGGCACAAGGAAATATAGACTTTTTTTTTTTTTCAAAAGCAGATTATTTTAGGCCAAATCAAGTTGCTCTCCCTTCACATTGACAAGTGAGAGAAAAATGAGGAAGACTTTGACATGATCTACCCGGGATGATGGTGTCTGGCCCTGTGGTCCAGGCCTCAACATGCTTGTGCGATATTATCAACATTTAATAAGATAGATGTCTGACAGATTTCACTCCAAAGAGACCTCATCTCTCACAAGCCAGCTGCCTTCCAATTCTCTATTTTTCTCTACCGTCAAGTAACTCCTCTTCTTTTAGCTTTGAAGCCACCCACTGCTTCATCAACCTCGTGCTATTATCTTGCATATGAATGTTTCACCCCGAATTAGGCCAACTTCCCCAGCAGCCACGGGGATAGCAGAGCCTGCCCTGGGAAATGTACCGCATGGAATATTAGAAACGGTGGGGGTGGGCATAGCCGGAAGGGAGGCAGAGGGGCTGGGCAGTCCATACTCAGTTCTTTTTCCCATTTCCTCTGGTAGAGAAGTAACTGATGAGCAGAGACAGGCAAGCTTTGTTATTCTAACCGAGGTCCCTCCACAGGGAAACATGAAGCAAAGAAAAAAAAGAGAGAGAGAGAGAGTGAACCCTAACAGAAAATCCAAAACACAGAAAACCCAAAAATCCAGGGATAATAAATACTTTGAAATTCCCTTTTTTCATTGAAATAAAAGGAAAATAGCTAAGTTAGAAAGAACGAACAGTTCAAAACAGTGGGAAAAAATAGCGCTGGGCTAAGTAAGAATCAGAAGGTGAGATTTTAATTTTTAATTTTGATTCTGCTGCTGAGCCTTGCCTCAGTTTCTCCATCTGCAGGACGAGGACTGGACGAGTTTATCTCTTAAGTTTCTTTTAACCTAAAATTCTGTGGTTTCGTGAAAAACAAAGTGAGAAATCAACTTATTTAAAAGGAAAGAAAGAAACTTCATATTTAAATGAAATGTAAGCATTCAGAAGGAAAAAGTCAAAGAGATGTAGAGAGAATTCGTCACATCCACAGCAGCTCAGCTGATGTTGCCCGGTGGCCTGGGGAGACCCCGAGGCCCTGCGGCCTCCTCTGCCCTGCCCAGCCCCGCGTTTCCCTGGAGGCTCTCGGTCTCATCGCTGTAAAGAATTCAAGGAGAGACCAGACACACGATGTTTCTTAAAGAAGGCTCTGGAGATGCGAGAGTGGGTGAGCTCAAGGCGGAGCTTCACTCCAGGTTTAGGGTCTCTCTTAGTGACAGATGTCAACTGGGCGGGGAATGGTTATTGCCTGGGGAGGAGGCGTCTTGGGAGCAGGGCTTCATGCCCTTTCTCCCTCGCTTGGCCAGAGTCTCCGGTCTTCTTTGTCTTGAATCTGTCTGGTTTGATCTGGCTTCTTGTGGCTTTGTTTTTGGAGGGTTGCCAGGACCGATCCCCAGCCTTCCCCATAGCTGGCCGTGACCACCCGTTGGCCGGCCGCCAGGCCCCCTAAAGCCTAACTAACTGCCCATCTGACAGTCGCACAGCACTCGGTGCTGAGTCACACGAAGTCCAAGGTCCGCGTCCTAAGAGGGGTCACATATGCGCTGCCTTGATCTTGCTTATTACCCTTCAGAGCAAATCATGGTGAGAAAACACGATAGATTGTACATTTGAAAAAGAAAACCATGAAAAGGCATGATGAAAGGTGGGCGGGGGAGGAGAAAGGGAGAAAGAGGAGGAAAGAAACAGGAGAAAGGAGTCGGAGGACAGCTGAGGAAGAGGAGGCGTCCTGAGAGGTGAGCAGAAGCTGGACGAAGGCCACCCTTCGTTCTCTCTTATGAGCTGTAAGCAGGTGGTTAAAGGTTAAAGTAAATTAGATCCAGGTGATGCTTGGCAGCAAAGCTGTTCTGAAGCCCTGAGATGTACATGGAGCATTTCTTTTTTTTTTTTTTCAATATACAAAGTATTTTTTTTTCTAAAGCTGTAAACAGGAAATGAAATACATGGAGCATTTCTGACCCTAAGAAAAGAGACAGGCTGGGCCGAAAGCCCTTTTCTCCTTGGCACAGTATAGAAAACCAGGTGATTGCAGGTCTAAGCAAATTAGCTTAGTCGGGTCTAAGAAAGGATAACTATATTTTCTTGAAAGCTAGGGTTTCTGTAAATGCAGAGCTAGTTCAACACAGAAGTGAAATTGCAATGGAGTATTTTTATCGGTAAACAAAGCTAACAAATGTTTAAGCTGGATCTTTTCAGCGTCTAGGAAGAGACATTGATAATCTTCCGTTGGGCTCTTTATATATAAGATCATCCCAATGGCCAGCCGTGTCGGGAGGACCACACAGAGAGGTTCCAGTAATGCCCAGTTCCGATTCACTTCTCCCACTTCATTCGTTCAGTCGCCAGCTATTTATGTACTGAGTCCCTGTGATGTGCCTGTCACCGTCCCTGACACCAAGATTATAGTGATGAACAAGCAAAACGTTTGGATCTTGGAGAATATATACATTCTTGGGGGGTAAGGATGAAGGCGAGGAGTTTGAAAATGAGTTACTTGTAATATTTTGAAGTAGACCTCAAAATGGTATGGGAGACAATTCTTTCTAGGTGAAAAAACTCTTAATTTCACCACTGTCCCACTGGCCCATCAGGGGAACCGTTTAATAAAGAAAATTAAGATGAGAGGGTTGCCAAGCGGATGTCAGGAATCAGAGCTAGGAAGATACGTGAAGACAAGCCTGTCCACACTGGCTGAGAATTGCCAAGTGTCTCTGGAAGGCCGCTCAGTCCCACAGATAATTTCCTCTGTATCAGGAAACAGGCTATCTACAGGAAGGAAGCCGTCGGATTTTATGATGATAAATGGCAAACAAGGGCCGTCCAGGGGGTAAGATGAGGCACAGTGAAGCCTGTGGCCTTCTGAATAGATGCGCTTACCCTAAACGAAGTAGTAACTACTCATCTCTAGTGGCTTGTTGCCAAATCAACTACTTCATCAGATGAAGTCCAAATTCCAGATTTAATGTATCTCTTCTAAATTTTAAAGCATGGCAATAACTGATTCGAACCTGAAAACTATTCAGGCAAAGCAAAGCAGGTCCGGGATCAGCCCACAGACCAAGAGTTTGTGATCTCTGCTGCACAGAAATGCCCATCGCGCAATGGGGAGGGCCTAGATTGCCTGTAGGGAGCGGCTGCAGTCAAACCCCCAGCGAAGTCGCTCGGTGGCTTTAGGGGAGTCTTGTGTCCTGAAATAGGATCTATTGGGAAAATGGAAGGTGGAAGGAGGGCAATCATACCTTCTTTGCCAACTTTTCAGGATTATACTGAGGAGTAAAATGGTGGAAGTAAAAGTACTTCGTAGACGGTGAATTCCTACAAAGTGATGTTATCTCCCCCGGCTCTCCGTTATCCACACGGTGCCAAGTTCACCTTTCCAGTCTTCCTAAATAATTAGTTAGGATTGAATTCACTTTGAGGCCAACACAAGAGCAGCATGCACGTTTTCAACAAGGCATTTAGCAGGCATTGAATTATTAGGGGTACATGTGTTGGTTTGTAGTCCAGTCATTTCGAATGGATGGCCATCGGGTAAGAGTCAGGCTGGTGTAAGTTTGCAAGTCTATCTATAAGGAATTTGCCAAGCAGATTAATAAAGTAAGCAAAATTAAGACAGGAAACATCAGCATACCAAAGCTTTTTCAGGAGTTCATAAAAAATGTTAAAACAATCAGCCGGGCCTGGCATATTTGAACAAAATTTATTTTGCGCTTACCTCCTAAAGGGTTGTGCTCCGTGTACCAGGAGGCCATTTGCATATGAACAGCAGATATGGTAATTAATCACTTGTACAGGTTCGTTGAAATATTTCTTTTAGGGGTGCCTGGGTGGCTCAGGCGGTTAAGTGTCTGCCTTCGGCTCAGGTCACGATCTCAGGGCCCTGGGATCGAGCCCCATGTCGGGCTCTCTGCTTAGCAGGGAGCACCTTTCTCCCTTTCCCTCTGCCTACTGCTCCTCCAGCTTGTGCTTTCTCTCTCCCTGTCAAATAATTAAAATCTTTAAAAATAACAACAATGCTTTAAAAAAAAGAAATATTTCTTTCAAAGACTTCTTATACAAAATAATCCAGTAGTTCAGTTATTTCTATTTACACTGTCTGACTAATGTGCTGATCCAGAACTTGAGCTCTGGAGCCAGCCTGCCAGGGTCTGGGTCCTCGATCGTGGTCATTGTAGCAAGTGACTGAATTTTTCCATGCCTGCGTCTCCTCTTGTGCTAAGTGGAGATAAGAAAAACAGGTCCCCCCACGCGTGGTTGTTACGAGGTCTGACTAAGATGGTACGTGGAAAGCATTTAGCAGTGTGTCTGCAACATGATGAGAATAAATGTTAACTATCCCTAAATGTAAATTTTATTTTTTTATTTTGATTGATTGATTGATTTTTAGATTTTATTTATTCATGAGAAACACAGAAAGAGAGAGAGGCAGAGACACAGGCAGAGAGAGAAGCAGGCTCCATGCAGGGAGCCTAACGTGGGACTCCATCCCGGGACTCCAGGATCACACCCTGGGCCAAAGGCAGACACTTAACCACTGAGTCACCCAGGGATCCCTATTTTTTTTAAACAATATTTTCATTTGTTAATGAAAAAGAGAGAACAAGCAGGGGGAGTGGCTGAGGAAGAGGGGAAAGCAGACTCCCTGCTGAGCAGGGAGCCTGCCACATGCTGCATGTGGGGCTCCATCCAGGACCCTGAGACCATGACCTGAGCCAAGGGCAGATGCTTAACTGACTGAGCCACCCAGGGGCCCTAAATTTTAAATGACTTTATTTTCAACTTCACCATATTTTCTATGGTCCCAGAATTTCCAAGTTAAAAATATCTTTTGAGATTACAACTAGTCTTTGAAACTGTATAAAGCAGTAGACCTCCTTTTTTAATGCAATTTTATTTGGAATTCAAAATTATGAAAGAGTAAAAAGGCTAACAGTTTGCCGAGTAAACTGAGACAGTGCAGTGCGACTCAGGAGAGCCCCAGCTGACTGAACTATGGGACTCATAGAAATAGGATAGAACCATCTCATGTCAGCAAAGCCAAAGTTGCTTTTTGGATACACACTGTCTACGCTGGAACAGCTTAGAGTTTTGGGACATGTGTTCCAAAGGACCGTGTACACAGGTTGGGTATGTGACTTCAACCCTCAATCTTGACAAGCCAAGTAGTAATGGTCAGCGCAAGAACCGCGATGTCAGATGGAAGCAGCAGCAGTAAAACCCAGCAACTGCTGTAGCCAAGGGCACCAAACCGTGCCATTTCAGTGACTGGGGGGAAGGCCTCCAACCCACAGCTGCTGCAGATACATGTCCTGTAGTTCCTGGAATCCCAAAGCCTATGTACCTGATTCACCTAAGCCTTCTGGCCCTGAACAACCTCAAACTGGTGCCCCCATCTTCCTTAAACCACTATTCCCGGTGACATCCGTAGACCAGTCTGTGCAACTGTAAGCCTCAGCTGGAGAAAATGATCCCACAGCCTAGATCATTATCTCTTCCTGAAGGTGTCCTGGCTACGAGGGGCTGGCTGACGTGATCCTCGGTCTTTCTGACTCAGCCACACAGCTCCTGAGGAAGGTCTGTGATCCAATAGCCTGATCATGAGGAAGGTATTTCCAAACACTTTTAATGGGGAGACTTAAGTGAAAAGGGCCAAGCTTAAGGATTAATCTGTACAAAAAATAATACCCCCACCACCTTTTCTCATAGCCCACATCTTCTGTCTTCCCTTTGAGTAGCTCTTCACCCAGATTTCTGAATCACAGACAGTGATCCTGTGGCTTTGAGGAAATAGCAGAAATTAAGCTCCCAGTTTACCCCCTTGAGTTTAGTTCAAAGAGACACCCCAACTGGGGTGTTGGGGTGGCTCAGTCAGTTAACCATCTGACTCTTGAGTTCGGCTCAAGTCATGATCTTGGGGTCATGGGTTTGAGCCCGCATGGGGCTCCACGTTCAGCACGCAGTCTGCTTCAGATTCTCTCTCCCTGTCCCTCTTCTCCTCCCCCCACTCGTGCAATCAATCAGTCGATCAATCAAATCTAAAAAAAAAAACAAAAACAGAAACAAAGAGACACCCCAACCAAAGTCATGACAAATGAACAAGTCTTGCTCTTCATGGGCCATCATTTATGGCCTTTAAAACGTTTAGATTTTTGTGGAAATGGGAAGATTTCAGGGCTGGAAACTTATAACATACAACCCAAGTGATATTTAAACACTTCTAGTGAGGAGGGAAAGAGTGAGGTTTTAGTATTCTTTAGGAAATTGCCATAGTATTGGTATTAGAACTTGACAAAGAAAGCTTAATTGGTTAAATTGCATATTTATGTTTCAAGCTCCCATCAATTTAGAAAAAATGAAAAAAGTAGATTTTAAGAAATCCCTTAAAAAAAAAAAAACCCTTAGAAGTCAAGTACCTAATAAAAAGTATTCAGTGAAATACTTGAAAAAGCAAGATGTGCGAATATTTCAGAAACTAAAATAAAAGGGCAAAAAGGAGTAAAACAATTTTTTTAAGTCTTAATAAAAGTAGTCCAGAATTAGATTAAGAAAATGCCCAGATACTTAGAATAAAGAATAAGGCAAAGAAAATTATCAAAGAAATAATACAAGAGAGCTTCTCAAAAAATAAAGACATGATTATCCAGCACAAATGAATAAAGACTTAACTAAAGAATACAAAGAGTTTTTTTTTAAAAAATGGCAAATTCTAGAAGCTTTCAAAGTGCTTCTTATGAATTCCATTGTAATCATGGTGGTTTTCTCAACATGTTTGAGAGATGGTGCAGTAAGAATTTGAATATTCTAAAGAAATATTCAACCACAACCTCAATACTAAGCAAAAATACCTATAAAACATAAAAATAGAATAAAGATTTTCAGGCAATGCAAGGATTCTCAAAATTCGCATCCCATACCCTCTTAGGTAACTTTTCAAGGAGGTGCTTGAGCAAAATAAGGGACTCGATACAGAAAAACATGAGGGTTAGAGAAGCACAGGAAGCAACATAGCAGGGGAGCAAAGGAACTTCCAGGACAAAAGTTGTGCACCAAGCATTTCTAAGTTACTTGAAAGCAATCACCCCTGGGAATGGTTCAGAGGAAGAGAGTGGGAGGGGGGAAAAGGAGACCAAGACAGTTACTAGCTCAGAATGAAGAATAAAACAGAAGTTTCACGGTTAGAGGTCCCCAGAAAAAAATCAATTTGATAGTATATCTGATTTGCTTGAGAAATAAAATTGAAGGGCTTTGGATGGATGTAATGAAGAATATAAAACAAGAAGGTAGGTACATCCTAAGCAGAGAGTTGAAAGGGAGTTATCTTTAAAATGCAACAGAAATGGGAGCCCTGGGTGGCGCAGTGGTTTAGCGCCTGCCTTTGGCCCAGGGCGCGATCCTGGAGACCCGGGATCGATCCCACATCGGGCTCCCGGTGCATGGAGCCTGCTTCTCCCTCTGCCTGTGTCTCTGCCTCTCTCTCTCTCTCTCTCTCTCTCTCTGTGTGTGTGACTATCATAAATAAGTAAAAATTTTAAAAAAATGCAACAGAAATGTACTGATTAAGTGAATTCTTACTCTAGAGCAGCAATCCTCAAACTCTTTGGCCTCAAGACTCTTTTACCCCCCTACAAATGATTGAAGACACCAAACAGCTTTGGCTTCTGTGGGTTATACTCATCAATATTTACCATATTAGAAACTGAAACTGAGAAATGTTTCCTATGTACTTATGAAATCATTTAAAAGTAACAAGAAACATTTGTGTGTTAAGGTTAAGATACGACTATTTTTATGAAAAATTATATTTTCCAAAACACAAAAATGTTTAATGAGAAGAGTCGCGTTGGTTTTCATTTTGTAGAGCTATCAAATGTCTAGCCTAATAGAAGACAACTGAAATCCCATATCTGCTGCATTCAGTCTGTTGTGATATCATACATCATGTACCTTCTGGAAAAATCTGACCTTTCACAAACCATTAAGAATTATTCTTCAATAGTTTTGACACTTGAAATGGTCCCTTGAAAGAACCCACTGATGACCCATTGAAAAACACTCCTCTAGGGTAATACTTGACATCTTAATGAACACCAATTTTCCATAGATATAATATGATTTCTTATATTGATATAACCAAAATAGCCATACAGATACCCTAGGAGTATGAATGTGACTGAGGAGGGCTCTGGGCAGCATTCAGTCACCAATAATAATAATAACACATCAAAAGATGATGTGCAGTAGCACATGAGTTGTCAATAGCAGCAGAAGCGTATTACATAAAATGATGGCGGTAAGTACCAGAAGCATCACCCAGCATATTTTTTTTTCAGTGACTGTCTCTAGATGACGGTAAAGTAGGGTGCAGATGCGTAGAGCGGGAGATTGTCGTAAAACGAAATTCTGTGTAGTCTTTAAAATGAACATTTCCTTATTTATGGAAATAAATCTCAAAATATGAATCAAGTTTTGATGACTCAGTAGGCCTCAGGTGGGGCATGAATTTTGTAGTCCTCACCAGCTCCCAGGTGATGCCAATTAGAACCATGCTCCTTTAGCGTGTACTCATATAAGGAGAAAATTATTCCTAACTCAGAACTTTTGATCATTCTGATGGTATCAGAAAGAAAGTCCCAAGTAGGTTGGATTGTCTTTTATATATCTCCCGTATTTTCAAAAACTCTTTGAAAGATAGTCTCAGGGATACCTGGGGGGCTCAGGGATACCTGGGGGGCTCAGGGATACCTGGGGGGCTCAGCGGTTGAGTGTCTGCTTTCAGCTCAGGGCGTGATCCCGGATCTAGGGATGGAGTCCTGCATCAGCCTCCCCGCGAGAAGCCTCCTTCTCCCTCTGCCTGTGTCTCTGCCTCTCTGTCTATGTCTCTCATGAATCAATAAGTAGAATCTTAAAAAAAAAAAAAAAAGGTTCAGAATGTTCATCAGGGAACAATTTCTAACTAAAATTTAAAAGGAAATAGTGGGCAAACTGGTAAAATCCTAATAAAGTCTGGAGTTTAGTTAAAATTAATGTACCTAATGTTGGTTTCTTTGTTTGACAAATGTGTCATGGTAATAAGGTGTGAACATTAGGGAAAACTGTAAAAAATTGAAAAAGTTAATTTTAAAATGTTAGATAAAAGACCAAATAACAAAAAAGGTAAAAGCCAGTGAGAAAAGGAATAAAGGGGGGGGCCTAGACACCTTCCTGTTCTTCATTTCCCTTTAACCTCTGATAGTTTCTGAAACCATAAAAAATCTTTGGCCTCTACAGAAGAAAGATTGGCAACCACCAAACGTAACATTTTATTTTATAAGGAAGAAAGCACAAGACCCAAAGATTATTAAGCATCTTACTCAAAATTACACATTTGTGTAAAATAAGGACCAGAATGGAAGATTTCCTTCTGTGCAGTGTTTGTTGCTTTTCACCAACTGCAGGTTTTATTTAGATATGTCTTCCTTGATTCTCTAAAATAGAGAGGTTTTCTTCAGTGCAACCAGAAGATAGACTCACATATGTCACCCAAATTGCCATGTGAGACTGACCCATGTGTGATCACACTAAGTGAATCAAAGGCCAGATGGCCTTATCATGAAAAATGGAATTACCAGAGAAAGATGAGTTCCGTCTTCTTGGGTAAAATTCCTGTTTTCCTGGGGTTCCTTAAGTGTTTACATGGAAGGTTAGAGATTTCCTTGTCAATCGATAAGGTTAAAGGACGTGGCTAAGAAGGCAGTTGCAGCTTAGCATTTGCTTGGATTCTTGATATTCTCATTTTGATTGAGAAAGCCTGATCTTTGGGATTGAGTCAGAGGCTGTCCATGCCTACGTCTTTGGCACACTTCCCAAGTAATACGCTCAGTTTTCCACCTGGTATCTAGTCAGTGAGCCATTGCTGATGCTGTGTCTGTACAGTTGTCACTTCTAAAGATACACATGGAAGCAATGTGTCCATGCATCCTCTCGCATCCTTTAAATTATTCATAGGTTTGGAGTATCGGGTTTTGCCTCCAAGAGACATAGAGCCTCACAAATCACACTGTTTAGTGCAAGTGATGGGCTTATCTACTAGGCTTCCTGTCGGTTACACTGGAGAAAGAAAATGCATGCAACTTGGAACAAAGCCTTTCTTTGTTCTTAGCCTTCATGCTCAGTGGCACATCGTGCGAGGTTCCCCTGGCCTGGCCTATGTTGGAGCTGTCCCTGCCTGCCCACTTACACTATCCAAGCTCATGGGAGCTCGGGCCAGTGCTTCTCAACTTAGCTATTACAGAGGCAGTTCCTCTGCTTCTAATAAGTGTCTCCCAGGTCCCAATTCCCTGCCATGATCTTAAAGCCAGGAAACACAAGAGGGAAGGGCAGCCCAGCCACCTGGTATGTCCCCTTCACTCAGGGCCCATCTCTGCTAATGTCAGATGCATCACAGCATGGAACCAACTGAAAACAGGACTCATATTGCAGTTGATGCCAAAGAAAAGCAAAGCTCTGCTTACCCCTAAACAGAAACTCATTTATGAAAGGAAAATCCAAACTCCTCGTTCAAAATTGCCTCATGGTGACTTTTTAGAAGCAGAGAATCAAAATTGTGTACTTAGAACAGTGCCGCAAAGTGGTACTTGGTGGGGGAAGGAAAAGCTTGTTCAATAACGTAGATTTTCTAAAAACAGGCTTTGTCTTGGAAGCCTGACGGTTTACAGATAAATCTCTCCTCAGCCCTGCCAAGATAATTGGACTAAAGGGCACGGATGTTAACAGGTTTTGTTTTCTATTCAACTACTAACTAGCTGTGCTGTGGTAATCTGCATTACGCTCATTATTTAAGAATCTGGAATATGGCAGGTGATATTCCTCCTGGAGAAGCTTTGTGGGAGGCTGCAGGGGAAGTCAGCAGGGTCAGGGCAAGATGCATTTTTCTTAGCAGGATGGGCTTTCCGAGAATATGCAGGAGCTCCTGGACTTCCGTTGGCGGGCGTGGTGGTGTAGAGAAGAAGGGGCAGGCTCTTGAATAAGACACTTGTCCTTGCTGCTTTTGTCCTGCTTTTCCTGAATGTATTGCCCACCTAGATTTTTCATCTGTTTTTTAACAAGGTTCATGATAAAAAGTGAGAACTAGTATTTCACAGGTCAGGTAACCCTGCCTTACTGTGAGATTAGTTTTCTTTTAACATAATTTGGTGGATGGTTTGCAATCTTCAAATACCAGAAGGTCTTGCATTGCCATGGATTTCTTGATGCAACTAACCCATGTTGTCAAGGCAACCCACTTCATGTTTTCTCCACTCTAGAAAACCATTTCCAATGTTGCAAACCTTAACTCATAATCATCTCTTATAATACACAGGGTCAAACACACCCTCTGTATGCGCAAGCTACGACTATTTTTTATAAGCTATCGTGTCATTACAGTAGAAGAATTTGGCTTGAGGATAATGTGTGTATTAAAGCGTTAAAGTTAAAATAATCCCACAGCATTTATGTCCTATCTCTGCATTTCCAGGAGATGTGAGGGTGTTTGCTGCAAGCAGTCACATTTTTGAAGCTCCGGGAACAATGTTGACGCATTCTGACTAATTTCTATGTAAATTGATTGCAATCAACAGCTTTTTCATGGTTTGTGAAATTAAATCACTTAAAAAAGACAAAGTATTTTCCAAGGTTACTATCACCCACCTATTATATATTTTCTCCCTTTTTGAGTCAAGGCCCCGTTTTAAAAGTTCTTCCGTGTAACTGGGATAACTCCACAACTCTCTGAGAAGCTGGGACAGCATCACGTGGGAGCTCAGAGACTGACATCACGGGTGAAAGTGTCCCTCAGATATCTGGACTGCTTGCGTGGTTGACTTAAAAGAAAATCCCAATGAAAGGATAGTAAGGATCATTGGATCCGGTTAAAATTCTTTCTGAGGTATAAAAATTTAAAGACTTCGTTTTTAGCCTCACCTTGGCGATTCAACTCACCGTCTACATTTAAGTCACAGAGTGATCAGAAGTGGTTCTTAATCCCTCATCCACTACTGTTGGCCTGGCTCTCTAGTTAGTTTTCCAAACATTTATAAGGCTTCTTGCCCCTTACATTTTTGTTGGAAAGCTGATTGCATACAAGGTAGCCGTGTTTCATTTCATGATTCCCAAAAGTTTCAGAACACAAATATGTGGCTTTAAATGAAGTTTCTATATGGGTCTCAATGGCTTGGAGCATCTTCACGTTGCACGTTTATTAGATAAGACATACTTCAGCCCCTTTCAGCTGCCATTCTTATTTGAACGAGCTAAAGAATTTTATCCATATAAAATAGTATAAATTATCATATCCACTCTTGAAGAATTGGCATTATTTTCTTTCCATTATTGTGATTTGACAGATGAGGCATTCAAACGTCAATCTACAAAGCCTTTTAGGTTACCTAGCTCAGCCCTCTTCTGTTATATCCTTCACAAATCAGTAGCACAAAGGGTTTGAGCCTGCTTGCAGAGATACATGCCCAAAGGTAGAGCCAGTGGTTAAGGAAGGAGGTTGTAGGAAAAAGAAGTAAGTAAAGTAAAACCATAAGGCAAACATAAGGGGGATGCGCACCATGGGTCCTGTATGCTAGTCACGTGGGACAGTAATTCACTTCCAAAAGTATTAGCAGTCAAAGCAGAGACAGAAATGTGGTGAATTAAATAATGTATAAGATATAAATGTAAATATTTTAGCAAATACATAGATTATCAGATTACTGAGATCCTAGGGAAATTTTCTTCTTGGGTTACCATTAACTAAGTTTGGTAAAGGTATATGTTTTTTACCTAAATGAAGTATATTAATGGCCACAATAATCAGCCTGAATTTCCTGGTTGCGTATTGGTGCCAGGTGCTGTGCTGCATGCTTTGCTGTATACCCAACCTCATTTCACCCTCCCGAAAATCATGACATCGGTGTTCTTATCATAGCATCACAAGTGAGAAAACTCAGGCTCCGAGAGGTTAAATAAACTAAGGTCTCCGTTTTTACCTGGTGGAGCTGGGTTTCTGTCTTACATCAGTGTTCCGTCCAAGTCAGGGGTTTTAAGCATCATCCTCCACTGCCCTCTGTGGTTCAAAGTAGGGAGTGAGATGTCTGCCTGGATTGTTAGGAAATGCCTCCCAGGGAGGGACGGACTTGAAATTGGTTATGAGTGGTGACTAGATGCCTCCCAGTGAGATATTAAGAGTTGAGGACAGTCTATGCAAGAAAATAATACATTTAAATGCACACAGGATGCATAATTCTCAAACTGAAGATAGCTGGCTTTGCCAGAAAGTAAGATAACCATAGGCAGGTTTCTCAACTTCCCATCCTCCTCTGCAATGGAAGTAATAATAGGATGCCCATTACAGAGAAGTTTTGGGAATTAAATTAACAATGCAAAACTATTAATACTATAGTTAAGACAGATATTAGATGAAGCTAAACAGGAAGCAAGTGCCAGGGTGGGGTGCCGGGGTGGCTCAGTCTCGAACCTCTGCCTCTTGGCTTCAGCTCTGTTGTGATCTTGGGGTTGTGGGATCAAGCCCTGTGTCGGCCTCCGTACTCAGTGGGGAGTAGGTTAGAGGTTGTCTATCCCTCCGTCTGCCCCTCCCCCTGTGCCTGTTCTCTCTCAGATAAATTAAAAAAAAAATCTTTAGAAAGCAAGTGCCAGGTTATATCAAATGCTTTGCAAAAGAATTTCAACTTTACTGAGGAGGACATGGGAAGACAGTAAGAGTACTAAATAATGAATTAGTATCTTTGTACTTTTGAAAAATCACTCTGCAGCGATGTATGGAGAATGAATTGCCCTTGTGGGTGAGCCAAGCACAGCATGCAATCTAGAAAACAATATGGATTCAATTAAAGCAGTAGCTGAGAGGATGGACAGGAAGGCACTTGATGGGATTTGGTTACTGAGCTACCAGAGCTGAGCTGAGAGATGAGGTGTAGGAAATAGTCCATGATGCCTCTCAGCTTTCTGCCCTGAGCGATTGGATGAAGGGCTTCATTATTAACTGGGGAAGAATATACATAGAGATGAGCAAATCCGGGGAAACAACATAAGAAGTCCAGTAAGGACACATGAGCTTGAGATGCCTATGAACCAGCCAAGTAGAGGAGTGAGTCTGAGAGTAACTGAATCTAGACTCAGAAAGAAATGTGGGTAGAAGTCATCAGATGTCCCTGGTAGTAGAAGCCTCAGGCTCAGATGAATCATTGAGGGGTGCGAAGGTGTGATGAGAATGTGGATGAACATGGAGCCTCGGGGACCAAGAGGTAGGGGCAAGTGGGTAAGAGGAGCCAGCGGAGAAGGCTGACCAGCAGCAGCCAGAAAGGGGCACCAGACCAGCGAAGAGGGACGCTCTGGAAACCAAAGGCTTAAGTTGAAAGAGTCAGGTAGTGGCAGGTGCTGCAGACAAGACTCAGAGTAAACATAAAATTAGGAGGTCACCAGTAGTGTTGGCAAGACCCAAAAACGTCAGTGGAGCAACATTTTCCCACAGCTGGGTTTCAGAGGATTGAAGAATCTATAGAAGGTGAGAAAGAGTCGACATTCAGGGAAAGATAGACCAGGCGTTCTGAAATGTTGCCTGTGAAGCAGTAAGCAAGTCAAGTGGCCTTTGGTGAAGCAGAGAACCAAAGAACGTGGTTTTTTGTTTTGTTTTTGTTTTTGTTTACTGGAAATCAACATATAAGAGTTCTTAAAAATCAAGAAGATAAACAACCAATAGGAAAAAATATGGGGAAAAGCAACGCAAAATGAAATGCAAATGCTCAGGAAATATACACACACACTTTTCCATCTTAAAAGCAATCCAAAATATGAACACTTAAACAGCCTGGTATCAATTTTATCCTCTTAAATTGGCATTTAAAACATGCTCATAGTGAGATAATCTTCGTAGAGGACAAATTTGACAGTACCAGAAGTCTTAAATATGTCATACAATGTCTCCTTTAGGTTTTATTTCTAAAAATTTACCTCAATGAGGTGATCATGGATGTGCACAATATTTTGCTACGCAAATTCTTGGCACAGTCTTAGCTGTAACAGTGAACAAATAAATGTAAAACCTAAAACAATAATACTTCCAGAAGAAGCCATAGGAGAAAATCTGTATGACTTTGGGATAGGCAAAAGTATTTAGAGGTTAAACCAAAGACAATCAAAATTTCTAATAGTGAGCTGGTGGCAGAGACTTCGGCTGAACTATGTGATAGCATATATGCAGCCATTATAAGTGGAATTCAGTGACATTCATGATATAGCGTTACATTTAAGAAACTGTTTTCATTAAGTATGTTAGTATAATGTCTCTTTTGTATTTAAAAATAAAACTTATTCAGCATTGTACTGAAGATTTTAGCCAGGGTAATAAAGCAAGGGGAAAAAAATCAAATTAGAAGCAACATACTTGAGCTGTATTTGTTCACAAATGACGTGATTATCTACCTAGAAAATCAGATGGACTCTCTGAAAAGCTATTTGACTACTAAGTGAATTTAACGAGATTAACCAGGGTATATAAGATCAATACATAAAAATCAAATCTATTTCTATATACTAATAACAAGCTTTTACATTAGAATTTTTTTAAAAAAAAACACATCATTTGCAAGAGCACTAAAATTATTAAACACCTCAGGATAAATCTGACAAAAGAAGCACAAGATCTGTACATTAAAACCAACACAACATTGCCAAGAGAAATTAAAGACCTATGTAAATAGAGACATCTCATGTATTCATAGATTGGGAGGCTCAGTATTGTGGTCAGTCCTCTCCCACTCCAAACTGAGTTATAGATTTAACACAACCTCAATTAAAAAAAAAAAATCCCAGCAGGCTTTAAAAAAATAAGCTGTCAAACTAAATATAAAATTCACATAGAAATGCAAAGGAGCTAGAATAGCCAAGTGATTTTTTTTTAAAAGACAAATCTGAAGGAATAACTTAAGTATCTAACTTAAAGACATATAATAAAGCAACAAGAATTAAGGCAGTGTAGTCATATTCATCAAGACCAATAAATCAATGAACCAGAGTAGAGTCCAGAAACAGACCACACATCTATACTCAAACAATCCTTTTGACAAAGATGCAAAAGCAATTCAATAGGGAGAGGATGGCCTTTTTAAGAAATTTAAAAAATAAATTATGATCCACATCTCCCTCTATATTTAAAATTAACTCAACCTTTAACCTATAACTGTGAAACCTAAAACAATAACATTCTAGAAGAAAACATAGAAGCAAACCTTTTGGTGAGGATATGACATTAAAAAAAAAAAAAAAAATCCGTAAGTGAACAAATTGCTATCATGGATTTTGTCAAAATTAAAAACATCTATTATTCTAAAGTCACTATTATGATAATGAAATGTCAAGCCACCTTTTGGGAATATTTCAAATCATACATCTGATAAAGGACTTGTGTTTCCCTCATATAAAGATCTCTGAAATCTCAACAGTAAAAAAAAAAAAAAAAAAAATCCAGCAACCCAACAAATGAAAATGGACATTTCAATAGACACTTCATCAAAAAAAGTTACACAGATGGCAAATGAAAATATAAAAGATGTTCAATATCATTAGTCATTAGAGGAATGCAAATTAAACCCCACAGTGGGGCCCCTACACAGCTATTAGAAAGGCTAAAACTCCACAGACTGATCACACCAAACGTTGGGAAGGCTGTGGAGGAACTGGAACCCTCACACACTGCTGGAGGAAATATAAGGTGGCGTAACCACTTCGGGAAGAAGTCTGGCAGTATTTTAAACAGTTAGACGTGTGCCTGTGATATAATTAGCTATTTTACCCCCAGGTATTCATCTGATAGAAATAAAAATGTATGTTCTTACACAGGCTTGTACACGACAGTTCACTCAGTAGTCCCCGACCGGGATACCGCACCAATGCTCATCCAGTGAACAAATGAACACATTGCAGTAGAGCCCGACAGTGGAACACTAGCAGCAGTGAAAGGAAGGGATGTTGATACATGACCCGATATGCGTGCATCTCGAAAGAATTCAGCTGAATGGAAAATGCCAGACAAAAAGCCCACGTGTTGTTATAATTCCATTTCTATAAAACCCCAGAGAATGCATTCTAATCTGTGACAAAATGACAAAAATGCGTATCACTGCTTGCCTGGAAAAGGTGCAGCGGGGGGGCTGGGCGGGAGGGATTATAAAAGGATAAGAGGAAACTTTGAGGAGTGATAGTTATATTCACATATTTCACCGATAGTCCTAGTCCTTGTATATTTACATCACCTGCGGTGAGGGTCTCGCAGGTGTACGCATCAAAAACCATCAGCTTTTACACTTTAAGTGCGTGCAGCGTGCATGTCAGTTCTGTATCTATCAATAAATGCAGTTGCTTTCTAAAATTGTGTAAATAGAAACCTGGGGCTTGGTGGCTTATGGTTGCTCATTCTTGCTTCTCCCAAATAATAATAGGATTAAAGCCTTCCCATTACCGCTCTACTAGATACCCGAGGCTGACCGCCCCCCTCCCTATATGTGCAAATATTCTAGAACACTGTAAAAGGGAGTGTCTGTACCCGCTCCAGAGAGGGGAGAAGCTCTGTGGCACAGAAGGGGACACTCCTTTTTGGTGGCCAGTAGGTCAATCAATGGGTGGAGGCGAATCCTGTCCTCCGGGGCTCCAGCATGGGTACGTTTTCCCTCTTCCCTCCATCCTCTGACCTCTTCTTAGCACCAGCAGAAAGCTGCCTCTGCACTTTCCTAATTATCAGTCACTCCCCCTATCTCATCACCTCCATTGTGCTGGGGCTTCGAAGAAATAAAAATATATGAGAATTCAATCTCCATGTTAAGATAGTCTGAATGCTTACATTCTCACATATTTCACGTGCACATAAAGAAGAAAAGATGGAAGATACACCCTGAAGACATTACTGATGATTTTACGTGATTTTCTTGTCTGGGTTCTGTAAGTTTTCTATAATGAACGTGCAGGTGATAAAAGCAATGAGCTACTGTAAGAGAAGAAGTGGGAGAGACAGGCCAGCAAGTTAGCTTGGTGGAAGGGCCAAGGGGCCTCCGAGAGAGAGAGAGAGAGAGAGAGAGAAATTAAAAATAAATGAAAAGATACAATCAGAGGATCAGGTGTCGCGGGGAATGACCAGTTTGGACCGCAAAGGGACATTTTGTCCTCTTAGATAAGAGGAAAGGAAGTAAGAAGGGTGTGATGCAGTTATAAATACGGCTTCGTCTAGAGACAGGAAGTGAAGGGAGTTTACCCACGAGAGGATCGATGTCCTCCCAAGTGGAAGCTATATTTAGTAAGCCCCACTGTTGAGACCTCAGCTGTCACCCCCCTCCCCCGGAACCCGGAGGGAAAAACTAGTAGCAGAGACTACCAGCCAGTCACCGCCTCCCTACTTTATCCTCCATACAGCTATTAGGGTGGCATTTTAGACCCCGGGTAGCCCTAGACCCTAAACACCTTCCTACCTTGCTCCTTGGAGATTGCTTAAACTTGGCCCCCACCACCAGTCCCCGGCCAGGGACCCCCCCACACGGTGCACCTGCTCTCCTCAAGCACCTGGAGCGCCTCTTCCTTCCTACAGACCCTGTCCACACAGGCCGTCCCACTTCTGTTCATATAAATCTGATCTCACAGATCGGTCACTTTGTGGGTTTTGTCCCCAGATTCACCTACGTCACCACTTGGTGAGTTCAGCAGCAGGACAGTGGTCCCATAGGGGGCCTGAGGCCTCCACCTTCTCTCAGCTACTCCCCAACAAACTCCACCCCTCCTTCTCCCCATGTCCTCTGAAGGTACAAACTCTCCCTGGTGTCCCACTCAGAGATCAGCCCACATTTGGGTCCCCGGAGCCTTGCTTGTCACTCCGATTCGGCATCAAGAACTTTCTTTTGAACAAATTCCATGAAGGAAACCGGAGAAGAACACTTTCTCCCTTTCCCCACACATCAATCTGTGTCCATCTCGGGTTCCATGTTCCCGGGCTTTGGGTTGAGACTCAAGGCTCTTCGGCATCCAGTCCTGCCCGCCCTTCCCACCTCACTCTTGCTCATGCTCTGAGTCTCTGCAGTTTTCTCAGACAAATCTCTATCCCACAGAACCCTGCAAATTTTTACATAACCCGAGGTTCACTGAACCTCCCCTCTTTGCCCTTTTTGTCATGCTCAGCTCAAGTACTGGAAGCATTTTATGATCTTTCATAGAAAGAGGATGTTTAAAAAAAAAGAAGGAAGGAAGGAAGGAACGAAGGAAGGAACGAAGGAACGAAGGAAGGAACGAAGGAACGAAGGAAAGATGTTTAAATGGGAATATTTTTTTATTTTTTTTAATGGGAATATTAAACATTCCTCTTCAATTTCAATGTGGGTAGCTAAACCTCACCTCTTGCTTTTTGTAAGAACAAATTAGTAGAATAATAATAGATTGGCTTACCATTTGATTGCTATCCCTTTGCAGGGATTCAATGGCATTAGAGAAATCGACAACTGAATCTGCTGTGGGAAAAGGTGTATCAGAATTTGAATGCCTGGGAGTGGAGGACATGGAGAAAGAGGCAAGGCCAACCCGTTGTTACGAGCCTTCTGAAGAGACTGGGGGGTGGTAGGGAATGACAGGCTATTAAATAAGAACTTTTCCATAAGAATCCCTCTCATATTCACTTTGCACTCTTAAGCTCTAGGAAGAAAAATGGCATCTGTTCTAGAATGTGAACAAGTATCACTTGTGTCAAAAGGAATTCTACAGAGAGAGCAACCAGACATAAGGGGTCCTCGCTCGGAACAGATTTCTTGGCAAGGGCTCCTGGAGGTCCGGAACAGATTGTTTTTCGCGTCCTCTGAGCTGACATAAAATGCTCGGCTACCCAAAAGCTGTCCTTGGTCGAAAGCAACTTCTTCTTAAATGGAAGGACACAAGGTTTGGGGATGGTGGGATGGGACACAGTTGCCTTTCTTGGAGGGCGAAATATGGGGACACAGTCGAACATTCCCATGGAAACAAGAACTCCACATTGACTCCCAGCACCAGCACTAGGCTGAGGGAATCAGCATTTGAGGCGTGGAGTCCACTGGAAGTGCTGCAAATGAGGAAACTGGCCAGTCGGGGTAGTTTTCCAAACCTGTCACATCCCCCAAACCTAAGTTTCATTTCTTGCCTGCGGAGATTATACGTACCTCCCGCCCTTCCCTGGCCCAGAGCTTCCTTGTTTTATTAAGAAGCGGATGTGTTATTCTTACATCAATGAAGGGGGGAGCAGGGGGTCATAATCGGGAAAGCGGCTCAGACCTCTCTGAGAATCCAATGGAAAGCACGAACCTCTCCCCAGAAAAAGTAAATGCAACATTTTACCTGCAGTTTAGAGAATTTCTCTACCCCTGGAAGCTCCAAAGAGCTCCACGGTTTAATAAAAAGGCTCCAGTCTTAGGACGAAGCTCTTAGCAAAGGGTCAGTCTCTGTAGTGGCAAAACAAGCTTAAAGGCAACACAGTGAGCCAACTCATTATGCTTGATGTCAAAGTGATGATGAAATGGATTTTATTTGTATCACCTTTGTGTTGTCATATTTAAAATATGAATCACTAATTAGAGAGATGAAGGCGCCATTGTCTGCTATTTAAGCCGGAGTAGAATATATGTTTATCAGATTTATTTCAAATGTTTACGTGAGAGCAGAAAACCACCACCACCAACACGAAAAACTCACCCCGGTCACGTGACACCCAGTGTTCAAATGTGACACTACTATTAAAGCAGGATGGAAATAGGATGAAGATTTTTTTTTGGGGGGGGGGTGGAGGGAGTCCTAAAAATAAGTATTGACAACGAGCTGTCAGTGGCATTGACATTGCACAATAGAGACTCCACGGAGAAACCTCTTTTTCTCTGCTGCCACCCAGAGGAATCTTTCAGAAAAATAACCACACACATTCACGCACGCACACGCACACATCAGACAGTGGGAGAGGCCTAGAAGCGTCGATGAAGTCAAAGTCCGAAGGGCAGTTATACGGGGCCCTGCTCCAATACACAAAGCTGCCCGATTCTGACACTAACGTGAACGGCAGGAAAGCGGGAATTTGGGTTATCCTGTTCCCTCACCCCTGGAAAACATCTGGTAAGTGGTGATGCTTCAGGAATGAGCTCCTGAATGAAAAAAAAAAATCCACTTGGAAAACAAACAAACTTACCGTATTCCCCGGGGCCAATCAGTTCAGTCCTCCAGGCCTCAGTGTCTCCAGGGAGAAAATGAGGGGTTAAAATCCGGTGTTCTCGAAGGTCTCCCGGTGGCCCAGGCTCTGCGGCTCTGCACGTGTACGGCACGTGCCTCCTCCCGCCTGCACGGCTGGGGTCCTTCCAGGGACAAGGAGCCGGCAGTGGCCAACGTGGGCCCCCACGAACTGCGGGGACTCCCCGAGGAGGAAAGAAGGGAGGCCCTCGTGGGAGAAAGAGGCACGAGGAGTGTGTGATTCTGGGGAGGGCTCCTTTCTTCTGGGGAAGGACCTCCGAGACGCAGCGGCAATTCCAGGAGGCCGAGGCCAGGCCTTAGACGTGCAGAGGAGGAGGAAAATGCCATGTCACGGGAGGTGATGCCGTCCCTCCCTCTGTTGCTTTCGTGAAGTGACAGCCCGTAGTGAAACCACCCCCCTGGACACGGCGCCCTAGACCCTAGATCTCCTGCCAGCTGGGAGAGATCTCTCATATCATCTCTCCCAGGTATCTCTCCCAGATATCATCCCTCCCAGAGATCTCTTCCAGAACATACGGTGTATTGTTCACCGTGAACTTCAGGAGGAGACAGACAGCAGAGTGTTGGTGGAATATTTTAAAATAAATTGTGTTGAAGCGCACCTGTTGAGTCTGTAAGCAATTGGTGTTCTTATGAGACACTACCGATCAACCCAGACGTGGCTGAGGTTTTTTGGGGGAGAGGAGTGATGGTAGGGAAGTGGAAATCTTTTCGGCCTGGTGAAAAAAAGATTAGAAATCACAGCATCTCTCTAAAATGTTTCCCTAAACGTTGCTTTTGTCAGAGAAGCAATCCTCAGACTTCTGCACACCTAAGAATCAGTTGGAATGATTAAGAACGCAGATACCTAAGGCCCCCCACATGGATCTGGGACCGAGCCTCAGAATTTGCAGTTTTTTTTAACTGTTTCCAGAGCAATCCCCAGGCAGAGGTGGAGCCCGCCTCCCTCCGCACACACTGGCTGGCGACTTTTCTTTCCGGCCCGTCGTCTTCGCCGTGTGTGATATCGTTGCACCCTCTAGTGGATGATCATACCCAGCAATTTTTTTTTTTCTTACCCTACAAATATCTTGCTCAAAACTTGGGAGAGGTCTTGTCTCTCCTGGACTCCTTGAAAGGAAGCAACGGGAGATCAGCGAAAGGTTTGAGAAAGAAACGCTGGCTCTCACATCCAATCCACGTGTACGTGGGCCTGCATTTAACGTGTAAGGAATATGCACACGTTGTATGGAAAGAGGACCTTTTAACCCTCGTAAGTTTGACTGAATGGGATACAGCAAATATGCTTCACACAAATATTTTAGTAACTTTGGATTTACAAGTTTCCAGACTCCTGAGACCTGTAATTTTGATGTTGTCACAAACCAGTTTTCTACAAGTGCCTTCCAACGCCCAGCACAGCAAGTTGGGTGTTGCCGATTGCTCCCTCCGAGCATCTTTTGGTGCTCGGTGGCCCTTGAGACCCCTTGAGTCACCCCTAAGGGCCAGAGCTCTTCTCAAGGTTCAGAAAATACTGGCTCTCTATTTTTTACCTCCTGGCTTCTATCTGCAGAACCTGGGTTACTGATGCTAGTACTTCAAGGACCACAAACCCAGTCGCCCGGGGCACCGAGCGGGTAACCTAAGTGAGTCAAGCGAGCAGGGCGTAAAGCAAAGAGAGCGGTGGGGATGCAGCAAACTGGGTTTGTTCCATTTCGAGGAATTTGAAAACTAGTCACATTTTTGCTACTTTTTGCCCACGATGGGCCTGAGAGCCTTATGGATCTTTGTCTCATAAACCAGTTAGGGACCCCTGGCCTGCTTGAGGGTTTACTAAAGGCTCGTGAGGTGTGGGTGTTATCGTGAGCGATTGTAACAAATACCGTGTACAAGAGGCAGTACCATCCTCCCAGTTTTGCCCACGAGGAAACTGGAGCTTAAGGAGGTAGTTTACTTGCCTGCCCCCCTTCGGTGGACACTTCCTGCTGGTGGCTCTAACCCAGGTTGGCCAAACCCCAAAGTCTGTGTTCTCGGTGACTTCATTCCAAAGCCTCTCCAAGCATGTGGCTTCTTCCCAGTTGGACCTGACAGTCACTCTGTGCTCCCCAACTCCCTCCTGGGGCCCCCCGGTCCGACCCCAGCCCTCCTCACCACCACCACCCCCGTCCCAGGTTCTCTCTATGTGTTCATTTGGCCTCTGATTCTCCCAGTGTCTTTGCATTCGGACAACCTCCCATCTGGTCTCGGCACCAGCATGCTTCCTGCTGTTACAACTGTCACTGTAAACCACTGCGGCCAGCACGCGACACAACTTATTTCTGCTACCGCTGCTGTGAGAAGCGCACCTTCTCCTGGAGCTATAGGTGATATTCAGTGTTACTTAGATTTTTGGTCTAAGTCGGATTTGCCCTGATAGGACACCTCTACTTTTCTACTCAACTGGGCTATTTCCAAGTACTACTGAGTATATGGTAAAGTTAAAGTTCCATTCTATCAGTTGGCCTCGAAAACTCCATTGTTTTTAAAAAGCCAATGTTAAGAGTCCTCGAACACAGAAACCCAAGGTAATTACCTTTGGAGGAGAATAAGCTATTTCTTTCACCTACCCATTCCCAGGTGACTTCTTCAGTTGTGCAATCATGAAGAGAGAATAGCAGGCCTGGGGCGTGTTTCTGGAGGTTTCCTATGTTCTTTCCTCAGGAAACACATAATGATAATCCACACACCCATATTAACGCTTTCCATTTACTGGAGATGCTGGAGTCACTTCAACCTCTTATGAAAACTGTCACCCAGAACAGTATTTCTTTGGGAAGTCTTAGCATAACATCTTGAACTGAATTTCCAGACAAAAAGAATGAAAACTTACCGAGGCATACATCGCAACCTGGGATATATTTTTCTTTCAATCCTAACAGAAAAGCAGTTATCATTGTGCAGCCTTTTGAACGATTCGACTGACGTTATGCAGAGTAAATTATCCACTTGCCCTTCTTTGTACAAATAGGTACCAAAAACAGACTGTATTTCCCTGCTATGCGATTCCTTATTCAGAGAAAAAAAAAAAAAAAAAACCTGTTTGTACTGGGAAAATAGTTGGGGATGGGTGGCTTTGACTGCCTTAATTCTGTATGAACAAATCCCAGCTCAGCCTTTCTTCATCCTTGGGTGATGTTGTCAATGTGATGCATGAATCTAGAAGGTAAAGACAACTGAAGTTTGATTGGATATGGCGCTGCAATTTCCAAGTTATGATAGCCCCTAACATTTATTGAATTCTTGCTAAGGACACAATACTGCTCTGCACTTAATACGCATTACCTCCCTTCAACTTGACCTTGCAAAGTAGCTAGTGCCCTTATCACGATTTACAGGAAAGGAGATGGAAGGGCAGTGAATTAAAATAACTCACCCAAGATCACCCAACCCTTAGTGGCAGAGTCAGAATTTGAACCCAGAGCCCTCGTTTTTTTTAACAAGTACACCGTGACTCGCAGACCCAGTATGTTGTGAGAGTCCGTAGCTCGCTCCTCGGCGCTCGATTCAGCCAGGCCCGGGTGTGCAGACTGGGAACCAGCTCCCTAGAGGATTCTGGGACACAGCCAGGTCTGAAAACTACTTCTCATTATAAAAGACTCCTAGAACGGGATAATTTTTCTTTTTATTCCAGCCCACGTTCAGGTAATGTCCAGCGTTCAGTAACTCGAAATGCGGAGGAAGACAGACTTCGTGGTGGCCAGATGGAGCCACTGATTTCAGGTTCCCAGGTGTTCCGGGAAAAGGTCTAAACCATTTCTCAAAAACAAATACTGCCAATTACTCGCAGTATTATCTTAACCTAACTTGGGTCCCCATGACTGTTCTCCCCCAACCCTACATCAGCACGTGCTCAGACGATCCCAAGATGGTAGTCGTTAATCTCATATTTGCATTTCGATTGGAGTTTTGGGGGGTTCATCTGGACACGCGGCCCATTCCTCACTACTTGTGCTTGCAAATTTTTTTTGGATATAGGTCCTAATCGCTCTTGCAGGACAAGACCATCTCCTCTTGTCCTGTCCTCAAGAGACAAAGAGGAGCGACATTCAACCGGAGGGAGGTATAAAATTCTCCTTCACAAAAAAAAAAAAAAAAAAAAATCTCTTTCGCATTGGACCATGCATGAGAGATGTTAAAGAGTCAGTATCTGTGGACCCAGAGTGGAAGAGACAACTATGGGGGGAAACAAAGACAATTTCCGGAGATTATAGTGGCCACACAGAATATTTATGGATATAACGTTTAAGTTTGGGCGCCCAGGGAGGAAGCCAGGGGAGCCGTGTAATTTGTGGTTCTGTTGAGGGATCAGTTGGAGTCTTGTACACTTTCTGACTTGTGTCCGATAACGAGCACCTTACCTTGGCCAGGTCCCCACCCTCCGCATCTCAACCTGGCTGTGGTGTTTTTCCCATCTACCACCAGGTTTGTAGTCAATAGCACTGAAAGCCTGAGTAGGGTCCAGTCTTCTTCCAGGGTTCTTTAGTCCATTTTGGAGACAGAAATGACTTACCAAGGCATATCCGTGAACTTGAGGGTTCATTAAGGTCTCAAGAGTCATGCCTCCTGAACGTGAAGAGTCTATTGTCTGGTTTTCTCCTCCAGCATTTGAATCATAAGTAAGAAAATTAGATTTTAATATATTTTCACGTACCTGAACACTAATCTGAAAATTGAAATACAGAATGAAATAGTTTCTTAAGTGACTAATGAGCTAACACGGAGTTATTCTATTTCATTTCAAACAAATTCACTGATGTTGTGAAATCTTTCCATCACAGCCAGGTAACCAAACCGGTTTGGTAATTTTCCTTCCCTAGACCACTACTTAGTTTATGGCAAGGAGTGGCAGGGGCTACTTCTAGCATTGACTCCATCGAGGTCACCATACAGCTCTGCCAAGTGCCATCAGTCAGGTGGTTCTCAGACTCCACCTTGCAGCCGACTCACCTGAGGGTTAGTGAAAACACACAGTGTAGGCCCCCAACTCTGGACTCTGATTCAGAAACTCTGGGGGTGGGGCCCCAGATGTTGCATTCCTAGATGTTAAAAGCTCAAATCAGGCATAATAAGATTTTTAAGAGTTCATTCAAGCAAAACTCAGTCTGAGTCAGGCAGTGCAAAGCCAGGAATGGTGGGGAGAGTGGTGGGGAGCTCCTTATCCACAGGCCCCGGGGGAGGGGCGCATGCAGACAAAGTGCAGAAGCAAAGGAAGGTAATCATGGATTTGATGGGCCGAAGCTCAAAGTCGAGTTGGCTCTTTGTGATTGGTTATCCTTGGGTTTCCATTTCTGAACCTTTTGGCATTTATAGGCTACGATTTTGGTTAGCTTAGGTAGGCTGCCCTGGCATTAGAGCCACTGGGTCCTGGGCCCAGGGTCCTCCTTGCTTAGTTTGGCACGAACAGGCCTCAAGCTGATGCTGATGCTTCTGGGGAACACTTTTTAAGAACCAGAAAACAGATTCTTAAGTACAGAGAAGAGATTCACGGCCGGGCGCGTGGGCAGCTGGGGAGTGGGGCCTACAGGCCTTCAGTTAGGGGAAGACCAAGTCACAGGGGTCAAAGGTGCAGCACAGGGAATAGGGTCAAGGGCATCCCCACAGAGTTGGGTGGAGACAGGTGGTAGCTACGCTCGTGTGAGCACAGGGTGACTACAGACCTGTCGAACCAGCGAGCTGCACGCCTGGAACCGTGCAACGTGGTGTGCCAGCTAGTCCTCCACCAGCCCACAGGGAGCCAGCGCCCCCCACCCCGGGCCCTGCAGGGACTCCACCCCCTGGAAGCCTCGGTTAACGCCTTTGCTGACTTCTTCGGTGGGCAGCTGGGACTGGGACGGGAAGGAATGCCACTGAAAGCCCTTAAACCCTGAACCCGCACCGGCTGGTCTCGCAGCGAGCAGCGGGGGGCGCCCGGGAGCGGGCGGGGGCGGGGGCGGGGGCGGGGCGGAGACCGGGGTCCACGCCGGCGTCCCGGGGTGCGGGGGGTCGCTGAGGCCTTGAACGCCGCGGGCAGCGGCGGGGGCGGGGGCGGCCTCGAGGGCCGTGGAGGCGGGTGCGCGGGGTGCCTCGGCCCGGCGGGGAGCGGCGCCGCCCAGCACCCCCACCGCCGGCTTCCGCCTCGGCTTCGGAGCAGTGAGCAGCCCCGGGTCCCCTCGGGGCGGGGGCGGGGGCCGGGGCGGGGGCGGGTGCCCCGAGGGCAGGCCCCGCGCCCCGCAGGGGCCGCTGCGAACCTGGGCCTGTGCCCTGCCCGCGGGGCCCGCCCCCTGCGGGGTCACCCGGTCACCCGCACCCGCACCTGAGCGCCCCCTGCAGGGCCACCCGCACCGCACCCATCGCCCCGCTGAGCGCCGCGGGCCCTCGGCTCCCTGCACCCCTGCACCGAGGCGCGGCGGGAGCAGCCCCAGCTCCTGCGGCCTCCGCGTCCGGCGCCCCGGACACCCCGCGGGCGCCCTCTGCCGGCTGTGTCGGGAGGGACACCCCGCAGGCCGCCGACCGCACCCCGGGAGCCGCGAGCGCCGCGTGCACGGCTGGCCCGGCGGGCAGGGCTGCGGGCTCCGCTCCGACGGCGGGGCTGGGACGGTGGTCGGGACGCGGAGGCCGGGGCCGGAGGAGGCCGGGGCGGGTGGAGGCCGGGGCGGGAGGAGGCCGGGGTCGGAGGAGGTCGGGGCGGGAGGAGGCCGGGGCGGGAGGAGGCCAGGGTCGGAGGAGGCCGGGGCGGGAGGAGGCCGGGGCGGGAGGAGGCCGGGGTCGGAGGAGGCCGGGGCGGGAGGAGGCCGGGGTCGGAGGAGGCCGGGGTCGGAGGAGGCCGGGGCCGGAGGAGGCCGGGGCGGGAGGAGGCCGGGGCGGGAGGAGGCCGGGGTCGGAGGAGGCCGGGGCCGGGAGGAGGCCGGGGCCGGGAGGAGGCCGGGGCGGGAGGAGGCCGGGGTCGGAGGAGGCCGGGGCCGGGAGGAGGCCGGGGCGGGAGGAGGCCGGGGCGGGAGGAGGCCGGGGTCGGAGGAGGCCGGGGCGGGAGGAGGCCGGGGTCGGAGGAGGCCGGGGCCGGAGGAGGCCGGGGCCGGAGGAGGCCGGGGCGGGAGGAGGCCGGGGCGGGAGGAGGTCGGGGCCGGAGGAGGCCGGGGCGGGAGGAGGTCGGGGCCGGAGGAGGCCGGGGCGGGAGGAGGCCGGGGCGGGAGGAGGCCGGGGTCGGAGGAGGCCGGGGCGGGAGGAGGCCGGGGCGGGAGGAGGCCGGGGCCGGGAGGAGGCCGGGGCGGGAGGAGGCCGGGGTCGGAGGAGGTCGGGGCCGGAGGAGGTCGGGGTCGGAGGAGGTCGGGGTCGGAGGAGGCCGGGGCCGCAGGAGGCCGGGGCCGGGAGGAGGCCGGGGCCGGGAGGAGGCCGGGGCGGGAGGAGGCCGGGGTCGGAGGAGGCCGGGCGGGAGGCGGTGAGGACACGAAGCTGGCCTCGACCCGGAGGCGGCCAGGCCCTGCCCCCCCCCCGCCCCGCCCCCGCGGGGGAGCAGGACCGTCCCGGGCCCTTCCCAGTCCTTCCCCTTGAGCCGCTGCGGGCCGGGAGGGTCATCTGGGCCCGCCGTCCGCAGCCGCAGGGGCCTGGCGAGCCCGGTGGCCCCAGGGTCAGCCCTGCCCGGAGGCCCACGAGCCTGAAGAACGCGTCTCGGCCGCTCCTCCAGGTGCTGGGCCCTAAGGACACGGTCCCCGCGGCTGTGGCCCGGCGGTCACACAAGCGCCTGCGACGGGGTGTGGCTCTTCGGTCCCGAAGGTCCTTCCACCCACCTGGACCCTGCGGGGCTTTGGGCGTGCGAAGCCGCGTTTGTGCACCGCCCTGCGCTTACGGCCGCTTTGGATGCGAGGGGCCGCAGACCCGTCCCCGGGCCCCAGAAGGCTGTCGCGGGTGACAATATTCCGTCCTTCGGCAGGCAGGTTATTCAGGTTCCCGTGACAAAATCAGTGACGTGACCACAAAACACGATGGATGACAAAAGGGAGTCTTAACAATCGGCCCTTCACGGATAGGCGTGGACTAGTGCTGGAGGCCAAGGTTGAGCAATTAAAAAGTAGATCTGACTTTCCTGCAGCTGCCGTACCAAGATCTCTCCATTTTTTTATTTGGAATAATACATAAAATACGATTTAAGGGAAATCAAAGTACAAGATGAGGTGTGAATTTGTGATGGGCTCCGACACCGTCGCCAGGAGAGCTGTTGACGAGTAGCCAGCAGGAGGGGATGGATGGTGTTTGGAAAGGAGACATTTATTTCTCCTGAAGTGTTCCCAGAACTTTCTGGAGCATCAGGGTCGGCGTCAGGTACGGTGCTTTCTCACAAATGAACCCGTAGGCCCCTAATCCGCAGACTGCAGGGAAGTCGGGAAGATCCCCGTGTCCTCTTACCGGGAAGTGCGGGTGAGGCCGAGGCCAAGGCCGCAGGCGGGGCCCCAGGGACGCGCTGCTCACCGGGCTGAGGTCCCTGCGCTTCTCGAGACCTGTCCCTGAGGCTGCGGGATGGCTGGTGGGACCCCGGCCATTAACTACGGATTCCAGGTGACGAAGAAGAGAAAATGAAGGAAGGGAAGACGGGGCCGTTCCTGTGTCAGGAGCGCAAAAGCCGGGCCCCGGTAGAGGCCGGGCCGTGTCGCTGGTGGGATCCAGGCCTTGCCCCCCTGCCAGGCCAGGCGGAAAGCGGAGTCTGTCGGTAAAGGAAGGGGGAAGAAGGTGTCCTCGCCCCAAACCCCTCGGTCACAGCCTCTGCCACAGTGTGCGTCTTGGGGAGATGACGCAAGTGGCCCAGAGGACTTAAGCAGCTTCACCCGTGTCCCAAAGCCGGTGGCGGAGCGTTGACACGGGCTCTCCGGCCTCGGCCTGCTGGTCGGGGAATCCCGGGCGGGGACGGGGACGAGGGGAAAGCAGTAGGGCCCTCTGGAGTGCCGAGGATTTTGCTCTAGCAGGAGCGTGATAAGTAAAGAATGGGGAAAGTCCTGGATTCTCGGAGGTTTGGCTTCTCTACTAAGATCACAGGGATCTGATGTTCCCTTAGAAATAGTGCACAGAAAACTAACGCAGAAGTGAAGTGACACCGCAGCGGCCGAGGCGTCGATCCCCGCCGGCCTGTCTCTCCGGAGTAGGCAGTGGACACATCCCCCCTACACACCCTCAGTCGCTGCTGTGAGACTGTGGGCCCCTTCTCCCCAGAGGAGCAGCCCTCGACTTCCTGAGGCGTACGGCGAGGGACGGTGACTTCGACAGTGGTGGCAGCTAGTAAACCAAGCCTGTGCTTGAAGGGACGGGTTTTTCCCATTGCCCGGATGATAGTGTGTTCTTTAGGGCAAGGGCTGTGAGCGGATGTGGACTTGCCCTCCCCGCTGTCAGGCAGCCCTTCAGACGCCCCTTAACGAATACACACTCGGGATGCGGCCCAGGCTCCGCTTACATACCCACCCACGAGGAGATTACTCATTACTGCTTATGAGGCAGTACCACGAGGGACGTGCAGGGATGCGGGGGGGGGGGGGGGGGGGGGCAGGGGGTGAGCGTCTGCCAAAGGACCCTGCCCGGCGTCCCTTGTTTTCATTTTAACATATATTGAAGTCGTATAGAACTCTAGGGGTTATGATTCCGTATCTTTCCCACCGCAGAGACTTACTGGAATGTTGTGTCATCTTAAAATGTGGGTATTTTATGCTTGTCCCCCGTTCGCGGCCTATGTCTGGGCTCTAAACGGGGAGCAGGGGTCCCTACCTGGAAATCCCATGTCGTGTGACTCATTTCTGATTGCAGTGGGAGAAACTACAGATGACCACGAGCGAAAGGAGGAAAATATTCTGCTCTGTCACCTTCCACGTCATCGCCATCACCTGCGTGGTGTGGTCTTTGTACGTTTTAATAGACCGGACGGCGGAGGAAATCAAGCAGGGCAACGACAACGGTAGGAGCACGGGTCTTTTCTCTTTCCTCCTCTTGGGTGCTCCCAGGCCCCCGGAGCTGGGTGGGGAGCTGCTTCCCCGGGAGGCCTTCACGGGGGATACGGCCGTGTAGGCCCCTCCGGTGGTGACCGGAATCCTCTGCCCGCTATCTGGGGTCCCCGGCCGGGCCGCACGATGTAGCAAGTCCCCGAAGCCCTTGGAAGGGCCAGACCTAGAGATGCCACACGTCACCCCGGCTTTCCAGGAGCCGATGAAGGAGTGTGTGCAGCCAGATGTGAAAAGGCACACGAACAGCTGGGAAGTGGAGAGGTTTTGTCTTTTCATTCAATGCACCGTAGCCGTTGCGCCTTTTAAACCATGATTAAGACGATGCTGTCTTCGAGAACGTGCCGTCGCTGATCAGCTCCGTGTAACGGGTAGAGCAGGTGCGCACGGTGGCCAGAAAGGTCACCGGGCTGTTGGGGAAGGCTGCCCTCGAGCCTGCAGGAAGCCGTTCACGGGTCCTGGGGGGTGCCAACATCCGGGGGGCCTTACTGAGGGCAGCGGGCACGGAGGGCTGGGGGGTCGGCCTGGCTCGTGGCAGTCAGAGCTGCTGGGGGGGTTCCCCTGCGCCCGGCCGGCCTGCACCCGGGGGAGGAGGTGCCGCCCCCAGGGTAGGCCACCGGGGAACCAGCACAGGGGACCTGCAGAGAGGCCACACTGCGTGTTGGCAGGGGCCAAAGGCTCTGTGCGCCTCCCCAAAAAGAGAAAAGAAGCTGAAAGACAAAGATGACCGGAACTAAGGGGAGGAGGTGAGGGAAAGAAACGAGGAGGAAAAGCAAGTTAATAGGGAAGGTTTTATTATTTCTCCCTTGGTGTGGACGCAGTAACAGCAGGAGGGACGGACAGCTGTACTCACGCTGCCCCCTGGTGACTGCAGTGGGCACCGAGCGCACCCCAGGGTCGCCAGACACCCGGCAGGTGGCTCCTGGGTGGCTGTGGGTGACAGGGTGCAGGGTGAGCCACGGGTGACGGGGCTGCAGGTGAGCCGTGGGTGATGGGCTGCAGGGTGAGCCACAGGTGATGGGCTGCAGGGTGAGCCGCGGGTGATGGGGGTGCAGGGTGAGCTGCAGGTAACGGGGCTCCTGGGTGGCTGTGGGTGACAGGGTGCAGGGTGAGCCACAGGTGACGGGGCTGCAGGTGAGCCGTGGGTGATGGGCTGCAGGGTGAGCCGCGGGTGATGGGGGTGCAGGGTGAGCTGTGGGTGACGGGGCTCCTGGGTGGCTGTGGGTGACGGGCTGCAGGTGACCCGCGGGTGACGGGCTGCAGGGTGAGCTGCGGGTGACGGGGCTGCAGGGTGAGCCGAGGGTGACAGGACTGCAGGGTGAGCCTCGGGTGACGGGGGTGCAGGGTGAGCAAATTCTTGGGCCGCAGGGGGGCGGTCCACAGCTGATCGTCTGCCTTCGTGATCCCAAGTCCTGGGATCGAGTCCCCCATGGGGCTCCTTGCGGGGAGCCTGCCTCTCCCTCTGCCTGTGTCTCTGCCTCTCTCTCTCATGAGTAAATAAATAAAATCTTTAAAAAACAAAGAAAGAAATGCCAATACTTGGCTTCTCCACACCCCAGACCTATGGTCAGAGATTGTGAGGACGCGGCCCAGCAACTTGTGCCTAGGAAGCCAAGAGCGGATCCCTGCGTCCTCTGAGTGTGGGGAACCGTGTGCTCACCTAACATCCTACGCTAACCCGCCCCACCCCCCTCCCATCTGGATTGCATATTCTAATTACCTGGGAGTTTCTACACCCCACGAAGCCCGAGTTTCGTCCCCAGAGGTCTAGATTTAATTATCCCTTATGTCATTCTTTTTGCAGACACGGTAAGAAGCGCTGCCTGCCAGGATGCCTACCCTACACTATTGTAATTGCTCATTTAGTTGTAAGTCTCCTGACACCAGTAGACTGAGGTGAGAGCAGGCTGGGCAGGGTCTGTCTTGCTCACCAGCACACCCCTGGGGCCGAACGCCACGTCGGGGCCCTGGCAAGGGGCCCAGTGGACGTTGCAGAAGGAAGGATGAGGTTGTGAATGCCTCATACCCACACTTCCCTACCTTTTCTCTTTTAGATTTTTTCTTCAAAAGAATTTTTTTTTCCTTTCTCAGTTCTGGGTGGATGCAGGATTTCAGACCAGAGGCCCCCAGTGGATTGTCACTCAGGTCCCTCCATCAGAAGAGTTGGCTTTCCAATATATATGGGTCAGCTTTCTACTGGACACTTTTAAAAAATTATTTTCGCTTTCTTAAAAGCAAGTGAAAATGAGATGACTATCATCTTTGGTGCTCAGAGTGTTCGAAGTAGGAAGCAAGATACTTGTCAGGAAGCAGTGCCCACGGCCGGAGCCGCTTCCCAGGGGGACAGCTCCTAACTCGGGGAATTTCAGATGGAAACGATAGCGACTTCCGCAAAGGGAATGATCTGTACCTCATGTTCCAGCTGTATTCAGAGCCCGATTTCCCAAAGCACATTTATAGGTAGTGGGGGCATCTGCCTGAGTCGGTATTATGTTCATCTCCCTTTGGCATTGGGACCGTGAGTGCTGAGCCTGAATTTACTTTTAAAGTCTGGGGAAAAAAAAAAAAAAACCTGCTGAATTTAAAAGTCAAAATATTTTAAGTCTGCCTTGAAACCTTCAAAATCATTGGAAGAGGAACAAACCGTCCTCCCTTAACCCAAATTGAGGTTGAATATAAAACAGCAACATTTTTTGAACTGTAATAACAATCCTGGAGGGAAAAAAATCCTTTATGTGTTTTTAATGGTTGTTCTTTTAGATTAAATAAGCCTGCTGCCCCAGACAGTTCTCTCACTTCTCTGCCTGTAGTGGAAAAAAAAAAAAAAAATCAGACTCTTGGTGCTTGAAACTTGAACACCCCCAATTACCCATTGCTTACTCTAATTTGGGGGAGCAATGCTCCTCCTGCCTACCTTGACATACTCTAGAAAAATCCTCCAGTATACTATTTGTGTGTTGAAAACAAAACAAAACACAAAAATGGAGGCCAAGAAAACAAATATACTTATTGGAGAGATTATAGGCACAGATTGTTTTTTTTTTAATTTTTAATTTTAAGTATAGCTGACGTACAATAGGCTTCAAGCGCACAACGCAGTGATTACACATTATATACATCACAAAACGCTCACCACAGGTAGGGGCAGTGGCCGTCTGTCCATACACAGTCCTCACAGTATTGTGGACGGTAACGCCTGCACTGTACTTCTCATCCCCATGACTTACTCGTAACTGCAAGTTTAGACCTCTCCTCACCTACTTCAACTTTTCCCACCTCCTCTCCTCTGGCAACCACAGTCTGTTCTCTGTATTTATGAGTCTATTCCTGTTTTTTTATCTTGTTTTCTTAGATTCTTCGTAGAAGTGAAATCGTATGGCAGGTGCACATTTTCACGTTGCCCCAGAACTATTTAAATGCATACACCACAGGGGGACTAGCATAACAAACTGGTTTTTGTTTTTTGTTTTTTCCTCCTGCCTGACTCACTTGTGAGCCTCTAAGTATCTCTAGGGCAGGGAGATACCTGCTTCATTTTTCCGAGAGCATTATAGGGTTGGTAGGGATTCGAGAACTGTTGCTGGCTCTGGCTGACCCCAGCCGATGAGAAGTCTGGTTGTGCCATCCTTGTTAGCTATTATCATCTGCTTCGAGGAGGTGCTACACATCACTTCCCAGCAATCCATATATTGTCCTGTTGAGCACTGTTACTTAAGCATTCCTTTTTATTTTTTTTAAAGATTTTATTTATTTATTCAAGAGAGAAGAGAGAGAGAGAGGCAGAGACACAGGCAGAGGGAGAAGCAGGCTCCATGCAGGGAGCCCGACGTGGGACTCGATCCCGGGTCTCCAGGATCACGCCCTGGGCTGAAGGCAGGCGCTAAACCGCTGTGCCACCCGGGCTGCCCAAGCATTCCTTTTTAGACGTCATTATATGTGCTATTATTGTGAACGGCCCAAACGTGATTGGTGCTGACTTAAGGTACTTGTCAGAAGGCCTGTGTTCTAGTTCCGCCTTGGTCATGGACTAGTTACCTTGAATAAAATAACCACTCTGACACTCAAATTCCTCATTTGTAAAACAAAGCTGGACTGAATACCCGTCACAGGTTCTTTCTGATTCATTTTTCAAAGACACCCTGGACTTGACCTTGCATCAGACAAATTGAATCATTGTGTTTATACAAATACTGTGTGTGTGTATATATATATATTTTTTGTATAATTTATACACATATATTTATATATTTTGCTACATATATTCATATTTGCATATGCTTATG
This sequence comes from Canis lupus baileyi, assembly GCF_048164855.1. Taxonomy (NCBI): domain Eukaryota; kingdom Metazoa; phylum Chordata; class Mammalia; order Carnivora; family Canidae; genus Canis; species Canis lupus. Next base: position 61,096,734 of record NC_132850.1, on the reverse strand, counting down.
TATCTTTACTTACCACTAAAACAAGGAAAATGTTACAAGTATGTGAAACACTTTTAAAAAATAATTTATGCAACCAGAGAGAAGCAACAAGGAGAAAACCGCCTGCCTAGCCCCACCACGCACACACACCCTTACACAAACACGTTTTATAACTCTGCATGACCTAAGCACCCAGCAAAAATATCCCAACTTACCAATGAGATGCTTTTCCTAAATATAGTCACTGCAGCTGTTAAATGAGACAGGTTCTCCTCTGCCATTTAAAAGGCCTTTTAGAGACAGTCCAGGTGTCTCCAGTTACATGATGGACCACATACTGCACACAGAATACTCTGAGAATTCCACTTTAATAGCTGGAAGAGATTTTAGAGATCACTCTTTTAAAGGTTGAAGAAAGAAGTAATTTGCCTCCTGTGCAGCTTTATTATAAACACCCACCTGGGAGCTTGCCGGTCTACTCAATTAGACCTAAAGAGAAAACAAAGCAAGATGTTCCAGGTGACCTTGCGTGTGTTCCTCCAGTGGACAGAGCTGGGAAGCAAATTTTCCGAGAAACAATACAACTAGAAAGAAAATAAGGCTGAGAGTCTGAAAGGGGATGTATCCCACTTTACAAACAGTCGTCATTGTAGTCTGAAAGTTTGTCATCGATGTTTCTGGACAAATCATCCACGTAGTTGCCACTTACATAGTTCAGGACCTTTTAGTTGATTTTTGGTGGTTTCTGAGCTTTTCTCCAGGAAGGGAACTGCTGGCTGGGAAGGATGCCCAGACCTACAGGGTGAGGAGGTGTGGCTGGCAGCCGACCGGACCTCCTCCTCTCCTGGGGGTTTTCATGGCCTGGAGTCCAGACGGGGCAGCCGATGTTGAAGCCCCTCGACGTTAGCAAGGTCGTAGTTACAGGCACCAGGCAAAGCTTTGCTCTTGATCTACAGCCCACGTCGCACTTAAATCACTCCGAGAGCACCAGTGACCTACATCAATATGGCATTTTCTGTGTCAGGAACTACTCACTTAATCCACACCAACAACCTTGCGAGGTAAATGCTACTCTTAACCTCCATTTCTAACTGGTAGATCAGTTACCTCTTGCTGTAGGACCAATTAGGACCAATTATGCCCAAACTTACGGACATCAAACCACAAGCATTTATTTCACTCCCAATTCTGGTCAGGTGGGCCCTGCTTCTGGCCGTGGCCGGACTGTCTGCTGTTGACCAGGACTGCCCTCCTCCACCAGGCTGGTGGCCGGCACACTACTGGCCGGACGACACAAACAACTGAGCTGTTTTCCACCACACAGGGCTTGATGGCCCTGCCTTCTTCGTGTAGCAATTACAGTCTTAAAAATTAGCAAGAGAGCAAACCACACACACAGCGTGAACACTTTTGAGGTTTCTGTTGTGTCCTATTTGCTGCTGTCCCGTTGGCCCAAACAAGCCACAGCCAGAGTCAAGGAGGGAAGGGACGGAAACCAAGGGACCCAGTGATGGGGGGCATGAGCCGAATGGGAGTAGTTTTGAACAGGCTACCAGAGCTGAGGGCACTGAGACCAAAGCAAATACCAGCTAACAGGTTCTCAGTACGTCAAGGACAGGAAACAGCTATCTGAATTAGGACACGGGAAGACGTAAAGACTGAAGTGGCTGATTCTTAGGAATAAAACCCATAATCCTCAGGGTGTCTGGGTGGCTCGGTCCATTGACCGCCTGACTCTTGAACTCGGTTCAGGTCTTGCTCTCGGAGTTGTGAGTTCACGTCTTGCTCTGGGCTCCACGCCCAGTGTGGGGCCTACTTAAAAAACAAGAACAAAAACCATAATCCTCAAGAATGAGTGGGGGATTTTACACAGAAAAATGGCCTTTGAGAAGCCATCCTGTAGTAAGGCATATCCAATTGGAGTCTGGGCTGCAAAGAAATTGAATAAAAATTTGGGATTTTGGTATTTCCTAGCCAGGAAGGAGGGTGCTGTTGGGTGCAAAGATGAAGAAAGTGATTGTAAAGGAGATAAGAGACAGTCAGTGGAAGTGGTCCTGTTTATCAATAAAATCTGGTCTCGGATTCCTGAAAAGGAAATGCCCTTAAATAGCCCCAATCCATGTCACCTGACTCAATCCCAGTGGGAAATGCAGTGAATACCTGGAAGAATTTTCTATGTGAAAAAACAATTTACGAATTTTTATTCTCTCATTCGTTTTTTTATTCAAGTTCTAGAAATAGTCACTTTTACCTGGAGTCCCCAGTTTTCCTCTCTGGCTTGCTAGAAAAATCTCACACAGACTCAGAATCCCAAGAAACTATCACGAGCTGAAGGGTGCCTTTTGCTTTTCTCGGTCTAAAGTGCTTTTATTGCTCTTTACATATAAAGTTCCCTACAAATTGTGGCCTGATTTCTCTGGTTCGGGTGGCACGACACATTCAGGCAGACATAATGGAGGGTTTGGATTCATCTGCCTGGACTTTAGGAAGCCTCCAGTATCACATCATAGGACAAATCTGCAGAGCGTCTTAGGGCTCTCACAGCCTGTTAGCATGCTGCTGCGTGCGGTCAGCACGGACGACAGTGCAGCTGCCCAGCACCGCGTCACACACACGCACTCACTGAAAGGAGGCCTAGGATTTAATCATCACACGTTGAGGCTGCTTGAGAACTTTATTGCCCATTCCTGTGGGGTTGGCATGACATTATGAATGGTGAATGAGTCAAATTTATCTATGATGAGGGCCAAGAAAAGACTTCTATCTCCTTAGAAAATGGTTGTGGACAGAATATTTGCTCCTCCAAGCTCCTTCAATTCCTGCGCAAGAATCTCCAAGCAGTTTCCGATTGATGTTTAGGAGGATGGGATGCGGTTTATTCCTAAACCCAGGAACTCCTGAGAAAAGATCCCAAGCGCCAAGGAAGAAGCACATACAATCCTTGGGCTTCGGAAAAATGAACATATGGGAGAATTGCCTCAAGTTGGACTTTCTGGATTCCTTTTCCAAACTGGGCGGGTAGAAACAACTTTGTGCTTTTAGCATTTCCAAGTTTGGGTTCCAGCTTCAAATATGTGTTAGTGAGGACAAAGAATTGTTTCCACAAAGGATCCACAAGGAACAAGATGTTGTCTTCTCTTTTCTACCGCCCTTCCTTATTGTGTACATTCTTTCTTCTTTACAGAAAACAGCATAGAACTGACTAGTCCAACAAGGTTGAGTATGAAGACAATTTGCTGAGTCTCCATAATAAGGAGGTAAACACATGTTACCCATGAGAACATTCTTGGAAATCCACTTAGCCCCCTGTTAGCATCTCCTCTCACAGTATCCTTATCGTTGAGTTTCCAGGATAAAATCTTAAAACTGTTCAATAACATCTTTAAAGGAAGTAGAGATCTTGCCCACTTAGTCAAAAGCAAAGAGTAGGCTCAGACTGTCTCTGAGAGAAGATGGGCATGTGGACAACAGGTTTGCACCTACATGGCTCCTGGATGTGAGGTGGGGAGATAGCCTGTACCCTAAGCTTGTTCGAGGACTATACTGGGCTCCTTGACTTCCCAAACATATGAAAGAGGAATGACTGGAGAAACAATCGATCAGAGAGCTTTGTGAAAGAAACCGGAAGACTCAGCCTGTCTCCCAGAACTGGCAGAGAAAATGGCTTGTTACTCCTGGCCCAGATTCTCAGGTACGCTATGGGTTCTGGTCACTATTTCAGAAAGGAGAGGTAGAGCAAGAGTGGAGACTTCTTCATATCACCCACTCATGAAAACAAAGCTTCGTGGACAAGTAGAGGCTGGCGCCTCTGGTTTATACCGAAGAGACTGAGGCAAAGCAATCCAACCTGGAACCTCAAAAGCTTTCATTCATCCTTGAAATACCTACTGCAAAACAAAGACCAACTGACATAAGTTCTGTGTTTGTCGAGGTTATCATGTAGCAAAGTAAAAGTAACTGGTCCGAAAGTTGACTCTTACGCCACAAATGGAAGACATAATATGAAACTGGAAGAGTGGTGAAATTTATTTCCAGCTGGAAATTACTTCTGAGCTGGGACAGGCAGTCATGCCGAAACAGGGAAGCAAAGCCCAGAAAGGAGGAGGACCACGGATGAAGCCTCAGAAATGGGAAACATCCAGGCAGTACTGTGATGTAGCAAACAGAGGGGAGTTAGATGTACCCACGGGGACTTCTCCCCCCCAAATGGGAGATAAAACATGTTTTCTCCAGTTTGTCTGTGGTTAAAATGTTCCAAATACATACGAAATACTGATCAATACAGTAGCCAAGAGCAAAAGTATCCTTCTAAATTTGGAAAACTTCAAGGTATTTGATTTGTACTTTGTACTTTGAATCCTCCCTGCAAATTTCCTAATAAAGAAACTTTAAGTGATTGCCTTCCACAAGAACTCTCCACCCCAGCACTACTGACACTTCGGACTGGATAATTCTTCGTTGGGGAGTGCTATCCTATACACTGTAGGGCGTTTACACAGCATCTCTGACATCTGTTTGCAAAGAGACACCGGGTATAACAATAAACAGTATTTCCAGACATGTTCCGCGGAAAAATACTAGCCTCCGCTGAGAACCACTGATCTACCCCGGAGTCTGTATGTCAGATGACTGTTCTCCTTGCATTGATAGAACAAAGGTAGGAGCTAAACAAGCCCTCATGTCTGTTTTCCTACAGAAGCATAAAGCAAATACCGGTGTTACAAAATATAGGTAGGACATTCCTTTTACTGTATTTATCGTTATAGGGAAAAGTAAATAAAATCCAAAGTAGAATCATAGACTCTCATACATCATGATTTCTAACCGACTCCTCCTGGTCCCACATACCAAACCATGCTCTTGTTACTAGACAGCCTTTCACAGGAGGGGAGACAGCTGCCTTCCACCATCTGCATCCTGGTGTGGGCAAGAGAGCTTGACCATGATATATTTAACATTCATAATTATGTGCGGCCTAGATAATGTTATAGTCAGAGAAACTCTTGTGAAAGTCTTAAAAATTGTGAAAGCCAGTTTCTAGTTGTGGTGGCACAAAATAGGAGGAAATATCGATAACTAAGGAAGTGGTGGTTCTCAGGGACAAAGACTCCTGAAACAAAAATGACTAAAATACTAAATGCTATGCACATCTTTACTTAGAAATTCTTTCTCTCTCAGGTGAGATGTGGTGGCTTCTCTCCTTCACTGTCTTTTCAATTTTAAGGAGAGTGATGGTGGGGAGGGGGACCCGTATGTATGGTCCTATAGAATTACCTATCACTTTACCTTTTTAAAAAGATTTAAAATGGATTCTTTCACTTAGTATGTTCACTCTCTTTCCTTAAAGATTTAGCAGTAAGAAATCAATATCAAGGTAAGTATCAAAAGTCTAACAGTACCTGATAACCACAGCAGGTACTGGACATAGGAGAAATAAGATCATTATAGTGGTAGGGGAGTTTCTTCATGTAGAAGTTTAAGTGCCTTTAAAAGAACAGAAAGCAATTAAGCAATTCTGGTTATAATTTTTACGGCCTGTTAACAGTATTCCTTATCCGCAAAGTTTAGCAGGCAGGCGTGGCCTTTTGAAGGAGTCATAGAAAAAATTACTAAATCCATTGATAACTTGGTGATAACATTCTCTTTTTCTGACTTCAAAGGTGTCCTTGAATGGCCATTTTGGACAAAACTGGTTGTGGTGGCCATTGGCTTCACAGGAGGCCTCGTCTTCATGTACGTACAGTGTAAAGTCTACGTCCAGCTATGGCGCAGGCTGAAGGCCTACAACCGCGTGATCTTTGTGCAGAATTGCCCCGACACTGCCAAAAAGCAGGAGAAGAACTTCTCGTGTAACGTACACACGGACACCAAGGACGCCGTGGTGGTGCCTGTATCGCACACAGGTACGAATCCACTGCCGTCTGCAGAGGGCGGGCCCCCCGAGGTTATACCAGTGTGACAGACCAGCTGGGAGCGTCTTCCCTGAGGACCCTCTTCCGAGCCCTCAGCCACTACACGTGACAGAAGTGATCCTGACGCGCTCACTCCCTTCACCCTCTCCTCTTTCTCCTACTGACTCGTTTTTCCAGACTTTGCTCAAAAAGGAAAGGACCAAAAAACCACCAATGACCAGGATCCCAGGAAGCAGTCCACAGGGTGACGCAGAAATGTGGAAGTCAGCAAGAGACGGATTTCTAAGACAGTTAAGAGCCAGTGGAGCAAGGGATGCTCATAGGCAGGGACGGAAGCCTGAGTGGACACAGGCATCCTCACAGGAGCAGGAGCAAGTGTAAGAATACAGGCTTGAACTGCAATGTGTATTTCTTCCAAGGCCTTGTGTTGTTAACTGTCTCATCTGGAAATAAGAAACACCCTTGGTTTTAAGCTTGAAATTGTCTGCATCATCCTTCAGTGGTATCAGAAGCAGACGTGGAGGATGCAGTTTGATGCTCATACTCTGACAGCTAACAGATTTTTATGGCTATAGTGGAGTCCAGTTGTTTTAACAGATGCATGTTTTTAAAAAATAGATGCAATACGCATTTGAAGATATTAATACTTAGAATCACGTTTAAATCACGAACAGGAGATTTCTGGGTGTAATTAGTGCTGTTAAATACCCACAGAAGCTACCACCAGCTATTAGGTCGTATGTTTTATCTGGTCCCTCTAAAACAGTGTTGTCCAACAGAAATATAACGTGAGCCACAAATGCAGACCGCATACATACGTTTAAAATTTTCCGGTAGGCCCATTAGAAAAAGTAAAAGGTGAAATTAATTTCTATGTTTCACTAACACTATATATCAAATTATTTCAATGTTATGAATATTAAAAATTGAGACCTGTTACACCTCTTTTTATGAACCAAGTCTTCAAAATCCAGTATGTATTTTATCTTTATTGTGTATCTTAATTTAAACATGTTGTTCAATGCAGCCCTAAAATCAGAGGCAGAGCCTCTGCTTCATTTAACAGTTGACTATTTCAAAAGAGCAGCTCGATTCATTCTTTTATCCAAAGTCTCATGAATGGTATAGTTTTATAAAGCACTAAATTAATCAAATTAAATAACCTGGTTGGTTAAAGAGTTAGATGAACTTACCACTTTGTAGTGTGAAAAAATGAAAATATGGAAAGATAAAATGATCTACCTGTGGCAAAGTTCTGAAATTAACTTGTTTGCTACTATGAGGCACATATGATAGGGAAACAAAAATTAAATATTTTTGTTAAGTCAAATGTGTAAGGTTTTTTTTTTTTTCTTTAATCCACATGTGGCATCCACTTGACAGAGGAATCATTTTGACTAAGCATTTAGACTTGATTTTTAAGAAGCTGACAGTATTTCCCTTGGTCAGCTGGAAAGTAAAGATATTCAACAGATTTTGTGATAAGTAATAAATTGAGTTGTTTAGGTTTGGCAGTTCAGTTGATTATTGTGTTCTTTGCATATTCATGTAGAACTGAAGCGTGAATGATATTGCAGTGAGCTAGATTAATGATTATAGAGTTAGTGAACCATCAAAGATGTCTTTTATTTAAAAAGGTGATTTATTTTTGTTAGCTGTCATTATTTATTATTGTGAAAAGGCAACCATGATGGCCATAAGAACCAAAGCACGGGTCTCGCATTGCACAAACCTGGGTATCGCATTGATGCACTTTCTAATTATCAGTGTACTTGTTCTTCATGGATTATCATAGAAAAAAGGAAGAGGAAATAACCTTTTAATGAGGAGAAAGATACGAGTATTAGTAGTGGCTGACACGGAGTCCATATAGTCACAATTTCTAGAAATAAAGAAAAGGTAAACAATGTCAATTTTGTGTGTGTGTGTGATGTGTGTGTGTGATTTCATGTATGTACATGAGAAGAACATTAAAGTTTTTGGCCAGTCAGAAAACAAAAGGTTTAAATCTCTTCTTTCTTAAAACTTGTTGTGGAGGGTATGGACTAAAAGGCACAGGGAAGACAGAGCTGAAGTAACTGAAGTTGTACTGTAATTTCTGCACAAATAAGGACGTTAAGTTGTGATTTTAAAAAGATCTATGAACCGTAAACAAACTAAACTTTGTATTAACTTCCTCTTAAATTTCCATTTTAAAGGTTTAAGATAAATACTCATGAATAGCTAAGTTTTGGGTGATTTAAACATGGCACTTCACCCAATAAATTGACCTTGATTCAATTTTTCTGTTAATTTTTCTAAGCTTTTTACTAACCCATTCTTCCCAGTGATTAGCAATGGCACAGTGTTCTTTACAAATATTCCTGGGGCGGGTGGGGGAATCGGTCACCAGCAAGCCATGAAATCCCAAATTCTTTTACATTTGCTCTGGAAGGAAAAGAATTATTTACCTTAATTACCACCAAAAATACTGTTTAAATTCTGTACAGACCTAAGCAAGATGGCTAAGTGCATTGCTCATTTCTCAGTGGGAGATGATTGGCTAAAATAGGCCTTGTTTATTAAGGGCTACACTTAACACTAAGAAAACATTTCTAGAATGAAAAGTAAAGATAAGCATTACTGTTTTAACCATAAAATATGACATGGTGTTTCAATACCATACCTAAATTCTCAAAATTAATTTGTACAGGCTTTGACTTTCTTGTAATAAGAATATAGTTCCCTAGCAGGTTAAAAGCCAGCTTTTTATTCTGCTACTCTTCTTACCTTTATAAACCCTGAACTCCTGAATTTAAATCTTTTAAAATTTCCTGCAATGGCTGTTTATGGTTCAAACTATCTGAAATAATGATGTGCATTTAAAACCTAATATTGATTTTCTTTCCTATTCTGTGTGGCAACTGCCCTTTCAGTGAAAGGATTTGACTTTGTTGACAATACTTTTTGTGGACTGGACATACCCTTCAAAAATGACTCTCCAAAAGGACAATTTTTTTGAAGCATGTTTACCTGCTCATGTAAGAAGTAAAATGGAAGTGAATCAAAGGACTGAAATTGAAAAATGAACACGCAATTCTGTTTAAAACCTTGGCTTTTTATAATCATGCATCTGATAGTATCAATACCATAAAACACAGACACTTATGCTGTTAATTTTTCAAAGAACTCTCACTTTTATTGTGTCAAAGATTGAATTGTAAAGGAATGAAATCCCAGTATTTTTTCTTAAAGTGAAGTCCAGAATGCAATGACGCTTAAGAACAAACACAAGCAAAACAAACAAAAAATCAAAACAAAAATGATCCAATCAACCTGGGATACAGCAATGGAGAAACTGAAAAAAAAAGTATTTATTAAAGGAGTCTTTCAAAATGCCCCAAGATGAAATCTCACTCGGAGCTGCTATTACATGTGATTATCGTCCCAGACAGCCGCATTTATCCTGTTTTCCAAGAGGCCCTTAGGTACCCCTAAAACACCTACTATTTGGCTGGAAAATTAGCTCATTAGAGCAATGGCATCATTAAGATACTCTGTCAAGGGGGTGAGGTGGGGAAGATTACTGCATTCATTCACCTGACAGTTTACCTTTCCTTACCTTACCTTTGAATATTCTGGAACAAAGTGGAGCTCTTTAAACTTTTTACCATTATTGTAGTTGTTATGTAATAACTGTATAGGACTCATATTTTAATTAATAAGAAAGATGAAAAACCTTTTTCCTTTCCTTAACTCAGCCCAAAGGTGCTATTTTACATATCAATACAGCTCAAAGGAAGTACTGTTATTTTGGGCTGCAGTGTTTCCTCCAAATCTGAAGAAAGCCCATTTTGAAATTGGAGATCATATTAAAAAAAAAAAAAAAAAATTTAACTGTGTGCAATTTTTGAGATTGAGCATTTGTACTTTTTTGGTTTTACCTAATTCTCTTGCATTAACAACTTATTGTTTTGTGAATAATGTGTACTAAGACAAATTAAGGAAAATAATTATCTGTGAAAGACTTTGTATATTAAACAAGTGACCTAAACTTTTGTTGTGGTTTCTGTACTCTTTGCCTAATTTACCAGGATTTCTGCAGGTATTTATTTGCAACATTCAAAAAAGCTTGAGTTCTTAAGATTTTATAATAGTCTGGGTTAAGCAGGGTCTGAACATATTCATATTATGTTAAAGCCAACATTGGTTGGCCAACCCTGACATTATAGAAAGGAATAAAGAGGTGCATTAATTAAGAGGTTCTTTAACTCAGGGAAAGGGCAGTGCAGGCAGAAGGAAGAGTAACCAACATCCTCAGTGGAAGTAGCAAGCAAGATTCAATTACTAAAGAAACAGCAAACCCTTGTTGGAGTCAGACAATTATTACCTAGAGAGATAGCGAAAGAAAGGCAAACTGCCAGCTCTCCATGAGTCTTGTCCCAAGGGAAGACACAAAAAGGAGAAAGCATGAAAGATGAAAGATAGGGGATAATGCAATATAAGGAGCAGGGCACCCTGGTGCCAAGATGCTGATTCCATGTTGCAGCGAAGCAACTTGTGGCCTCCGGCTACACCATAAAAAGCCTCACAGTGCAAAGTCTCATACTTCATCAAAATCCAGAGGCAATGACAAACTGTCTCACATGTCCTCCTTGGAAGACAGGGAGGCAAACATGAAGTGGCACATGGTCGTCCCTACATGTCCCATATCCTCGTGTTCCAGGAACATCATAGGGCATTCATTCGAAGGCTCGGGTCACCCTGAACAAAGTCTGACCTAAGTGGATAAACACAAGGTCATCAGGGTACCAGCAGAGCTGTTCCACCATAGAAAACAGCTTGGCCATTCTAGGAATGGACAGAAGGCCTGTGATCTGAAGTACAGTTAGCCAAGGGCAAGTGGAAACAAACTGAGCTGGAGAACCAGTCAGAAATCAAGTCATTTCAGGACTCTTTGGCCATGGAAGCGAACGTGAATTTCACTAGAAATGTGATGGATGTCAATGTAGGTTCAGCAGTTGTAACAGATATGTGACCCTGGTGGGGAAGGTCAACGATGGGGGAAGCTCTGCATGTTGTGGGGGCAGGAAGCAGATCTCTTTACCTTCCTTCTCAATTTTGACATGAACTTAAAATTGCTCTAAAAAATAAAATTTCAAAAAGAAAAACGTGTTTAGAAGCAAAGTTATCCCGGAGCACCTGGGTGGCTCAGTCAGTTAAGCATCTGCCTTCAGCTCAGGTGTCAGAGTTAGCTGCTCTGAGCTTAGAGACGAACCATTAGCCTATAGCCGTGAAGTGCAGCTTTTTGGCAAACTATTGCAAGTAGACAAAGTCCAGCCTGCGGCCTATTCTGTGTGTGGCCATGAACTACGAACGATCTTTATATTTTTAAATGGTGGTAACACATACACACGTGCAGAAATATGCAACAGAAACTGAATTTGGGCTGCAATAACTAAAATATCTACTATCTGGCATTTTACAAAAAAAAACCAAACAAAAAAAAAAAAAACAACTTACCAGCCTCCAGCTTGCACATACCTGCCAACAAAGTGAGTTACTTTTACTCTGTTCCATGGCCATGAATACTACAGAAGCTGTATTACAAAGGCATACTATGGACACAAGAGGAGTCCAGGTGAGGCGGCACAAGTTATCACTGCAGAGAATACACATTCTATAGACAGAGATTAAGAATATCACTTAAAAGCATCAATCTAACAAACTATCTCTTAGGCTACTCTCGTCCAGCCAGGAGCAACATGACAGTCCTTGCCATGTTATTATCCATAATGATATACGATAAAATAGGATTATGAAATATAAAGATTATGCTAAGTGGTAAAATAAATTCATTCACTCAACAAATACCTACCTATTCTAGTTCCAGGTAGTGTGCTTGTATTTTTGGTTCGATGGCGTAGGGAGAACTAGGAACAAATGTCTGAGGGGGAGGATGATCTGCCATTTTCTTAAGTTATTTATCTAAGAGTATGCCTTTTAAAATATCAGACAGGATAAAACAGTTTTTATTCTCTTTACTATAATTTAAGGCTCAGTTTTTATAGCCATCTTGAAACAAAAATGAACCAGAAAAGAGGATATTTTCCAATGACTAAAGAGAGGAACATCTGTAACCATAAAACTGTATTACAAAGATTACTAAAGAAAAGCAAATCAGCATCAGTTAAAAGACTGAAAATGAAATAATCAGAACTTTAAAAAGTGAAATTATGAAAATAAATTTTATTTTTAATTTTCAATAAAAAAGCTGTTAACATTTTAAATAAATTGTTAATGAAACTTAGTTGATATCTAATCTCTTATAGCACTAATGTTTTATATTTCTGTTCTTGAAAATAGTCAAATATTTAGAAAATAGCCTTTAGAAAACAGCCTAAAAGATAATTGCATTTAACAAGTTCTATGAAGAACAATATTCTAACACATCCATGGCTTTCATGATACTTAAAATACTGTTGTCACTTAGCGTCTCTCAGAAGAATAAATAACAGAAATAAGTAACACAACCACAATAACAGATTCTCTGCTCATTAGTTGTTTCCACAAATAAAGCCATCAGTTTTCATGAGAAAGCAGAAAACAACATACAAAGAGTTAACCTGAAATCATTTATCCCCTTTATCAAAAGATAGAGTAAGAGTGGGAGACCAACATCACAAAAATAGTCACTATTTTTTTTCTTTACCATTTAACTCTGGCTTAAAGACAATAAAAATAATGTATAGTCCATCAGTGTATATTTATTCCCTATCACATTTTCCCTACTTTATAAGGAAAATAGGTCTAATGTTTAAGAGGAAGATTAGTGAAACACTATTACTGAAAGCCAATTTTGCTATCATCACGGCTCAAGAAGGATCCACAGGACTCTTCCACAAAACAGGTTGCTCTATAAGCCCTAGAATATGAGATCAGGTGATCCAAGGTAAACATGAGAGGAAAAATAAAAAAATCAAAACACTTTCTATTCCTTATTCATATCACTCCCTTTGTCCAGGAAATTTAGATTAAATAGATCTTAGATTGTGCTTTTATTTCACTACATCTATTTCAACAATTTAATGTAAATGAAAAGTAACATTCATTTTTAAATGAAAATCGTAACATTTTTTGACACTGCAAATGGGATTCTCATCATGAAACAAACTACACAACAAGTTGTTGTTATCTACACAGTTATTTACCATAATCAGGTCAAACATAACTTGATGCTCTCAATTTACTTACTTTCACTTCAAACAAAGGACAATTATGCCACTGCTGGCATTTCCTCATCTGAGTCACTTGATTCATCTTTTAGTTCCAGTTCCCCTAAATCTTTGTCTACAGCTGTAAGAGTTTTCTTCTTGCACTTCTTGGGGACTGCATCGTTAGCACAGATTTTTCTCATTTTAATGTTTGGCAATTTCTTCAGATCCAAATCCCATTCCCTAAACAAAAGAGAGTACGTAAAGAGGCTGCGGGGGTGGGAGATGGAGGAGCTGTCAATACTTAAAACTCTGAAAGCAGTAGAAGAAAGCTTAATAAATTTACAGCAGTTTCAAAAACACTAGAAACAAACAACCTATGCATTAGGAAAAAAAAAAGTCCCAAGAAGTGAGGCTTGCTTTCGTCCATCCTTATCCTCTCGTTAACCTACAAGAGCAATAACTGCACAGAGATCCCCACATACCCAAACTTCCAACGTAATACAGAAAAATATTAAGACAGAAGTGACAAGGAGGCTCTATTCCATTGGTTTATTCTCCCTAACCTGAAGACTCCATCTTACCAAGAACCTCAAGAAGCAATGACTCTATCATACTTGCAACTATTCAAACTGCAGTCAGAAAAGACTTTTTTCTTTTTTTTTTTTTTTAAAGTTTATTTATTTATTCATGAGAGACATACAGAAGAGACAGAGACATAGAGGGAGAAGCAGGCTCCTCGGGCAGGGAGCCCAATGGGGGACTCGATACCCGGATCTGGGTTCATGCCCTGAACCAAAGCAGACGCTAAACCGCTGAACCACCCAGGCATCCCAACACTTTTCTTTTTACACTTCGTGGTAGTCAGTTTTAGTAACCAAAAAAATGTTATGGTTACAACAGAAAACTTCATCTTTCAACCACTAGACTAACTAGTTCTTGACAATTTATTCTTTTCTCCGGTGTCACTTCCAAGGAACCATCTTTTCCAAAAGAGGGTGCTGCAAATAGTCTGGGGATAGAACTTTGAGCCATTGAGTCTGCTGCTATTAGTTTATCTTTGAAAAAAATACGAATTGGGAAGCAATAGTGACATCAAGTTCTCTAAAGTATTTTATTAAGGTATTTAAAAATATATTTGAAAAATATAATCACCATGTCACTATCATTTCAGTGCACACCAGGTTTGTGTCTCATGTATTTTACATGTAGCCTCAAGGAATCATAGAGAGAGAGAGACTTACCTAAAAGTTCTCAGATTACCTGCATTTACAATGTCTGGAATCTCTGGGAAAGAAAATAATTTACACCCATTAAGTAGTATTCTTTAAATCACAACATTTTACAGTTTCCTTGTTTATTATCTCAGATACAAGTTAGTGGCAGCAAGAAAACCCAAAGCAAAACAAAATTTCAAAGCACAGCCATAATGCTATATGAAAAGGAAGTTCTGGCCCTCCTGCATACCACAAACTAAAGACTGAAATGATTTGTCTGTTGTAGCTTCATTTTTTATCAGTTCTTTCGTCAGCTGCTAAAAAAAAACCAAATCTTCGTGGATTTGTGAATAAAAAAAAAAGAAAAAGCTCTGAAAGTATAAAGGGCTTAGTTTAAGAAGGTGATTTAAGAAAAATGCTATTCAATGCTAAATTCTAGCACAAAATCTATAAAATGAAATAAACTTATTAATGAAATAAACCATGACCTTTTAATCTATGAAAGACACCTGGCAATTTCTAACAATGCTAGATTTAATCTAAAATGCTAGATTTAAAAATATATTTTCTTGGTGAAAAGTACAATTTATTTTCAAGTATATATTTCATCCTGGCAAGATAGAGTTTATCTGAGAAATGCAAGGATTCTTTAATATTTTTAAAAATCACATTATTCAAAATGGGAAAAAAATTTAAATGAACTATAAATCAATAGATGCTCAAAGCAGCACAATAAAAAATCCATTTTTTAAAAAGGTTTTATTTATCTATTCATGAGAGACAGAGAGAAAGAGGCAGAGACACAGGCAGAGGGAGAAGCAGGCTCCATGCAGGGAGCCCAATGCGGGACTCGATCCTGGGACCCCGGGATCAGGACATGAGCCAAAAGCAGATGCTCAATCACTGAGCCACCCTGGTGCCCCTAAATCCATTTTCAATAAAAAACTAGGTACATTACCATGATTAGAAAATTTACCATAAACCAATATGCATGATCATAGTTATCAGTAAAACACAAATGGCATGTATAACTAGAACACTGCTGCAAAAATTCTGGCCAATGCAATAAAATATTAATTAATATCTAGGATCAATGAATGAAAAAGATAAAATAAAAATGCTTAACACAACTGTATGCAAATTATGACAATAGTTTCAGAAAATATGAGTATAAGGGGATCAAGTGTTTAAAAGGTGTAAATTAAACACCATTTTTAAAAAAAGAAATCCTACTAAGAGTCAGAAATAGTTTTACCACCATGGGGCAAAGAGGAGAAATGTAAGGATCCAGAATTCAACAACAATTTGCCCAGGTTAATAGGCCCCTATAAAGCTGTCAGAGATCTCAAACCCTTCACCAGACACACTACCTAACTCTGGAAGAAGCAGCGAGGAACAGCTGGAAGAACAATGGATCTGAGTTTTTGTGGTGACTCAATCACCAATACATGTGTGACCTTGGCCATGTTCGGTTAACGAATTGCCAGCTTCATGGTCAACAGACTTTAGGAGGAAAGAACAGCAGCACAGAGACCAACTGGGAGGCCATTAATGGTACAGTTGAACCAATGGTGGCCTGGGCTAGCAAGGGGCTGGTAGTAGCAGTTAGTTAACCAGATGCAAAATACATTTTGCTGATGAGCTGGATGGAGTGTGAAAATGACCACAGGTTTCTGACCTGAGCAACTGGGCAGCTGGTGATACTGCAGCCTGAAACAGATGCTGCGGGAGCAAGTTTTAGGAGAAAAACTAGACTCTGCTTGGGGACATGTCAGGTTTGAGATGCCTAGAAGACATTCAAATAGAGATTTTGAGAAACCCTGGTTTGATAATACGAGTCTGGAGTTCTAGGGACAGGTTAGGGTTGACAGATACAAATTTTGAAGTTATCACCATGTAAATGGTATTTAAAACCACAGGCTGAAAAAAAAAACAAAAAACAAAAAAAACAACCCACACAGGTTTTTGAGGGACACGTGGCTCAGTGGTTGAGCATCTGCCTTTGGCTCAGGTCATGATCTCGGAGTCCTGGGATCGAGTCCCACACATTAGGCTCCCCACAGGGAGCTTCTCCCTCTGCCTGTGTTTCTGTCTCTCTCTCTCTCTCTCTGTGTCTCTCATGAATAAATAAATTAAATATTTTTAAAATAAAATGATAATAATAATAAAACCACAGACTGAATGAAATGCATTAGGAATTGATATAAATAGGAAAAAAGCAACAGCCCAAGGAGGGGGTCCTAGGCCAATATTTAGTTTGTGAAGATGAGGAGGATTCAACTTAGGAAACTGAACTAGAAAGAAAACTATGGAAGTGCTGGGTCTTCTTTACCAAATGAAACGTCTGACAAGAAAATGAAATGATCATCTGTATCAAATGCAGCAGAGAAGTTGACTGAATGAGAATCAATGCCCAGTAAAGCAACTATTTGCGTTAGCAACTCAGAGGTCATCAGTGTACCAGTACTTGTAGTTGGGTGATGGAGAAAACAGCTAATTAAAGTGGGTTCCAGAGAAAAACCAAGATGAGGAGATGGGAGACCTACGAGCATAAACAATTTTATACTCTTACAAGGTGACTATTCAGTGAAAGGGACACTGGCATCACTGCTTGAAGCTCTTCCCGAACCTCCTGTATTACACTGTATAAGGCATCTTGATAAATAAAACTTCATGTAACTTTTATTTTTTTATTTTTATTTTTTTTATTTTTTAAGATTTTTTAAATTTATTTATTTATGATAGACATAGAAAAAAAGAGAGAGAGAGGCAGAGACACAGGCAGAGGGAGAAGCAGGCTCCATGCCAGGAGCCCGACGTGGGACTCAATCCCGGGACTCCAGGATCACACCCTGGGCCAAAGGCAGGCGCTAATAAACTGCTGAGACACCCAGGGATCCCCTCCATGTAACTTTTAAACAAGTGCCAAAGTAGGTATACTATTTATTTCAGTTTTTAAATTGAAGAAAAGAAAGCGTGGCGGGGGAGGGTTAAATAACTTGTCCTGCTATACGGTAAGCTCTAAGGGTTTAAGTCGAATCTGTCTAATGCTACAGCTATTTTGTTATTTTTTCAGTGAAGAAGCTCACTTCTTAGAAATGATGAAGAGGAACTGCCAACTTTCCTCTTTTAGAAAACTCTGGTAACCTAGTAAATCACCATTTGAGTGACTCTACTTTTCCCTTCTCGTGTCCTAAATCCCATTGTTAACTTTTTAATTCACCAATTAAGAGTCAACTTGTGAAACTCTGGGCACCTCACCTTCAGACCCTAATGAAGGTAGAACCCCAAGTTCACACTCCCTTCCTCTCTCTCCCTTCCACCTCCCTGTATGGCCTTGGGTGTTCTATGGACCTTCTAGGCCTTGTGAGCAAAAATTTCATTTTGTCTTTTTTTGTTTGTTTTCTCCCAAATTTCCCTGACCGCTGTTACTGAGGTGCATCCCTGCAGTCATAAGAACCATGAGGCCGTACCAGCCATAACTCTGGCTCTGGCTGGAGAAATACCTAGGGTGGCTCAATGCAAGTACTAGAGGCCCAGGTGAGTGTCTCAGGCAGTTCTAGCTGATAGCATCCCTATCACTAGGCTGGGCCCAACACAACGGTTACCCACAAGATATTTCCTTTTAGGGTCTTATACTTCAGTGTTGTTTATTATCAAAACTTAAAAACTTAATTTGCTATTAAATATTTCATTTATACTGTGCTTTTCAAGTAAATCCACATACTATAAATGCTGTAACATGGACCAGAAATGGAATGTGAATAAAGTAATGTTTAGGACCATGGCAAACCTGAGAGTACATGGTCAAGTCTAAAAGGGACAGATGTTACTCCACTGTAGCAGATTATGTTGCCAGGCTAATTGAATTTTTTTTTTTTTTTTTAAGCCAGAAATCTACATGCTTCATGCAAAATCGACAGATTTATTCTAGACTGACAATTAACAAGCCAATCAAATACCATTTGCAGGCCATGTTGCCTTTGGGTTGTCACCTGTTTGTGGGCTTTGCGAACCTTAAGTACCCTCACCAAGTGCTTTTTCTTCAGACAATGTTGGTAAACTAACAACATGCTTGTCTATAAGAATGGTAAGAGATGCTACAATGCTAAGAATGAATGTTCAATTTCTGAAGTTTTTCCAAGAATGACTGCAGCTACTATAGCTTGGTCCTACAGGAATTAGAAAGATAAAAAGGGCACAGCACCTGCTCTAAAGAAACAGAGATGCAGCTAGAGATAGGCAAGTAATAAAGCAAATTAGAAATGTGCTGGAAGGAGAGGAAAACTTTACTGTCAGGGTAGAAAGATATGATATCACTATCATCACTATCACAAGTGACAGTTTTGAGAATTTAAGAAGAAAATAAAAATAAAAAATTATTCAATAGACTCACAAAAGAAATCAAAGAAAGAAATTCAAACTAAATAAATACAATAAATAAAATCAAAACCTTGAAATACATTACAAATCTGATATGACTGTGTATTTTAGAAAGAAAAAAAGAAAATGAGAACACACCAAGGCCATATCCTTCATACTGTTGTCGCTCACGCTCCATTGTCTGTTTGATGACTGTCTCCCGGGAATAGTGCCGCCTTCCCTGCCTGTCTTTGATGCTGTTATGTAATTCAATCTGCTCTAGTTCACTGCTGAATCGATTTAAATACCTGAGAAATAAGAAAGCAATTTGAGTTACAAGTCTACCCACCATTTGGCTTACAGTACATCATTTAAAACAAACCCCAGCCTTCGCCCATCCTTGAAATTTTTATATTCTCCTGAGTTCCTTGTATCCTCAGACTTCAGACCCTCCCTGAATAGTCCAAGCATGCCCAAAATTTCAACATCCAAATCACTGCTTGCTATTCAAGTATCTGCTAAACTCCAGACCCTCACACTCAACCACCTCCTGAACATCTCCATTTGGATGTCCCATAGAAGCTTAACATATCAAAAGTGAACTTGTGCCCACCTCTATCCCCACCCAACCCCCACCAAAACTGTCCCATCTTTTTTTTGGCTCTCTACTTCAGAAAATAGCACAACCATCCACCCACCTGCCCAGATGAACAACATAGGTGTCCTCCTTGACTCCATTTTTTCCCTTTTATGTCACATCCTAAGTTTTCACTAAGGATTGTGACTTTCTACCTTCTTAATATTTCTGGAATCTTCACTTCTCTTCACCATACTGCTACTAACCATGGAGAGGCCAGCATGCTCTCTTGCCTAGATTGTTTCATCAGCTTTTCAACAATGTCCTGCCCAAAGCCATGTCCCCTCAGGCCACCATCCTCATTCTCACTACTATAACATTTCTAAAGTTTAAATATGATCATCTCAGGTACCTACTGTAAAAAGCTTCTTATGGCTCCCAATGTCCTTTGATAAGGTCCAAACTCCTACAATGATCCTTGAGGTCTTTCATGAGCTGCACCTGTCACTGTCACAATGCCCTCCTTGAGCCTGTTATTTTGGTTATATTAAATGGCCAGCAGATCACTAAATATGTCACTCTTATATCTGATACTGTTCTCTCAGCCTAAAGGCTCTTGAACTAACCCACCTCAATCTGCTAATTAGGAAGCCTTTCCCGATCCCAAGAAACCAGGTTAAGTAAACACTCAGAGGCTGGGAAAAGTTATAAGCCTAGTGGAGTAGCTACACCAGGGTGTGAGTCTAAAGCTTTCATGATAACAAAGCCCATTTAATCCTCTATTAAATCCAGGACAGAACTCAGTCTCTTAAAGAACCAAACTGGAGAATTCCCCTTTTCTGAGCCTTTTGCTCATAACATGCCCAGTGTTTACCTTTCAATTAATTCACAAGCATCTTTCTTTGAATATCCTACTTTTTTGGGATCAAGATGACTTTGAAACCACTGCAGTTTTTCACCTGTAACAACAAGTATCAAAATAGATTAACATCATAAATCAGCACCTAAGCAATGAGCATTCATTATAATTTTCAACATCAGTGTGTTTAAAATAGTATCAAAATTTATTTCAATGTTAAATATAAAGGCTTATGTGGGCTCAAAGCTAATTAAACCAGTCTGTCAGAAATCAAATTGTCACATTTTAATCCGGGGAAGAGACAGGGGTGGGTGAGATGCTTTTTGATATATATTATCCAATAAGGATGCATGAATAAAAAAAAGAATATGTTAACAGAACACGAAGTTCTAAGTATTTAAAAAGCAAAAGATAGAACACTTGTCTAAAATAATAAAAATGAAAATTAGATTAGTGGTGAGGATAACACTAATGAACATTTAATAAGCAGCAGGCGCTATATCAAGAGTTTTACCATCCTTTGAGGATTATTATCCCTATTCACACATGTGAAAGGTTAAGTAGCCTGTCCGGGTACTCAAATTAGTAAATATATTAACCATACAAGATCTGTCAGATACCGTGCAAAGAGTAAATGTGACCATCAGGGTCACTTTCAGTTACGGCCATACCTGAGATACGGATGACCTACTTAGAAATACTATTCTATTACCTGAGAAAGCATTGAAGATCAGTATTCAAACAAAAAACGAACAAAGCCTAAGTCACTATTTTTTAAAAAAATTTATTTATTTGAGAGAGTGGAGAGAGACTGCAGAGAGGGAGAGGAAGAAGCAGATACCCGTAGACCAGAGAGCCAGACATGGGGCTCAATCCCAGAACCCTGAGATCATAACCTGAGCCAAGGCAGATGTTTAACCGACTGAGCAACCCAGGTGCCCCTAAGTATCACTATTTTAAAGTCAGGCTTCTAAGTAAAAATTTACTAATAATAAATCTAGCCAAAAAAAAAAGATGGTGACACTGAGATACAGACAGAGGATGCACATATCCACATCACTAAATATAAACTGCTGTTTCTAAAATACTTAGGCCACAATCCTTCCTAATTCTAATGGTTAGGGAGCTAGAATTAAACTTCAAGAGAAGGAATAGTAGGTAGACAGACAGATGGATAGATGTAGGTAGGCAAGCTGATAGATAAATAAAAAATAGTTTCTGAAAAACTGAGCTAGATATTAACACTTTTTAAGAGTTAACAATTGCTTTTACTTTGTTTTAATTAAGTCCAGTAAAGAAAAGTCCCTAGAAGAATCAAAAGAAAAATAGGTACAGAGCAGAATTTCACTACAGTTTAGCCAGAGTATCAATGAGTAAATTTACTTACCAATAAGATTGAGACGCAATGCCTTTTCATTTTTCAATCTTGGAAGAAAGAGTACATAAGGTATTAGAAAATTTCCATAACAAATTTTTTAAAAATCTGTCAAAAACAAACAAAAACTGCCCACAGAATCTTAAGTCAAGGATCATTCTTTTATACAAATGAAAATAATTTGTTAGTGCAGAAACACTGAACACCATGCTTTTCTTTTAAATCGCTGGAACAAAATGTTTCTAGAAACTTTCCTTTAGCTCTTCAGTGACTAATGACTAAAGGACACCTATAGAACAAATCAGTTTTGAACACCAACAAAAAAAACTTGACTGGATTATGAATGTTCAGGTGGATAATACTTATGCACAAGAGTAATGAATACCTTCTAGAAGATGAAGTGTGGCCACCAAGACCAAAAGGCCTTAGTGTCACCTTTTAAACTTCAACAAGAACAAAAATAGAATGTTTACTTTTCATAATTTGAAAAGAATTTTAATAAGAAAAAAACTGATTTATTCTCAGAAAACAATCTAGGAAATACATGATTCCTATTGTTGGTATTCTAAACATTAATTCCTTCAGGAGACCTTTGGATAGTTAGTTTTTGCCACACTTTATGCTACTCACTAGAGATACAGCAAAGAACAAAAAAGTTACTGTCCCTGCCTAACAAAGCAGACCAGATTTACCCTCCCACTTTAAACAACTAGAAAACTGGGAGAAATAAAATGAAGCTTTCTTTAAGCAAAAAGTTTCAGGCACAGAATGGGAGAAGATGTTCACAACACAAATAACTAACAAAAGGACTTGCATTCAGAATATGCAAATACTTCTTACTACTTACTTAATAAGACAACCTAATACCAAAAAGGGCAAAAGACTTTAACTGGTTTTTCATATCAAAGACATGGAAATGACCAAAGGCACATAAAAAGATATTTAAACATCACTGGTCAGGATGTACAAAATTAAATCAAACTAGGATACTATTATACAACTATCAGGATGGCTACAAAGTTTTTCAAAAAACTGATAATACTGCAGGTTTGAGTGTATTGATATGGAGAGAATGTAGCCCTAATACATTGATGGTGAAAATATAAAATGATACTATCACTTTGGATAAAGCAATTTCTTAAATACTAAAATGTGACACCTATCATACAACCAACAAGTCTTATAAACTTAATTTCATATAAACTCAATTTTCTTACACACTTTAACATACAATCACCATATGACCCAGCAATTCTAGTTCTAGAGAAAGAAAAATGAAAACATATGTCCAAACATTGTACATGAATGTTCATGGCAGCATTATTCATAAGAGCAGAAGCTGGCAAATTTTTTCTTAAATGACTGGAGAGTAACATGTTAGGCTCTGTGGGCCCTGTGATCAGTCACTAGAATGGTGGTTAGACTGTTCTACTACCAAAAACCCAAATCTGTACACTGAAAATATGGCTCTTTTACTGAATACTCTTTATACCTCAAAGTTGATTTTCAAAAATAGAGAATAAATTCATTCATTTCAATTAAGCATAGAGCAAATAACAATCTAGTTAGAAATCAGGTTGAGGTAATTCTGAGTGAACTCAATGGGTCCTGAACTAGACTGGTTATCAGTTGGGATAGAGAAAAGTAAAGACATTTGAGATTAATTCTCTAAAGTAGTTTTTCCTACATTTCTACCCATTATGCTCAGTTTCTCTCTGTTAGTTTCCTATACTAAGTCATTGTCTTTTGGTATCTAGGCTTCTTGGTTGTATACTCTGCAGGACAAAATATGATACTATATACTAACAAAATATTGCTAGGTTGAGAAATCATAAAATAAAGCCAAAATAACACAAAATAGCCATCTACGGGGGTGCCTGGGTGGCTCAGTTAAGTTGAACGTCTGACCCTTGATTTCGGCTTATGATCTCTGGATCATGGATCAAGCCCTGCGACAGGCTCTGTGCTTAGCACGGAGTCTGCTTCCCCCTTGCCTTCTCCCTCTGCCCTTCCTCCAGCTTGCTTAGGCATGCTCGCACTTCTCTAAAATAAATAAATCTTTAAAAAAAAAAAAGAGCCATAAGTTCTCTGTAAATTGTGCATCACCTGAAATATACTAGTCTTCAAAACATACTAGTTTCTTTTAACATGAACAGAAGCAATATTCCACATAGTCCTAAATTGGAGCATTCAAATACTGAAAAAGAACACGTCTGAGCTCTTATTCTGTTGCTATTCACTCCTGAAGTATCTTTAAGTAACCAGAGTCTATCAGTAGAGTCAACTTGACCAACCAGCAGGTCTGTTTTGTATCCTTGACCACTAGTCAAAGGTACTGCAAGATAATAGACATCCTCCCTGATCTCCCCGCTACCTATGTTTCTCCCTTAAAAGGACCTTAGGAAGAGGTACAAAGAATTCTCAGTTCTGTGTAAAAGCATAGAAATTGGATACTTTATGCTGCCTGGCTACCTCTGTTCCTTAGAAAAACCAAGTATCTTGGTAGGCAGAAAGTTCACAAAAGGTGTTAGTATCTAAAATGGTCCCCACTGATTCTTGTGTCTTGATAGCCATGTCCTTGTGCTGCCTGAGTGTGGCTGGCTAGATGTAGAGATTTCAAACAAATAAAATAACACAATAGCAATGGATGTCATTCTGAAATAAAGTTTCAAAGACTGTTTTCCATCCTAGCTACCTTCTCTTGTTCTATCTCAGAGCCTGTGCTCTGTCAGAACCAAGCCATCACGTTGTGAGTAGCCTATGGAGAGGCTGGTGTGGCAAGGAACTGATGCCTCCAGCCACCAGGCAGCCATGACTTGAAGTCTACCAAAAGCAACATGAGCGAGCTCGGAAGCAAAATCTCTCCCTGTTAAGCTCGGAGATGAATGTGGCCCTAATAAGCATTTTAACTGTAACTTTGTGAAAGACTGAACCACAAGCATTCAGTTAAGTGGCACAAGAATTCTTGGCCGAAAAAAAAAAAAAAACGTTTCAAGCTGCTATGATGGCACAGAACTTCTTATACCGCAATAGGTAATTAAAGCAGTACTTGATAACTGCTGTCCATTATTAAGAAGCCATGGGCACCTGAAGTTCAAGTTAAGTCCTGCTGGTACCTTTTCTATCATCTTGCTCACAGTTATCCCAATAGTCTGAGTATCTTGTAATCATCCATCTCTCCAAAATATGCAACTCAGCATTTCTGTCTTGCTGGGAGTACTACTCTAGTGCAGGAAGATCAGCAACATTTTATGTGTTTATGTCATTTAAAGGAAGATGATCCATGGTCAATGATGCTGCTACTCAAAAAGCTGACATCTATGACAGGCGTAAGTCTGTTTCATAAAATACATTACATACTACTAAAACTTTGTATTTGTTTGCTTCTGGAACCATAATGGTTACAATGAGGACCTCTTTAAAATAAATGAGAACAATCTGTTTAGAACATTGTCTAAGTAGAAAAAATTAAGTATTATTTTTCAACTGTACTATGAAAATGGAGCTTCAGCCCAATAATGGAACCTCTTTAGAATAAGTTATATAGGAATCAGCATGCTGTTCAATTTTATCCTTCCATAATTCTTTTATAATGTTGATTCTGTAAATTAGTGCATAAAATCCTGAAAATACCTGACAACATACGACTCTAGACTCACTAGCAAAGCACTTACAAGAGAAGCCAAGAATTCAGCCTAATTCTAACTAATTCTAAAGCTGTATTTCCTAAAATATGCCATATATACCAGTAGTACTATATAAGCTGATCTTATTTTTCAGTATCTCAGACACAGAATGAAATCATTTTTAAACAAGTTACTTCCCCCATTTTATTTTGATCCCCTCCAATTACAGTAAGAAGACAACTTCATTTAATGTTTATTTTATAAGTCTTCCAACCTTTGCCAAATCTTTTCACCAAGGATAAAGCAAGCATGCCTCAGACTCAGACCATATAGGGGAGGCAACAGTTATCTACTTGATTGTAATACAGATCAAGTATCTCCTTCAAAAAGATATGTAAGGGTAAAATATTCTAAAAAAAATATTAAGTAAATAATACTATGGGTCAGCGGTTCTCATAGTGTGGTCCCTAAACAAGCAGCAATAGGATCAACACTACCTGAAACTCATTAGAAATGCAAAATTTGACACTGCCCCAGACCTGACGGAAATTCTAGGGGAAGGAACAAAATTTTAATATGCCCTACAGGCATATCTTGCATACACATTAAGTTTATTAAATACTAGTACAGGTGGTAACAAAAACTGCAAAATTAAAGAAGTAGTAATCATGTCAGAAGACATAGCAAAATTCATGAAAGTGATACATTAATTTCTTAAAGTTTGAAAATAACTTTTTTTTTGGAAAATAAATTTTAAAGCAATACTGCTATCATCCCAATAACCTTTTTGGAAAAAAAAAAGAAAATTTGATTATACTATCACAGCACTTGTCTATTCTCTTTGAGAAACCTTCTTGCCAAATCACTGGGAACAGCTAACCTTTACTAAATATGTGTTTAGGTCTAGGGTATGAAATTAATATATAACAATGAACATGCCGGTTTCTATCAGATAGTGTGGAAATGCGTCTACCATTTATTAAAATGGTAAGGCTATTTTAAAATAGCTAAAATGATGATTTTTGTCTTTACAACTTCATTTTAAGTAAATTTTTGTCTCTACAGCAGCTCCCGGGGGCTCTCACAGGCCAAATATGGGGGTAAGAATTGGTGAGTTATACAGGGTGGCTGCTGACCGTAGAGGGTAGACTAAGGGACGGGAGGCAGAAAAGAAGGGGAATTACATACACATTTTGAATTTCTAAGAAAATTATACTATGGATTCTTCACATCAAGAATTCAAACCAACTTCCAGAATGGCATAAGGATCTATGAAATCCACTCCTCCATAAAAGCAGAGAGAATACTAACAAAACTTGTTAAATTCAACTTTTTCAGAAGTATGAAAATTAAGCAAAGGCTTCCAAGAATCTAAGGAGCATTCTGAAGAAAAACAGCCCAGCCCAATCTCTGTAAGAACAACAAATCTGCGATGCTATAATATACCTGATCCATCATCCTCTGGTCATCTCTGCAAGTGCTGGAAACCAATAGACCAGCAACTCAAGGTAGTTGTAAAAACCACCTTCCTAAGAGCTACTAGAGAGATCAAATTTGGAGTTCCCCAATAGATCCATCCCCAGAGAACTGCTACCATTTGACCTGACAGGAAGCATGCTGAAAAGATGGATTCTCAGAGTTACTTTGTCTTTATGTAAACTGACTTAGAGCTCTCTCTGTAGGAACAGCTCTATCTCCAAATTATTTCTTGAAGATAATCAGCAGCAATCATCTAACAAAGCAGCTGCCTCAGTGATATTACCAGTTGGGGGCTAACAAAAGGTGAACCAAAAAAATTTAAAGGAAAATTGGGGGAATGGAAGGTCCACAGAGGACTTGAAAGCAACCCCAACATATCCCTGGGAATCTAGAATGCCATATGCACATTAAGGATTATGTTTATGCTAAGGAAAGATCTAAGAATGTCCTAATCTCTCACTTCTGGCTAACCTTGAGGCTCTGTGCAAACAAGAAATTAAGTAAACTGCATCCTGGTGTGTCAAAGCCAACAGATTCACAGAGCCTCTCAGCAAAGGCTGACTTATTAGCTAAAGACATTTAAAGAACTCTGTCCAAACATGAGCTGACTACCAACTGAGCAGAAACATCACTGGCCACACACAACAATTAGACTTTACAGAATTAGTCTGGGAAAGTCACAAGGCAACAACAAAACTAAGGCAAACCTCATTGGGTATAGGGGCTTGGGGTGTCTATTTAACAGAGTCGTCATACTGTATTATTGTAAATGTCCAGTTTTCAACCAAAAATTATGACACACACAAAGAAACAGGAAAGTATGGCCCCTTCTCAGGGATTAAAAATAGAATCCAGTAGAAACTTTCTAAGGAAGCCCAGACAGTTGGACCTACTGGACAAGGACTTGAATACACCTATAACAAACATACACAAAGAACGAAAGAAAATCTAAAAAATTCAAGGAAATTATAAGAACAATGTTTTACCAAACAGATAATATCAGTAAAGAGACAGAAATTACAATGATGAGCCACATAGAAATTCTGGAGTTGAAAGATACTACAAAATGAAAAATTTACTAGAGAGGTTCAACAGCAGTTTTTTTACTGGTAGAAAAAAATAATCCACAAACATTAAGAACATGTTAGTTGAAATTATCCAGTATGAGCAACAAAAGTTTAAAAAAAAGAAAAGAAAAATGAAGAGTCTCAGAAACCTGTGGGCACTACTGAGAACACTAACATATGTATAATGGGTGTTACAGGACAGGAAAGGATAGAAAAGATATTTGGAAAAATAATGGCTAAAAACGCCTCAATTTGATGAAAAACACTGTTTTTCATTGTTAAGCACCCAAAAGCTTAACATACTCCATGGAGGATACACTTAGAGATCCACACCTACTAGACATACCAGTTAAACTATTCAAGACAAAGAACATCTTTAAAGTAGCAAGAAAAGTGACTCCTTGCACTCACTAAGATAAATAGTTAAATTCTTCTCATCAGAAACCATGCAGGCCAGAAGGCTGAGGGATGATGTATTCAAAGTGGTAAAGAGAAAGACTGAACCAAGAATTCTATATTCTAAAGTTTCCTTCAAAAATGAAGGAGAAATTAAGACATTATGAGACAAAACTTAGAGAATGTCTCACTTTCAGACCTGCCTTATGAGAAATACTAAAGAGAGTCCTACAGGCTGAAATGAAAGGACAGTAAACAGCAATGTGAATCGAATCCACATGAAGAAATAAGGGGCACCAGTCAAGAAAAATATAACATAATTACATAGTTAAATATAAAAGACAGTATAAATGTTTTTTTGTGTGTAACACCTCACCTCTCATAAGACAACTGCATAAAAACAATCACTGTAAAACTGTGTTTATGGGATCACAATGTATGAAGATGTCATTTATAGGCAATAATAGTACAAAAAAGGGACAACAGAGCCACAGTGATGCAAATTTTTTGTATACTACTGAAATTAACTTGACATTAATCTGAAACTAGATTATTTCAAGATTTAGTTGCAATTTGCAGAGCAACAACTAAGAAAGTAACAAAAAATAGTGGTCTCCACTTTACTAAATGATTTCCACACATTACTAAATCAATTCTCAGTCCTCATATCAATCAAGAGCAAAGGGCCATGGCTTGATCACCACCTTCTCTTTGAAACACAATCTTCTTTTTCCTCTTTCCTAGTCTCACTTGTTAGATCCTTTTTCCAACCTCTAAATGAGGTAGGCCTCTGGGATCAATCTTTGGCTCTTCCCTTTTCTACTTACATTTATTCATTAGATGATCTTATCTAGTCTCATGACTTACAGTCCCAGCTAGAAGCTTAGGACTTCCCAGTTTGTGTTGAATCCCTATATGTATCCTCTGAACACTAGACCCAACATATCCAACTGCCTGTGCTATATTTCCTTCTATATATCTAATAGACTTATAGACACTTTAACATACATTTTTAAAAGGTTTTACTTATTCATTCATGAAAGACACAGAAAGAGAAAGGCAGAGACACAGGTACAGGGCCCCCTGCGGGAGTCTGATGTGAGCCTCAATCCCAGGACCCCGGGATTATACGCTGAGCCAAAGGCAAGTGCTCAATCACTGAGCCACCCAGGCGTCCCCAGGTACTTTAACTCATATGCCCAATATATAACTACACAGCTCCTTCCATCACATCTTTCAGCATTCTGCTCCAATATGAACCTCTTCAGATAAGCCACATATGATTATCCTATGTAAAACAGAACCACTCTACCACTCTCCATCCCATAATTCTTTTTCCTTTTTCTTCATTGCACTCATCACAACCTATTTAAGTGTATATTTCTGCTTCAGGTAAGCTCTACAAGAGCTGAATCCTTGTTTGCTGTTTTACCTTCAGTGCACAGAACATACTTAACATTTGTTAAAGAAAGAAGGGAATACTGATTAAAGATAAATGCATAAATGGGCTTTACAACAATGCACAATACAAATGATAAAAAAAAAACTTACTTTTCCTTTTTTTCTTGTTTGTGGACCTCTCTTGTAATTTGAGCTGCTTTTCTACTATATGGATGGATGACTTTTTTTTCACGTCCTACAGTTTTTCCCTTTGGGGCTTTAGGCTAAAACATAAGAAAATATATGACATACATAGTCAGATATGTAAAAGGTTTGTCAAAAAATTGTCTTTAGAAATAAATTTAAAAAACAGTAATATAAGAAATACCATAAGCCAGAAACACTACTATTTATCAAGAGATAAATAAGACCTGTTAAATGACTGGAACAGTATGTATTTCCATTGTCATACAGCAACGATATATTCAGAACTACTCTTGAGTGATATAAGAAAAAGAACGGCAGAGAAAAGGTCAATAAACCCAGCTCTTCAACCAAGTGTAGGTAAGGAGGTGAGGAGAGAGTTAAAAATTTGTGTCACAGTTAAAAAAAAAAGTTGGGGAGATAGAAGGAACACATGATGTTCATGGGAGCCTGACTGTAAAGGTTGCACATGGAACAGAGTGGGCACTGAATCAAGCAAAATCAAACTTGGGTTCATAGAAAAACAAGAGGAAATAATAGAAGGCATCTCGAAATCAGCACATCCAAAAAAGAACGTACTATTTTCCCATTCAAACCTTATGCTAGCTAAGAAGGTCATAATTCATTCAGTCCATTGAACTAGACATTCAGATAATTCTTTATTCCTACATACTTCTATGTTTTATCACACCTGTTTTTATTTTGGAATTAGATCTGGCTTCCTCTAATAGAACCCTGAAATAATAATACTGTAACCTGATAAAGTTTAGTTCTCTCCTATAAAAAGCAGGAGTATGAGGTTCTGCTTCACAAAGTCCCCAGAGATCCAGGCTCCTTCCACCTACCATTCTTAAGCTACAACCTCCTATGTATCTATATAGTTCAAGATGACTTAATACCAAGTCTACACTCCAGCCAGTGAGAAGTAGAAAAGAAAATCAAAAGGCATACCCTTTTCCTTTAAGAGCAAGATCTCTGAAGTTGGAGTCTTCTGTTTACATCCATTGACCAAAATTTAATCAGTGGGTTACGTAAGGGAGAATAGTAAGTTTAATTGTTATTCTCAGAAAAAAAAAAAAAACATTATAAAAGAAAAAGTCTATCTGGGGACAGCTGGCAGTCTCTAATATACCTAATCCTCAAAAAAGGTCAAGTGTTCCTAGAATCTTCTCTTCAAAACTATTGTCAATGCCTTAATTCAGCCTCATGGTTTTTCATGATTAGGATGGCCTTTAGATTCTCACTGCTAATTCTTTTTTCATGGAAGTCTCAGAGCTTACTTTTCTGCAGTATTTATCTAGTAAAATACTTCTCCACTGCTAACGAGCTCACACATAGGTCCCAACTCCTTCATGTGGAAAACAATCTATCCCCAACCTACTTCTCCAGCATTATTTTCATTCTTCAAAACACCCTTCATCCCATTCTTACTGAACTTCTCCTCCATTTCCAGAACACACTTTGCTATTTCATAATTTCTGGAGACTGCACTTGTTACTTCTGCCTGCAAAATCCTTTCCCTTTCTAATTCCTTCATAAAATACAACTCAAAGTCACTCCTCTGTAAAACTTTCTGCAGAATTAAAATGACCAATTCCTCATTCACACATGTATTCATTCCTTCAGAAAATATTCACTGAAATACACCAACAAATATTCACTGCTCACTTCTTGATAAACCTGACCAAGATAACTCCAACTCTGAAACCCAGAATGGCAAGAATGGCACTGGAAGATGGTTACAGATATAGAATACTATGAAATCATCACACAACAGTACAGGCATGCTTTGTTTTACTGTGCTTTGCAGATATTGTGGGGGTTTGGTTTTGTTGGTTTACAAACAAGGTTTGTGGCAACCCTGCAGGGAGCAGGTCTATCGGCACGATTTTTCCATCAGCATCTGTTCACTGCATGTCTCTGTGTTGCATTTCAGTAATTCTTACAATATTTCCTTATCATTATTATTGTTAGATGGGTCATGGTGGTCTGTGATCAGTTAATGTTATTCTTGTAATTGTTTGGGGCACCATCAACTGTGCCTATATAATAAGCAAACTTCATCAGTAAATGCTGTGTGTGTCCTGACTCTTCTCACTGACCATTGTCCCATTTATCACCCTCTTCTCAGGTCTATTTCCTGAGACAGAACAACATAGAAATTACACCAAATACTAACCCTACAACGATATCTACTGTTCAAGTGAAAGCAAGAGTCATATATCTCCCACTTTAAATAAAAAGCTAGAAACAACTAAGCTTGGTGAGGAAGGCGTGTCCAAAGCTGAGACAGGCCAAAAAGCCAGACCTGTTGTGAGCACAAAGGAAAAGTTCTGGAAGGAAATTTAAAGTACTATTTCAGCGAACAAGGAATGATAAGAAAGCAGAATACCTTTAATACTGATAAAGACAAAGTTTTGAGTGCTCTGGATAGATCCAACCAGCCACAACATTCCCTTGAGCCAAGGCCTAACCCAGAGAAAGGCCTACCTCTTTTCAATTCTGTGAAGGCCAAGAGAGGTGAGGAAGCTGCAGAAAAAGTTTGAAGCCAGCAGAGGTTGGTTCATGAGGTTTAAGGAAAGAAGCCATCTTCATAACATAAAAGTGCAAAGTGAAGCAGCAAATGCTGATGTAGAAGCTGCAGCAAGTTATCCAGAAAAATCTGATGTAGAAGCTGCAAGTTATTATAAAGAGCTTTAATGTACATTTTCAATGTACACAAAACATCCTCCTACTGGAAGATGCCATCTAGAACATTCATAAATAGAAAGAAGTCAAAGCCCGGCTTCAAAACTTCTGATGACAGACAGAGTCTCTTGTTAGGGGCTAATACAGCTGGTAACTTTAAGCTGAAACCAATGTTCATTTATCATTCCCAAAAATCCTATAGCCCTTAAGAATTATGGGAAATCACTCTGCTTGTGCTCTATAAATGAAACATACATCTGCTTATAACATGGTTTACTGAGCATTTTAAGCCCAATGTTAAGACCTACTGCTAAGAAAAAAAGATTCATTTTAAAATACGACTTTTCACTAACAAGGTACCTGGTGGCCCAAGAGCTCTGATGGAAACAATGAGATTAATATTGTTTTCATGCCTGCATCCATTCTGTGTAGCTCATGGATCAAGGAGATTCTGACATTCAAATCTTATTAAAGAAATACATCTTATAAGGCTACAGCTGCCATATACAGTGATTCCTCTACGAATCTGGGCAAAATAAATTCTTGAAAGCCTTCAGAAAATGATTCACCATTCTAGAAGCCATGAAGAACATTCATGATTCATGGGAAGAGGCCAAAATATAACATGAACAGGAGTTTGGAAGAAGTTGATTCCAACCCTCATGAATGACTTCAAGGGTTTCAAGACTTCACCCAGAAGAAGGAACCAACTACAGATGTGGTGGAAAAAGCAAGAGAATAGAAATATAAGTGGAGTCTCAAGCTATGATTGAATTTTGCTGCAATCTCATGATGAAACTTGAATGGGCAAGGAGTTGCCTCTTACAAATGACTAAAGAAAAAGATAACTAATGAAGACAAAATAATAATAATAAAGCAAAGTTTTACTCTTTGGAAAGGTAACTTTCTTCCACATATCCTAACAAATAAAATGCTTTAAAAAAGAAAAGAAAAAGGTCACAGAACCCCCAAGAAAAAGTTACTGATACTGCTAAAACTTAACAGCTAAAGTTACAGAGGTATAACATTGTTTTAGCAGTATGTCCAAGTCTATAAAAAACTTCCTTTAAAGATTCAATAAAAACTTTCTTTAGAAAAAGAAATAGTTTCATAGCCTCGGAGTATGATAATGTTCTCATCACTTTTAGAAGTCTCCGTTTAAGAACCTCCCAGACTCAGTACAAAGAAGAAACAAAGAAATTGAACTTCTATTCTGATTCAGGTGTAGTTTGTGGTTCCTTGTATTATTCATGAAAAGGTTGCCTCAGGGCAGGGTATAAATATATAATAAGGCACAGCAGTATGTACAACTTGCTAAATGTTAAAACATGTTCATGTTTTTCAATATATTAAAATAAAAAAGAAATATTTCAATAGGGAAAAACTGCAGTAAAACCTTATCAAAATGTTAACGTATTAAAAATGTCTTAACTGAAAAGTTAAAAATCAGTTAATATCTCTTAACTGAAAAGCAATTAATCTCTATCAGTCAGGGGTTCTCCAAATTTATTTGTAGAGCAACTAATAATTCATAGAATAGTGCAGAATGTAAACATATAAAACTAGGGGTGGAGGAAAGAGTTTGAGGTGTATTTTCTATAGAAGATTAATATGTTTCAACTTTGAGGGGATCCCTGGGTGGCTCAGCGGTTTGGCGCCTGCCTTTGGCCCAGGGCGCGATCCTGGAGTCCCGGGATCGAATCCCACGTTGGGCTCCCGGTGCATGGAGCCTGCTTCTCCCTCTGCCTGTGTCTCTGTCTCTCTCTCTCTCTTTCTCTCTATGTCTATCATGAATAAATAAATAAATAAATCCTTAAAAAAAAAAATATGTTTCAACTTTGAAAAATACAAGGGCAGCCTGGGGGCTCAGCGGTTTAGCACAGCCTTCAGCCTTCAGCCTTCAGCCTTCAGCCTGATCCTGGAGACCCAGAATTGAGTCCCATGTCGGGCTCCCCGCATGGAGCCTGCTTCTCTCTCTCTGTCTCTCATGAATAAATAAATAAAATCTTTAAAAATAAAGAAAATGATTTGAGTCAAATATCTGGATGCCCAAGTTGAAGAACGCTAGCACAGTGCAGGGGAAACCAAGGACTGAATGGAACGATGGCTAAAGCCTAATGTCACTACAAATGTAGCCCCTTTGCCTGACTAGAAAAAACTCTGGCCTTCACGGTTGCTCATGATCAGCTCTGTCTTTGGTCTTTTCTCTCTCTCTGTCTCTCATTAATAAATAAATGAATTAAATCTTAAAAAAAAAAAGACAAAAACAGCATTTCCATTCCAAAGCATAACTAAGGCACTGTTTTGAATAACTACGCTTACTTTGAAAAGTTTCTGGCACCACAAAAATATTCCAGTCAGAAAGAAATATTAAAAGTAGCTCCTTCCTACAATCTTTAGGAATTACTTCAGAAAATTTATTTGGACTTGTAATTGAGAGGAACAGAAGAAAACACATAAACAGTTTATTCAAACAAAAAAAAAGAATAGAAAGGTATTTCAGGGGCAATATGCTTCAAATATTCCTGTTAAAATCATAAACAAAAAGGAATTTTTTCTTTCTTTTTTTTTAAGGAACGTTTTCTAAAAGACCACGAAGGTCATCAAAGAATCCAGGCTCAACAAAAGACAGAAATGCCATTTAGACTACCCAGTGTAACTAGAAACCTAGAAAAATGATTATTACACCAAACACATTTAGAGTACATAAAGGTATACAAATACCTAAAAAAAAGTCATACCTAAAACTGAGAAAGCTTATAGTGTAACATTTTAAACACCAAAATAAATTTCAAAATATGATAATACTAAGTCACTCAACACTAATGACATGATGAAAATGAGATGGATTAATTAAGAGAAGCTGCTCTTTATTTTGGCAGTGAATATACCATGAAGAAATCCAGAGCATTTTCCTTGCTTTACAGATAAATATGACACCAATGACCAATCATTAGTTAGGGCTTCCAGTAGGAACTTAATGGTTCAGCACATAATCCTTTCTAAACCCTATCCAATTCTCAAGGGCCATTTCAAATTAAAATTTATCTCCTCCTTAAAGTACCCAAGAAAAACTCCTTTGGGCCTGAGAACCTTTCTCCTTTGGTGGTATTTGCCATGTAGCACCTAATATTATACTGCGTTGACCAGTCATTTAACATTTACAAAGTCATTTACACTTCTCAACAGTGGCTCCTTAACGACTATAAACACGTCATATCAGGCTGTAAATAATACTCTGAAAGAAGTAAAAAAAAAAAAAAAAAAAAAAAGATGATGCCCCAAGTAAACACTCGCTAAGCACCCACTGTACATTAAACTACCTGTGAATTAAAAACATTAAAAATGGTCTTTAAAAGTGTGAATTATCAAAAGTGTGAATTATCTCAGATAAAAATAATTTTAATAATTCATACACACTGCTCTCCTTAAGAATATCTTAATAATTCTCTCATGCAGGTTTCAATTTTATCTTTCATGTAAAAAAATCTAACATCAAGTTCAACTTCTTTTATTTCCAGACTTACCTACAAATACCTAGTCAGAATTAACCTTTCTCCCATATTCTCTGCTACCACTTTTTACACTTGTATCTTGAGCTAGATTAGTTTTTTTTTTTTTTTTTTTTTTTTTAAGAATCACTGAGCACATATTACCAGGTACTAGAATAGGAACTAAGGTTCCAGGATCAGCATCAGAACATGGACTTGCCCTCATGGAGCTTACAATCTAGTTATCTTGTAAATAACTATATACTTTACTTAAAAGTCCAGAAAAATGGCCAGAAAGTAGAGGATCCTCACTGAAACTATATAATAGGTGGGCCTAATTTTTGGAAATCAAGAAAAGCCTCCCTGAAGAAATAACCTGAGATCTATTTGTTTAAAAAAAAAAAAGATGACACAAGATGCTTGTACAAAGAACAGTTTGGAAGGAGGTAAAGAGTGAGACTACTAGTAGTACGGAGGCCATTAAGAAGAGCTGAACAGTCAAGTGGCCTAAGTATGGTGACAGTGAAGGTGTGAAAGAAATGGCAACATTTGAAATACAATGACAGGACATGAATATGGAGGACTAGGGAAAGGGAGGAGAGTTAGGGATGCCTCCCCAAGTTTGCAAGACAAGCAACCACGTGGTCAGAATCACCAATTACCATTAGGATAGAAATGGCACATGGAGACAAGGGGCATCAAGAATTAACTTTTAGACATTAGTTCAAGAAGCCTGAGCAACAGTTAAGTAAAGTAGAGATAAATACTAGTCTGGCACTTAGAAAAAAGATCTCTGCTGAAGATGTAAATTAGGGACGACCTGAGGATATAGGTGGTACCTCAAAGCCACTGGAAATAAGATTCTCCTCAGTAAAAGAGTAAGAAAACAGACTAGAACTAAGCTCGGATGAAATACATGTATTTGATGAGCACCTACAATATAATGGACACTTATAAAATCATTAAGAAAAAGACCTACAGGGGATCCCTGGGTGGCGCAGTGGTTTGGTGCCTGCCTTTGACCCAGGGCGCGATCCTGGAGACGCGGGATCGAATCCCACGTCGGGGTCCCAGTGCATGGAGCCTGCTTCTCCCTCTGCCTGTGTCTCTGCCTCTCTCTCTCTCTCTATCATAAATAAATAAAAATTAAAAAAAAAGAAAAAAATTAAAAAAAAAAAGACCTACAACCCAAAATAAAAACAGGAAAAAGAATACAAACAAGTCACAGAAAGATAAATACAAATGTTTTTAAAATATTGAAAAGACATGTGGTCTACCTTAAGAGAAATATAAATTAAAACTATAATAAAATAGAATTTCTAGTATATAAGACTAGAAAAGATTTTAAAAATTATCAACACTGCATTACCGAGAACGTGGGTGAGTTAGTGGTCTCATAAATAAGCAGTCTCATGAATAAATGCCCTCCTTCTGGAGTACAATTTGATAGACCTTATCAAGATAAAAACCACACGTCTTTTGACCAAGGAATTCTATTTCTATTAATTTATTATAGAGGTACATATTCACACATGTACCAAAAAACATAAGAATAATCAATGCGGCAGTGTTTGCAGTAGTAAAAGAAAAGCATGGAATCAGCCTAAGTATCCATCAGAGATCTGGTTAAACAAATTGAAGTAAAAGCAAACAATGGGTTATTAGTTGTAAAAAAAAAAAAAAAAACCCAAGAGGCGGGCAGCCTGGGTGGCTCAGCGGTTTAGCACCACCTTCACCCCAGGGTGTGATCCTGGGGTCCCGGGATCGAGTCCCACGTTGGGCTCCCTGCATGGAGCCTCCTTCTCCCTCTGCCTGTGTCTCTCCCTCTCTCTCTCTCTCTGTCTCTCTCATGAATAAATAAATAAAATCTTTAAAAAAAAAAAAAAAACCCAAGAGGCAGAACTCACATAGATCTCTAAAATTAGGGTATCAGGGATGCCTGGATGGCTCAGTGGTTAAGAGTCTGCCTTTGACTCGGCATGAACCTTAGATGAGGATTTCCAAGGACGAGTCCCACATCAGGTTCCCCATGAGGAGCCTGCTTCTCCCTCTGCCGGTGTCTCTGCCTCTTTCTGTGTGTCTCTAATGAATAAATAAATTAAAATCTTAAAAAAAAAAAAAAAAAAGCTAAGAGAAAACAAGCAAGGGGCATAAGTGTGTCTAGTATAAAAAGGGGAGTTAGAGGATATATATATATATATATATATATATATATATGCTGGTACATGCATATGAAATATCCAAATGGCTAAAAAAACTGTTAACGGTCACTGTTTCTCAGGCGAACTGAAGCATTAAGTTAACAGAGTTGGAGGAAAACTTGTGGTAGGTAGGAAATCTGACCTCCCTTCCAAAGACATCCATGCCTCAATTCCACAGACTTGTAAATAATTGATCATTCAGGGCAAAGGGGACATTGGAAATGTGATCAAAGATCTTGAGACTTGGGAGATTAACCCTGATTATCCACATGGGCCCAATGGGGTCCTTATAACGAGGAGGAAGGAGAATCATTATCAAGAGAAGGGGTTGTGGCCTTCCCTAGAGGAAGAGCCTCTTAAAGAGAAGAGTCCTGTCAACACTTGATTTTAGCAGAAGAATAAAACTCACTTTTAGACTCCTGATCTCCAGATATGCAACGGTAAATGAATCTGTACTGTTTTAAGCCATTACATTAGTGTTAATTTTTCACAACAGTAATACGAATTTAATATACTTTTCATGTACAAACATTTTTTACCATCTGATTTTTTTTAAACCATGCACATACAACATTGTTCCAAAAAGAGGCTGTATACTAGGTTGCTTTTCATTAACACATGTCCTTACTTTTACTCTCAAGAGCAAGTCAGCAGGTAATCTCTTTAAGATTGAGGTGAAGTAACAGACACAAACACCAATGGAACAGAATTGAGAGTCCAGAAATAAGCCCATGCATACATATATGGCCAAGAACACTCAATGGCAAAATGACAGTCTTCCATAAATGATGTTGGGAAAACTATACTCATATGTAGAAGAAAGAAATTGAACCCTACCTCACATCACTCACAAAAATTAACTCGAAGTAGATTAAATATTTAAATGTAAAGCCTAAAACCATAAGACTTCTAGAAGGAAACATAGGGGAAAAGCTCTGACATCGACCTTGGCAATGATATTTTTTTGGATATGAAACCAAAAGCTCAAGCAACAAACCCAAAATAAAGAGCAACTACATCAAACTAAAAGGCTTCTCCACAGCAAAAGAAACAATCAACAAAATTAAAAGGCACCTTTCTCAAAAAAATAAATAAATAAAATAAAATAAATAAAAGGCACCTTTCTCTATGGGAGAAAATATTTATAAACTGTCTCTGATAAGAAGTCAGTACCCAAAATAAATAAGAAATTCATACATTTCAGTAGCAAAACAAACCAATAATCAGATTTAACAATGGGCAAAGCGTATTTTCCCAAAGAAGATATATAAATGGCCAACAGGTACATAAAAGGGTGTCCAATCACTAATCATCGGCGAATGCAAATCAGAACCCCTGTAAGATATCAACTCACATCCGGTAGATTGGTTGTTATCAAAAAGAGAGACCACAAGTGGTGGAGAGGATGGGATTAGTGGAACACTTACGCACTATTGGTGGGAATGAAAACTGATACAGCCACTATGGAAAACAGCAGAGAGGTTCCTCAAAAAATTAAAAATAGAACGAATATCTGATCCAGCAATTCCACTCCTGGGTATCTATCCAAGGAAACAAAATCACTGAAGAGGTATCTGCACCTCTCTTTACTGAAACCTTATTTATCAGAGCCAAGACATGGAACAACCTAAGTGCCTTTAAACAAATGAGTGAATAAAGAAAAAAAAAAAAATATATATATATATATATATATACCTACACAATGGAATATCAATCAGCCATAAAAAAGGAAATCCTATTATTTGCAACAATATGGACAAAACCTAAAGCATTATGCTGGGAGGTAAGTCACACAGAAAAAGACAAATGTTGTATGATCTTACATATATGTGGAATCTAAAAAACAGTAAGCTGGTGGTGGCCAAGGGCTGGGGTTGGGGGAAATGTTTCAAGGTGGTCACAAACTTCTAGTTATGAGTAAAGTTCTTGAGATCAAACATACAAGATGATTACTGCAGCTAACGATACTGTCCTATACACTTGAAAGTTGCTAAAAGTGGCAGCTACGTGAGATGATGTATTATTACCTAAGCTCATTGTGGAAGTCATTTCACTATATATCAAATCATACACTGTACGTCTTAAACTTATACAATGTTCTAAGCCAATTACATCTCAATGCGGCTAGGAAAAAAATTTTAATTGAATCAAAAAATTTAAATTTAAAACCACCACCACCACCACAATTTAGTAATTTACAGCTTGCATTTATAGGTGAGTCCAACAGCACGAAATTCTTGTCATTAAGGAATATGCAGTGAGGTCAAGGAACACTTAATGCCCTCAGTTACATGTCAAGGTAAATCGAGTGAGGAGGATGGCATACTTTCAAACGTTTTATAATCTAACTAGGGAGGAAAATAAACACACTTAAACTTTATAATAATGAGATCATATAAAAAAAGAATATATGGGAGTGCCTTGTGGCATAGTACACACCAAACTAAAAACTTTTAATATGCTAAAAACTTTTTGCCATGCAGAATAAAGAAGTACTGGGTGGGATGAATTAGTTTGAAAAGACTGTTCACATTAGTTGAATCAAGTTTTGGTATAACAAAGAAACAGGAATTTGGAAAGTTCCCAGAGGGAATAAGAAATAAAAGTAACAAGACTAGACAACTACAAGCTCCACGGCTAACCATTTACTACTATTACTGTATTTACTAAGTGCTAGACGCTGGGCTTAGTGGCTTCCACTGGATTTTCCCTGGCAGGTCTACGAGGCACCTCCTGGGGATCATCCCCCTCTAACAGGTAGGACAACTGAGGCCTGGAGGCGGTAAGTTCACCAAGACCAAATTTTAGCAGAGCCAGGTGTCAAACTCGGTCCTCTGGGACTCCATAACCACACTCCAAACTGTACTGAGACGTTTAGAGCAGCCGATATAAAAAGATGGAGAAATGAATGAATGAGTAAGTAGGGAGAACCTCCAGGGCCAAGCTGAGCTGCTTTAACCTCAAGGGCGCCCAGAGCAGAGCCACGGGTCGTGTACCAGGAAACCGAAGGGCGGGAATTTGCCAGGACAACAGACTCCCAGGCCCCCTCCGCTTCGTGGGACAAGGCGCTCCCCCCACCACGCGGCCCAGGGCAACTGCAGCCAAGTGCCAACCGACCCAGTGGCACTGCCTCGGGGCCCGCTCCGTACCCCGGGGGCCAGGCGGCGGCGGCGGCGGCGGCGCAGGGAGCAGGGAGCCCCTGGGCCGAATCCTCGCGCTCGGGGAGGACCCAGAGCAGAGGCCGCAGGGACGCGGGCACCGGGGGCAGCAAAGTGACCGGCGCACCGCAGGAGGGCAGAGCAGCGGGGGACGAGGCCTTTCGCGACCACAAGCTTCTTCACATTGTTGCTTTTACGAAAAACTGGTGGAGCTCAGCGGTTCAGCATCGCCTTCGGGACAGGGCGTGACCCGGGGTCCCGGGATGGAGTCCCGCGTCCGACTCCCTGCGTGGCGCCTGCTGCTGCCTCGGCCTGGCCTGGGTCTCTGCCTCTCTCTCTCTCTCAGGAATAAATAAATAAAATATTTAAAAATAAATAAATAAAAACTGGTTGAAAATAAATATTCATCAAACTGTATCCTAAAAAAATCAAACAGTGTCCTAGTCAGGAATCATTCTAAGGACTATTCTAATGAAGTCTAAGTTTAAAAAAAAAAAAAAAAGGCAGAAACCAAAAAAGAAGAAACCATCGTATTTGCAACATAACGTAAGGGGTAATTTTAAGCAAGGGAATCCTAAATACGGGATCCAGATGCTGATCCAGAGCCCGAGGGGCTCCTGAACGTTGCAGGTTCATGGAAAGGAAACACCAGAGGGTTTCAGAGTTTTCTTCCTTGGAGCGGACAACGGATGGACGAGATCCTTACTACGAACCTTCCCGCGTCCCCCAGCGACCTCCTTACTACGAACCTTCCCGCGTCCCCCAGCGATCTCCTTACTACGAACCCTCCCGCGTCCCCCCAGCGAGCTCCTTACTACGAACCTTCCCGCGTCCCCCAGCGACCTCCTTACTACGAACCCTCCCGCGTCCCCCAGCGAGCTCCTTACTACGAACACT
The DNA here is from genome assembly GCF_048164855.1 of Canis lupus baileyi. Lineage (NCBI taxonomy): Eukaryota > Metazoa > Chordata > Mammalia > Carnivora > Canidae > Canis > Canis lupus. The sequence continues at coordinate 61,054,673 of NC_132850.1, read as the reverse complement.
CCCGCCTCCCCCAGCGATCTCCTTACTACGAACCCTCCCGCCTCCCCCAGCGAGCTCCTTACTACGAACCCTCCTGCGTCCCCCAGCGAACTCCTTACTACGAACCCTCCCGCCTCCCCAGCGACCTCCTTATTACGAACCCTCCCGCCTCCCCCAGCGACCTCCTTACTACGAACCCTCCCGCGTCCCCCAGCGACCTCCTTACTACGAACCCTCCCGCGTCCCCCAGCGAGCTCCTTACTACGAACACTCCCGCCTCCCCCAGCGAGCTCCTTACTACGAACACTCCCGCCTCCCCCAGCGAGCTCCTTACTACGAACACTCCCGCCTCCCCCTCAGCGAGCTCCTTACTACGAACCCTCCCGCGTCCCCCCAGCGAGCTCCTTACTACGAACACTCCCGCCTCCCCCAGCGAGCTCCTTACTACGAACACTCCCGCCTCCCCCAGCGAGCTCCTTACTACGAACACTCCCGCCTCCCCCTCAGCGAGCTCCTTACTACGAACCCTCCCGCGTTCCCCAGCGAGCTCCTTACTACGAACCCTTCCGCGTCACCACACACTCGATTCCTCCTAAAAAACGGCAGGACAGTCGGAGCGTCCGGAGGAAGGAGGGCGTGGGGGCGGGCCCGGGGGCGGCGGCGCCTTCCCAGCTCCCCGACCTTCTCCCCCGCCCCCCGCGCCCCACATCGCTGAGGAGCACGGAGAGGCAGGCGCGACTCTCCCTCCGCGCACACCCCCCCCCCGCCGCTGACCCACCCGGCCGGCCCGTCGGCCCCTTCCCGCGCCGCAGCACCCCGAGCCCGCCCCCCCCCCCGCCCGCGGCCGACGGGAGCTCGGGGGCCCACCATGCCGCTGCCGTCCTCGCCGCCCCGCGGGAGCCACCGGCGACCGCGACCGCTCGGGGGAAGACGAGGCCTCCACACACGCGCTGGCCGCGGAAGCCGGGCGGCGCGGCCGGAAGGGGCGGGGCAAGTGCGAGCCTCTGAAACGTCCCCGGGAGCCCGCGCCGTGTCTTTTTGAGCCCGTGTTTGGACTTCCCAGGCCTAGGCCGGGCGGCTTGCGACCCCCCACACGGCAGGGACCCCCCCCCCCGGGGCCGGAGGGCGAGCGGGGCCCGCGTCCAGGGTGAGGCCTGGCGTTTGAGCGGAGCTCGCCGACGTGCGACGCCCCCGGCCAGGGGCTCCCGGGGTCCGCGTGCGGGTGCCCGGCGACTTCCGGCCGGTGCGCAGCCCCGCGGCACAGCTTCCGGCGCGGCGAGGTGGGCGGTCCCCGGCGGGCGGTGAAGGTTGACCCGACGCGGAGGCCCGGGGACCGCGGCTGCATCCTCGGGCCTGCGGTGCGAGAACCGGACGGGAGGTGCACGACTCCAGGCCCAGATGGAAGCGGGTTTAAGCCCGAGTTGGCTCAAGGAGGAGCAGCGGCGTGCGGCTGCGCGGCCCGGGCACCTGGGTGCACACCTGGGTGCGGCCACCTGGACTCCACCGGGACTCGCAGCCCCAGGACCCGTGCGGAGGCGCGAGGCGCCGTCCTTGGGGTTTCCAGGGGGAGGGGCCGCCCGGGGACCCCGGCCATCCTGAGAGGCTCATTGCCCCCCCCCCCTCATTTTAATTTGGATTTTGAAAATTTCCCCCGTTCAGTCTCAATCCTTAAGTCGCACTGGCTACGGGCAAGACCTCCTGTGCAAATTACTCCGTAGCTCCGTGTCGCTGTTCGGGCGCCACCTGTAAAACAAACAAACAAAAAAATATGTAGCAAATGTAAAAGAGTTCTACAAAGTAAGCCTAAAAATAACGATGATGACCAAGATTTGGCCCTAATTCAAGGTATATATGCACCAGCGTGATGAGCGGAATGGGCCTCCTCTCCTCCCCTCCCAGTGCGACGCACCCGCCACCCAGTAACTGTGGGGCCAAGGAATTTAACAGAAACCCCCTGGGCCTGGGCTAACTCCACCCTGCGCTGCACGCCCCCCCCGACCCCCCATGACCTGCTTAGGGCCTAGGGCGCCCCCCACCCTGGTCAGGCCCCGAGGCCCGCTCCTGTAGGAATGCGGGACCCCCAACCCCGGAGAATGTAAACCCCGCCTTTTAAAGATTTTATTTTATTTATTTTTATTTTTATTTTATTATTTTATTTTATTTATTTTATTTTATTTATTTTATTATTTTATTCATCATAGACATAGAGAGAGAGGCAGAGACACAGGCAGAGGGAGGAGCAGGCTCCATGCAGGAGCCCGACGCGGGACTCGATGCTGGGACCCAGGTCACGCCCTGGGCTGAAGGCGTCGCTAAACCGCTGAGCCACCCGGGGATCCCCTAAACCCCGCCTTGTGCCCACCCAGCCGGACCAGAGCCATAGGCTGGTTCAAACGGTCGTATAACAAATAATTATGGACCAACTGCTCCCAATTAAAAAACAAATATTTCATGTTGGATTTAAGACACACGACTGTATCCTGGTTTTGAGAGATACCTCTAAAATATAAGGAAACAGGACAATTAAAAAATCAAATGGAAAGACATATGCTAAGCAAATAGTAGCCGAAAGAATATTAGTACAAATATATGAATGTTCTACGAAACAGGAAAAAGTATTATGATGCTTCGAGGTCACTTTTTAATGATGAAATTTTCCATTTTAAATTTATAGTTACCTAATACCATAGCCCCACATGTAAAATGGAAAGCCTGATAAAATCTCAAGGAGTAGTAGAAAAACAAATTGCTTTGTGGGGAAATTACCTTTTTTCACTAATTAATTGAACAAGTTGATAAAATACTGACAATGATTTGAAAGACTTGACCGCAACATAATTTGAACTAATGGATCTATTCGGAATATTGCTTCCAGTGCTTGCAGGAACACATACGTTTTCAAACATATATTATATAGTTATCAAAATTATCAAATATTGGGCCAGAAAGCAAGTCTAAGCAAATTTGAAAGGATTGAAATCCTACAGAATGTGTTCTCTAACCACCATGCAATAAAACTAGAAATCTACAAGATAGCTAGACAATTCCCATATACTTAAAAATTAAGAATAATACTTCCAAGTAAGTCATATGTCAAAGAAAAAATCATAATGGATATTAGAGAATATTTTGGGTTAGGGTTCCTGGGTGGCTCAGTGGTTGGAGTGACTGACTGCCTTTGGCTCAGGTCATGATCCTAGGATCCTGGGATCCAGTCTGCTTCTCCCTCTGCCTATATCTCTGGCTCTTTCTCTGTGTTATTCATGAATAAATAAAATCTTAATAAAAAATATTTTGGGCTGAACAATAACAAAATACTACATATCCAAATTTGTGAGATATATCTGAAGCAGTAATTAGCTCTTTTAGTATAAGTACTACAGCCTCAGCATAAACACTAGAGAAGAAAGGCTGAAAATTAATGAACTAATACATATCAAAGGGCCAGAAAAGGAACAACAGAAGAAATTCAAAGAACAGTAAAGTTGATACATTCCTGCATGCTCACTCAAAAAATTGGAAAAGATACAATTAACCAATATCAGAATTAAAACAAGGTGGCATTACTTCAGATTATGCATGCATAAAAATGCATAAAAGGATATTATGGCCAAATAAATAAAACAGACAAGTTCTTAGAAAATAATATAACCTATCGAAATGGATACAGAAGAATAGAAAACTTGAATAGTCTCATTATCATTTTAAAAAAATTGTTACTCAAATATCTTCCCATATTAAAATTACAGGTTCAGATTTCTTAGATTTTATAAATATATACAAATAGGGATAGAACAGCACTTCCTTAATATGTTAAAAATGTGGGTTAGTAGTGGTGACGGTGGGCATCATTGTCTTATTCCTGACCTCAAGAGAAAGCTTTTGTTTAGCCATTTTGGAAAACCACTCTGGCAATATCTAAAAAGTTGAGACGTGTACATCCCCTACCCCTGCATTGTCATTCCCAAACACATACCCCAGGACCGTGGGCATATGTATCTCAGGATATACATACAAAATACACATAAAATATTATGAGAATTGCTCATAATAACCCAAACTAGAAAAAAAAAACTAATTGTTCCTTAACAAAAGGATAGAAAAATAATCTGTGGCAAATTCCACGGAACAATGAAATGAGCAAACTACAGCTATGGTTAAACATGGATAAATTTCTAATTATAGCGTAAAAATTATAGACAAAATGATGCATCCAGTAAAATTCCATTTATGAAAAGTTCAAAAGTAGGCTAAATGAGCTACTCTGCATTTTTCACAGATATTTTCTTAAGTGGCCAGTGATCTTTCAAAACCTCAGTGGTGGTTATCTTGGTGTTTGCTTTACAATTTTTCTTTATGTGCCACATTTATGTTTTATGCACATTTTTGTTTGTAAGCTATACTTTCACTGCAAGAGGTGTTAACAAATTTTTAAGTGTGAATATATTACCCCATTGTCTCTTGAATCTGGTACTACTGATAAGAAGTCTCATGTTGATCTAATTTTTTGTTCTTTTGTGAGTGAGTGGCTTACTTTTCTGTAGGGAATCTTCTAATAATTTCTGTTGCCTTTGCTCTTCAATTTCGCTATAGTGTGACAAGGTTTTGGTATTTCCTAATATATATGGGTACGCTATGGATCTTTCAATTTCCTTTTTTGGGAAATTGAATGGATGTTGGGAAATTGAATTGAATGTTGATAATTCTATTCTCTGGATCCTCTAGCCCTTCTTTTATATTATCTATCTCTATTAATTTTTACTGCCCCTGGGTGAGTTCCTGATTTGATCTTTCAGTTTATGTCTTTGTTCTTTGCTATAATCATCCTGCTATATATTCCATCTATTGTCCTCTTCATTTCAACTCTTATTTTTCACATGGCATATATATATCATATATCATATGTTTTTTCTTTTTTTAAAGATTTTTTTTTATTTTTATTTTTTAGTTTATTTATGATAGGCAGACAGTGAGAGAGAGAGAGGCAGAGACACAGGCAGAGGGAGAAGCAGGCTCCATGCAGGGAGCCAAACGTGGGACTCATTCCCGGGGACCCGAGGATCATGCCTTGAGCCGAAGGCAGATGTTCAACAGCTGAGCCAACCAGGGGTCCCTATATCATTTGTTTTTAAAGTAATTTCTTATCCTTTTTGTTACCATATCCTTCCTCAACTCTTTTCAATATATATTGTGCTTATTTAAGATTATTGGTTCCAAAAAGTGTGCTTTATCCAGCATGTGTTGTTTAATTATTTTTTTCAACATTCTTTTCAAGCAGTTGTACTCCTCAGGTATGGCTTTTCCTTGAACCTGTGATACCACATTTCACCGATCGAATCAGCTCTCCTCTCCTCTTATGTGTACTGGGGAAGTGCTGAAAGTTAAACTCTCAACTATGTCCTTGGAAAATTGAGTTTGGTTCCACAGAAGAGAGCTCCAGGGACAGCAGAACTTTTGCTGACAGGAGAGCAGGAGGCACCAAGGTCCGAGGGCATCGACCCGACATTCCTGCGCCTGTCCTCATCGGCTCCTTATTTTAGCTGGGCTCCGTCTTCTCTGCTAGTGCCTCATGATGCTGGGAGGCCAGTGATGTTCCACATGACTAAGGTGAAGTAGGAGAGACAGGAGCTACAATTACACCCTCTCCAGATCCTCCCCCACCTGCCACGGATGTCCTCCTACCAGGCGACTGCTATGTTCTCTGCCTGCCTCCCGCCCCATCATTTGCTAGTCCCCATCCTCCTCCCATCCTCCTTGGGATTTCTCAGTTGTGATTCTACTTCAACTGCCAATTCTTTTCTGTTTCTATCATTTTTTCGGGGTTGATTTTGGAGTAGACTGTGCTACTTTATCATTTCATCCTACTTATTTTTAGAAGTGCTGATTATATTAGTACAATTGGCCTTTTGTTATACGTGCTATAATTTTTCTCTTGACCTGTTTGTGACAGTGTTGGGGAGAAATTATAAAATGTCTTTCAATAGGGAGTTAGTTGTTATGTAAATGGTTTAAAGATGGACCCTGTATATGGATCTTTTTTGTTTTCACCTTCACAGCAGTCTGGGACCTGGTAACTCAAAAGCCTAGTGGTACCAAATTCAAATTTTTATGCATCCAGTTGTTTGAATTATAGTTCAAAAAGGGAGATTTTTAGCTATTTCGAGCCTTCTTGTTTTGCATACCCAACCATCACCAGAAATCTGTTAGTCATAAGTAAGATAAATCCTGAGGCTGTAAATCCCTTCAGAATTCTTGGACTTAGAGTCTCTCCACCAGCTGGTGATTGATATCACATAGACACACAGCCCCTTCTCCAAACCCTTTCCCTAATCCACCTCTCCCCACTCCAGGTGGTGACCTTCACCATTCCCTTTGGAAGAAGTCATGAGCTGAAGGACTCCCCTCCCAATGCAAATCTGTCAAATCTCCTGCCAAATAAAGCACTTACTGTGCTATCATCTCCTGGTCTTATCCTTGAACTTGCTACAGTAAATATTTAACAAACAATTTTTTGCTGCTGTTTTAATAAATGATTGAAATCCATATGTACCTATGCGGGAAAATGTTGTATATATTGTTATTCATGTTTAGAAAATATCTGGAAGGATACACAAACTGTTCATCGTTTATGAGATTAAGATTGAAGTTGACGTTACTCAGAAAATAAAATTGTTTATTCTACAGAGTTTGAATTTTGAAAATAATGTATTTTATAACTTTTTTCCAATTAAAAAAAATGAGAAAAGTTGAATTTAAGGATCAAAGTGATCAAAGATTGTGGTGTCATTAGAGATGTGTTAACGCAAACAAAATAAAAGGGCTAGTAATCAACCTTGGGCTTCAAGTGTGCAGATCCTAACCTCTACTACCTCAGAATATGACCTTATTGGGACTTAGGGCCAACACAGGTGTATTTGGTAAGATGAGATCACTAGTGAAGAAGGGTGGGCCTCTAATTCAAAATGACTCATCCCTGAGAAGAAGATTAATTCGCACATGACACACACACACACACACACACACACACACACACAGAGGATGGCATGAGGATACTGGAATTATGCTGCTACAATACAAGTGTTATGGATAGAATTCTGCACCACCACCCCAAAAAAGATATATAGGAGTGCTAACTCCTACCTCAGAGTGTGATCTTATTTGAAGATTGTCCAGAAGTGTTCAAGTTAGAACAAAATAATTTAGGTGGGCCCTAACCCAATATAACTAGTATCTGTCTTTAGAGAAAGGAGGAATTCGGACCCAGACATGTGTAGAAGAAATAGAATGTGAAAAGCTACAGGGAGAAGACCCCCATCTACAAGCCAAGGAGAGAAACCTGGAGTAGATCCTTGCCTCCCAGTTCTCAGAGGACTTAACCCTAGTCACACATTGATTTTGGACTTCTAGTTTCCGAGCTCTGAGACAGTAAATTTCTTGTTTAAGCCATTCTGTTAGAGTAGACCCATCAAACACTCACCAAAGCAGATCCACTGCTTCCTCCACTTCTTGTTCTCTAATTCTACTTGCTTGCATTAAATTTAATCTTCTAAATCTAAATTTAATCTTAATATACCATGTATATTTTTTTCTGGAGCTACCAATACAAAGAACTCCCTACCTAAGTCCTCTATTAACTGACTTGTGCACTATTGCAATAGCTGTACCTTCCCTACAATTTTTTTTTCCAGCTCCATCTTTCCTAACACTACCGAAGCAATTTTTTTTTTAATTTTATTTATTTATGATAGTCACAGAGAGAGAGAGAGAGAGAGAGAGAGGCAGAGACACAGGCAGAGGGAGAAGCAGGCTCCATGCACCGGGAGCCTGACGTGGGATTCGATCCTGGGTCTCCAGGACCGCGCCCTGGGCCAAAGGCAGGCGCCAAACCGCTGCGCCACCCAGGGATCCCGAAGCAATTTTCTAAAGCACTCCCATGATCAAGACATTCAGATGATGAAAATCTTTCTATTATAACACCCTTAACCCAAGAGCAAGAGAACAAAGGAAGACTAAGAAACTATTCACTTGGCTTTGTTTCAAGGTCTTTTCAAAGGCAGGCTTCTTGTTTCCCCCCTCACCGTTTCTCAGCATAAATCTTTTCTTCCTGTGGGATTAGTAATTCTCTTTTCTGCTCTCATAACTTTGTTCATTTCCTCTCTTATTTACACTAACCAAGATTCTACTCATTCTACGAAGTATACGTCAAAAAATTTCCTCTTCCATGGTGCCTTTCCTGGTTGATGGCTGAGAGTATTCCTTGGCCCTGGTTTTACACTTGGCACCCATAAGCACTTACTATAATTATGTGTGTGCCGTCTGTCTTGTCTGTTAGATTTAAGTCCAGTATCTGGAGACCGGAACATCTTTGGATCATCTATAGAGCATTGCATAAGCTTGTTTTCTATCAAGCATGCAATAAGAAATGAATAAATTTTAGATAGCAAAAAAAAAATCTGCATTGGTTCTTAAGTATAAAAAATATTGTTTCAGGGCAGCCCCGGTGGCTCAGTGGTTTAGCACTGCCTTCGGCATGGGGTGTGATCCTGGAGACCCGGGATCGAGTCCCACATCGGGCTCCCTGCATGGAGCCTGCTTCTCTCTCTGCCTGTGTCTCTGCCTCTCTCTCTCTCTCTCTGTCATAAATAAATAAATAAAATCTTTAAAAAAATATTGTGTCAAAGATTGTTTTGAGCGTGAAGACACATGTAAATCAACAGCATTATAAGATTATGTACACAGCGCAGCCAAAGTTAAATATTAATATGTGGTAGACCTTGTGAATTGTCTACCAGTACTGGTTCTTCCTTTTGTCTTAGTATTTTAACCTCTTACCCTAAGTTTTGACAGAGCAATGGCTATGAAGCTGCATTTCCCAATATCCCGTACTGTTGGGTATGTCTAGCAGGTAAGTTTTCACCAATGGAATATGAGAAGTAAAATTAATAATTTCTGGGACACCTCCTAGAAAAGAAATTGATTGCCTTCCTTCTTTCTTTTTTTGTTGTTGTTCTTTCCTATGGGAGGAGGAAGTGGACAGGACAGTTTCCACTTTCAACTTTGCAGATGAGGCATTACCTGAAAGAATGACTGGATAAGACAAAAACAAAGAATGTGGGACTCCTTAAAACCCATTGAACATAGGGATCCCTGGGTGCCTCAGTGGTTTGGTGCCTGCCTTTGGCCCAGGGGGCAATCCTGGAGTCCCGGGATCGAGTCCCACGTCGGGCTCCCGGCATGGAGCCTGCTTCTCCCTCTGCCTGTGTCTCTGCCTCTCTGTCTCCCTCTGTGTGACTATCATGAATAAATAAATAAAATCTTTTAAAAAAATAAATAATAAATAAATAAATCTTAAAAAAAAAAACATTGAACAGAGCTACCTGGCAAGACTGGACCTTCCACCATCTTCCGAATATTTATGTGGAGAAGAAACAAACTTAAATCTTACTTGAGCTACTGCTACTTCCTTTTTTGTGTGGTTGTTTTGTTACCATAGCCATACAACCTGGAAAATATTCTACAATACAGTAATAAAAATTGAACACTTATTCTAAACAAGATACTGAAATAATCTTCAAGCATCATTCTCAATAGCTATTATGATTTCTTTGATTGAATTTCAATAAAGTATAATAACCAGTGTTTATAATGATGGCCATTAGTCACCAAAGAAAAGGTTAATGTTTCATGGACCCTTTATAAGAAGAAAGGTAGATATATTTGATGTATTTTAGAGTTTCACAGCTATTCAAATGCAAACTTTGTGTGTGTGTGTGTGTGTGTGTGTTTAACAGAGCAATTCTAAATCTCTCTCTGGAAAATTCAGCTGACCATAACATAGGGATTTTTTTTTCAAAGTTCTTAAAAAGAAGATTTTATTAGACTGAGCTTTGGGGGACATATTTTTTAAATGACACTGAAAAGGTTAGCAATAATTAGTACAGATAGGAATCCCAAACTCCAAAGTCTTCTGGGGTCAGAGTGGTAATGTCACTATATGGAAGACAGTAGAAAATGGTGTAGCTTGGACTGTTGTTACCCAGAGAATATCTGTTCCTTATAAGGTACTAACATTCAAAATATGTTCAAATACCAGTTGAGGCTCTGATAGAGTAACTGGAATGAGACCCTCTAGCCATAAACAACTAGAAAACTAGACAAACTATGCAAGTTTCCATAGACTGGAAAACAGACAACACAAGACAGTCATCCCTAAAAAGACATAACTGAGGTGAGCCATATCATCTTCCTGGAGGCACGTTCCAGACAGCGTTACAGGGAAGGGTGTCTCACACAGAGCAAGGCAGTTCGGTAGAGGCAAGGGAAGGGAGACCAGAACTCCGGAGGGCCAATTGGCTAGAATTTTGGAATGAGATTGCTTACAAGAAGGAACATGCCAACCCAAAGACCTCTAGAATCTTCAAAGATGTATCCTTGTGCAAGGTAGACTTCTACAAGGACAGGCAAGTGACAACTTGGGAGCAATAAATCAAACCGTTCCCAGAGCTCACATTGTGCTGAGACACATCTGAGTCTTGACCAGCCGCAGTGGAGAGTCCATGATGACACTCAGGGCATTCGGCGGAGAAACCTCAGAGGCTACACTTGTGTGTGAGCTAAACTAACACCAGAGTGAAGCATACTTTATATCTATCTGCCTTAATACACTTAAAATTCTTAAGATCACCAACCTGCCTGATAGAGTCCAACATCCTAAGGGTTTAACAAAGTAAAATCTAGCACTGTAAAATGTCCACCATTTAATAATAATAATAATAATAGTAAATTAGTTATTTCAAACAGCAGAATAGAAATCAGTGAAAAAAAGAGACAGAGATAATAGGCTTACCAGAGAAGTACTTTTTCCCCCTCAGCTTTATTGAAATAAAATTGACAAATAAAATTTGTAAGTTTAAGGCATACTATGTAATAATTTAATAAAGTGTATATAAAGTGAAGTTATTAGCACAATAAGATTAGTTAACATATCTTTCACTGCACCTAGTTATATTTTTCTGTGTGCTGTGAACTTTTAAAATCTACTCTCTCAGCAACTTTCAATAGGAAACACTGTGCTGCCAGAACTTATTCATCTGAGAAGCACTTCCTCTTTACTTTCCTGAATATGTTACTGCCTGTCCCCACCTCCCCTAAATAAGAACCCTCTAAACTATGGGAAAAGTATGATAGGCAATAAAAATATCTGTCATAATTTTCAAAGCAATAATTCAAGAAAGTAGAGCACCAAGAATCTTCCTCTCTTGCTCCATAGTCAGCCTACTAAACTAAACAAATTCAAACAATGGAAGAAAAAAGATGAAGTCAGCATGTGTGCCTTTCTTTTATATAATTCCATTTTAACAAAATTCAACAGTTCAGGGAAGGTGTAAGTGAAAAGCCAATGTTTCTAACCTCTAAATAATAATTCACTCTCACATTGCAAAAATGTTATTTTCACAAATCAGTGTAGACACCTAAGTAACCTGCATGTATGTTTTATTTTCTCTACTGCAGTCCAGTAGAAAGTGTACTTAGCAGTTCCTGCTGCTCACATTTTCCCTCCAGAGCTATCTGTATGAGTGATCCTGCTAGGTTTCATTTTCATTTGAAGCATGCACTACAACAAATACTTTTCCGTACTATGAGAAAAAAGTTGTAATGGAAAATTTAGACAAAGAGAAACAATACATTTTATTTATTTTTTAACAGACCTTAAGTCAGAGGTCAAAACCAGCAGCTTGAAGACAGGTTTTTCGGTTTCTGTGGGGTTTTTTGTCCAACCAAATAAAATGTTCACAATTTTTTCAATTTTCTTTCTTTTTTTTTAATTTTTTCAATTTTCAATGTCTTTAGTGGGCTTATATTCTCCAGTTTGTCATATACCACTCCAACCCTCTTAGTTTACTTCCAGCGCTCATATACTATTTACGATACTTCCTAACCCAGGTACCTCCTAATTCAGGCACTTGTAAGTAAAGTAAGTAAATCCCTACTTTGTGTGAATAAGCCAAGATTAATAATTTCTATTTTGGAGAAAACTTACAAAATGACCTGTAAAATGAGTGATGGGCTTTTTCCAAGACAACTAAATTTTTAATATGTTGGCTTAAATTTTTTTGACAGGCTTTTTGTCAAGAGTAGCCTCTTCTAAATGGAGAAAACAGAACATGGTATCATTTCTTTGATTTACTTGACTGAATTATTTGACTGAATTCACAGACACATTGGGTGTTTTTACATAATCAAATTATGTATACTTTATATTTGTATGGTTATTTTCAATTGTATATTTTAAAACATATTTTAAAGGATTTCAATGCTTAAAGAAATATTAATAATTTATATATAACTTTCCAGACTTCCCTCAAAAAATCTCAGAACACTTAAAAATGTTTCACAGATAATTTATAAAATATTATTTTCTACATAGTATGAAAAATCTGCAGTCTCATTGAATGACAAGGGAAAATTCACTATCTACGGCAATAAATCTCCAAGACTACATTCTTAACAAAAATTGACCTATACTAGTGTTAATAACTTTCCATTTAATACTTTGGGAAATAGTTGTGCAATACTTTAAATGAATGGAAAAATTGGGGAACTTGAAATGTTAAGTAGTTTCTAAATCTCCCATGCTTTTTTCATGTGAACACTGTTTCATAGATCATTTTTATGCTATGTTGTTTATGAATTATTTGGATTTATTAGAGCTCTCCTCAGCCAAAATAATGGTGAGTTACCTTTGTTTACATTAACTGCTTTCTTGTTACCCCCTAGCAATGTGCTATTATGATGCTGTGAATACTTTTTTTCTCTAATTCCCATATTTACCATCAGCTCTAATCAAATGTTTTTACATTCTTTTCCTTTATTTGTCTAAAAAAGATAAACAAACATTAATTTACAAGGAGCATGGGGAGTAACGAATCCAAGATGACCTTCAGGACTTTTCCAAATCCAACATTCCTTCAACAAATCTTAAGATCTAGTTAACATCATACCATGATGGTCTACTCTAATATGTATCCTTAGAAATTAAAATGATACAATTAGTTCAAGTGGCAAATAACATTTAAAATATTTTCCTGAGATATAATGTAAGAGACATATGAAAAGTAGCAGGACAACACTGAGTTAGTTGTTTACAGCCTGATTGTATTTTGAAATGATTTCGGAAGCTTTTCAAATTAATGATACCTGTATCCATCACCCAGAATTTCTGATTTGTTTGAAATGCAGCAGAGACATGAGAGTTTTCAAAAAAAAAAAAAAAAATTCCCCAGATGATTTTATACTACAACCAATATAGAACCACCAGTCCTAAATCCATCTAAGTCCAATTTAAGAACAGTTTATCTGTTCTTAACTGACTAAATATTAGAATCAACAAGTGCATTTAAAAATATATTGCTTCCCAGACTCTAGTCCCATAAATTCAAATTACTTATCTTGAGGGGGAACCCAAGCATTATTTTGTTGTCGTTGCTGTTCCCTACGTTGGGATTTTGATGTCAAGTCAAAGTTAAGCACTATTGCTCAAGTATCAAGTTGGTTGCCACTGCAACCATGAAAAAGGATGTATCATCGTGTTTTTGTTTTTCTGATGACGCACGGTGATCATGAACTGCTAGAAGAGCTCAATGACACAGATTTAGCTTTATAACGAATCTAAGTAGCTTTGGATTAAAAGTCACTCATAGTAACAGTTACAGTACTTTTAGGGTCTACTGGGAACATCGCAGTACTAGATACTCTCCCACTGAGCAGATTTGTTCTTCCTGCAACTTTTAGTTAAATAAGGCCTTGTACCTCCATCTATGACTCAGAGCCAGAATTCTCCGTTGCTCTGAGCAAGTCTTTGTTGGCATAGCGTTGCCACGTTGGTTAGACTGAGAGGGACTCTGGATCATTTTTACTAATGCTCCGCGACAAAGCAGCGAGGAAGTCTTCAATACACGCTGAATGTATTAAAAGCAAAGCACAGCCTCATAAATAGCTTCCTGTAACACACGGAAATAAGAATGACCTCTTTTGGATTTACAACATGAAGATACGTATAAAGAAATCTCATTATTTTTAATAAAAGTTTGAACATGGAAGGCCACAGAATTCATATAAAAAATGCAATCTATTGGGAGTGGAAGGACACAGCCCTGCGCGGTAGAAGAAGAGGTACACGGTGACTCTTGAGCCTCGCCATGGGTCTCTAATCTCGCCGTGGGTCTCTAGTCTCGCGGGGGCTGCTGAGTCTCTCGGTGGCTGCTGAGTCTTGCCGTGGTCCCTAGCCTCCCCGTGGGTCCCTAATCTCACCGTGGGTCTCTAGTCTCGCGGTAGGTCCTGAGTCTCGTGGTGGCTGCTGAGTCTCCCGGTGTGTGCTTAGTCTCCCCGTGGGTCCGTAATCTCGCTGTGGGTCCCCAGCCTCGCAGGCGGTCCCTAATCTTCCCATGGGTCCCTAATCTTGCCGTGGGTCCCTAGCCCCGCTATAGGTGCCTAGCCTCACCATGGGTCGCCAGCCTCGCGGTGAGTCTCTAATCTCACGGCGGGTCTCTATTCTCCTGGTGGCTGCTGAGTCTCGCGGTGGCTCTTGAGTCTCGCGGTGGCTGCTGAGTCTTGCCGTGGTCCCTAGCCTCCCCGTGGGTCCCTAATCTTGCCGTGGGTCTCTAGTCTCCTTGTAGGTCCTGAGTCTTGCAGTGGCTGCTGAGTCTCGCAGTGGGTCCTTAGCCTCCCCATGGGTCTCTAGTCTCGCAGGGGCTGCTGAGTCTCGCAGTGGGTCCTTAGCCTCCTCGTGGGTCTGTAATCTCGCTGTGGGTCCCCAGCCTCGCGGTGGGTCCCTAGCCCCCAGTGGGTCTCTAATCTCGCCGTGGGTGTCTAGTCTCGCGGTGGCTGCTGAGTCTCGCGGTGGGTCCCTAGCCCCCGGTGGGTCTCTAGTCTCGCGGTGGGTCTCTAGTCTCGCGGTGGGTCTCTAGTCTCGCCGTGGGTGTCTAGTCTCGCGGTGGCTGCTGAGTCTCCCGGGGGCTGCTGCGTCTCCCCACGAAGGCCGCGGAGGCGCTGGCCGTTGCCCGCTGTCGCTCCCGGGACGTCCCCACAGCAATGGCGCCGCCATGGCAGGCGCTGCGAGGCCGAGGGCGACCCCGTGCAGGGGCTGCGGGCCTGGCCAGCCGCCGGCGCTCCCACGGCCTCGGGGCCACGCGCGGGCGCAGCTCCAGCCGCCCCACGTGGCACCGCGGCGCGGGTGTCCGTCCTGCTGTCCCGCCGTCGGCTGGCGGGGCCGCAGGTCCCCCGGGGCAGGGGCCGCCTGGGCCCTCGGAGGCCGGGGGTGGCCGTGGCGGCCCTGGACGTGACCCGCGAGGCCGCGAGGACCCTGTGGGCCGGGGCCACGCGGCGCGGAGCATGCGGCCCCCGGGAGGCCGGGGCCGGAGCCGGCGGAGGCGCTGAGCGGAGAGAAAGATGTGATGCCGCCGGCACGGGAGCTCCGGGGGGCTGCGGGCCAGCGACTGACCTGTGTCCCGGTGACGCGCGGGCTCCGCCCCCCGAGCGCACCGCCGAGCTCGCCCCGCGGGCTCCACCGTGGCCGCCTCTCCGGCCCGAGTGCCGGTCAGCTCGGGGGAGCCGTGGGTCAGGCCGCATCAGCTGCCGCGGGGAGCGGGGGTCCCCGTGCGTGTCCGCTGGTGGAGGTGCAGCCGCGCGGATGGGCCGGGGGTGCGGCCGTGTGACCGCCGTCCCCAGGCGCGCCGATGGGCACCGCCCCGAGTGATGCCCTCGCAGCGGAGCGGGCAGTGCACCTGTGTACCTGTGCACCTGTGCCTGTGCCTGTGGACCTGGACCTGTGCGCCTGTGCGCCTGTGTACCTGTGCCTGTGCTCCTGTGTACCTGTGCCTGTGGGCCTGTGTACCTGTGCCTTGGGCCTGTGTGCCTGTGTACCTGTGCCTGTGCTCCTATGTACCTGTGCCTGTGGGCCTATGCGCCTGTGTACCTGTGCCTGTGCGCCTGTGTACCTGCGCCTGTGGGCCTGTGTGCCTGTGCCTGTGGGCCTGTGTGCCTGTGTACCTGTGCCTGTGCGCCTGTGCGCCTATGGCCTGTGTGCCTGTGTACCTGTGCCTGTGGGCCTGTGTACCTGTGCCTTGGGCCTGTGTGCCTGTGTACCTGTGCCTGTGTGCCTGTGTACCTGTGCCTGTGCGCCTGTGCTCCTGTGTACCTGTGCCTGTGTGCCTGTGTACCTGTGCCTGTGTGCCTGTGCGCCTGTGTACCTGCGCCTGTGGGCCTGTGTGCCTGTGCCTGTGGGCCTGTGTGCCTGTGTACCTGTGCCTGTGCGCCTGTGCGCCTATGGCCTGTGTGCCTGTGTACCTGTGCCTGTGGGCCTGTGTACCTGTGCCTTGGGCCTGTGTGCCTGTGTACCTGTGCCTGTGCGCCTGTGTACCTGTGCCTGTGTGCCTGTGTACCTGTGCCTGTGCGCCTGTGCGCCTGTGTACCTGTGCCTGTGTGCCTGTGTACCTGTGCCTGTGCGCCTGTGCTCCTGTGTACCTGTGCCTGTGTGCCTGTGTACCTGTGCCTGTGTGCCTGTGCGCCTGTGCGCCTGTGCGCCTGTGTGCCTGTGTACCTGTGCCTGTGCGCCTGTGCACCTGTGTACCTGTGCCTGTGCGCCTGTGCGCCTGTGCACCTGTGTACCTGTGCCTCTGCACCTGTGCGCCTGTGTGCCTGTGTACCTGCTGCCCACGCCGGCGGAACGTGCTTCCTTCGGGTCAGCCCACCAGAAGCCACAGTCCTCTCTACCCCACAGAAAATGTTGAGGTCAGGGATCCCTGGGTGGCGCAGCGGTTTGGCGCCTGCCTTTGGCCCAGGGCGCGATCCTGGAGACCCGGGATCGAGTCCCGCATCGGGCTCCCGGTGCATGGAGCCTGCTTCTCCCTCTGCCTCTCTGTCTCTCTCTTTGTGACTATCATGAATAAATAAATAAAATATTTAAAAAAAAAAAGAAAAAAGAAAATGTTGAGGTCAGACGGACCCAGGTCACCCGCCGGAGCGACAGGGGCACCGTCCCGGTTACTGGGGCCGCGGTTACTGCGGGTGAAGCCTTGGCGGCCAAGGGTGATCTTTGTCTACAAGGTGTTTCTATCCGTGTCGTTGACCCGTTTACCGTCACGCCCCTGGACGCCGCCAACCTCCCCTCCAAGGCGAAAGCTACAGGTGGCCGAGGTGTCACGGTGGACGGCCGCCTCGGGGAGGGCGCATCGAGACGCGGTCCTGTTCGTCAGCCGGCAGGGTCGCAAGGGCCTCGGCGTGGGCAACCTGGCGAATTGCTGGATAAATCTGGAATCGGTGCCAGACACCTCATAGCAGCTGTGAAAAATACTTTAATGAGCTGAAATAGCTGACTTCTTAGAGTTAATCTGTTGTCTGCTTTGATCTTAAAACACGGGCACCTTTATATTACATTCAGGCTTGTTACTAAACCGTCGTTGATGTATCTATACCATTGTGCTTTTTCTAAAAGAGATATTAAACACCTTTCCTCATTTCTAATTCAAGAATTCAAGTTAACCACTTTTCTGTTAAACACTCACTGTATATGCAGATGTCCCTCTCATTTTTTAACGAAAGTAGGTTATAACATTTTAAGTATCAAAATAACAAAACAGCCACCTAATACCACGTATTCTGTAAGACCACAGATAACTGGTTTGGGAATCAACATAGAGATAAGTTTCTTAAATGTGTGGAATTTTTCTTGTAAGTAAATATATATATATATAAAATATAAATATATTCATAATATACAAATTTTTCTTGCAAGTAAATATATAAATAATATAAACATATTCATATTATATAAATATATAAACATATAATGTATAAATATATATGTATAATATATAAATAATATAATGATACATAAATATATAAAATAATATATAAATATATATATGAGTTTAATTGTTTACTTTAGTAGCCCAGGTTTTGCAGCAGTTTGAGCTTTTACGCAATGCTAGCCTCGCTGCAACTTCCTGGCTAATGTGTGATTACAATTGCCTCGACATTCCCTCTTAGGTCTGCTTCATCTCTCTACAGTTTAGAAGCTGTAGAGCAGCTCCTATGATGTACTGTACTTCTTGCGATAACTGTTCCATAAAGAGATGAAAGTTCTAGTCTGCATGTTACTACTGTTTTGTGAGGTTTCGAAATGTTTCATTTTCTCAGTGACCAAACCTGATTGATTTGATTAATAAAGCATTTTAAAGCCTATAGCTTTATTTAGTTTGTTTCATGCATGTGTGATGTTGTTTCTACTTGCTATTCTATCTAGACCAGAAGCAGAAAGAGGCATGTACCCTGGCAGAAATCCTGGGAAAAGAGGCTGGAGGTAAATTACTAGAGAAAAATGTGTGGGCTGAGAAGCCATCTCTTAAACAGACTCCTCCGCACTTTTAGCTGTGAGAATATAAATTATTTCGCTGGAATACAAGAAAAATGTACCAGTCAGATGGACTGGTACAAATTAAAGATGGACTTGATGTACAAAACTAAACCTAAAGTTACTCTGGTATATCAGGGGCTCCTGGGTGGTTCGTCCAATCAGTTAAGCATCCTACTCTTGATTTTGGATCAAGTCAAGATCTCAGGATTGTGAGATCCAGCCCCACCTCAGGGCTCTACACTCAGCAGGAAGTCCGCTTGAGACTCTCTCATCTCCCCCTGCCCTCCCCAATGCCCCTCGCCCCCAACTTGTACTCTCTCTCTCTCTCAAATCAAGAAGTAAATCTTTAAACTTATTCTGGTAAATCAGGAATTAATTGTGTATTTTTATTGCTTTCATTGAATGCCCTCATTAAGCTCTTTGGAGGCATAACCAATTTGTCTCAGGACTTGTTCTAAAAAGTATGGTAGAGACCAAAAAATATTAACCTGGGAATCAGAGAAATCAGGGCATGCTCCTTCTACTAGTGCCTTTTTCCTTTGAGCTCGTTCTGGTTTCTTTTGAAAATTGATCATGATCATTACTGTTTATGTCATAAGATACAAAAATTGTTTTATAAAAATAAAAAGTTACTATAGGATCACTGTAGAAAGTAAAAAAATTACATCACTTACACACATTTAGTTGTACTTCTAGCACATGATCTGAAGGGTGGATCTTCCATATAGTCATTCCCATCTATTAACATCAATCAAATATTACATATATCTACGAGCGGGGTACTTCTGAATAATAGTCTCCATCCTTAAATCTTTGAAAGCTTAGAGTAATACTGATTCAGACACCCAGTAAAACAAATAAAGTGATTACTTGTCATAATTTGCACATACTGGGAAAGAGCTTTACCTTTTATGGCTTAAACATGACTGTGGGATGCAAAATTATCTGTTTCCAACCATACGTGCATAAACACACCTGTAGTAAGACAACAGATTGGGGCTTTTGTGGGGGTAGATTGGGGTTTTTGTGGGAGTTTTTTGGTTTGGTTTTTATAATGACTAATGGGATCTCAGAGATCACCAGAAATATTTTTTTTGAAGGAGGGTAGGGAAGCCTATATGAATCTATCCCATAGAGGTTCTGTTCCACAAGGCATCAATCAGTGGCTAGAGAGAAGATATAGGAGATAAAAATTCTTATCTCATGTCTATAGTTTTTCAGATAAGATGGAATCAAATCCAGTTTTGTTATATTGAATGTTTTCTAGCCTTGAATCTGTCCTAAGATCTTTAAAGTCTCCATTGAAATCTTAGTAGACAACTATCCTAAATGATGCTAACCCCTGACTGCTAAAGCTTGTGAAGATGGCAGTTTAGATTTTGACAAGCACTACGATCATTTTACCTCTGGTCCTCTGTTGCTGATCTGCCTAGAAAAAGGCCTTTTAGATGATCACGAGAGCCCAATGACATTCCAGGGACAGCTGGGACTGCCAGCAGCTCCCTTGCTCATGGTTGTGCTAGCAAAGGCTAGCAGGCAGTCACCTGAGAGAGACACTCTCCATTCAGATGCCTTTCAGGTTATTCTCTGATTTCTATGACTCCTACAGATAGTGAAAGAAGTAATGAGGAGGTTAAATTTTTATTTTACTTTATTTAAATACATCAATGGTGCTTAAGCACCTGGGAGTTCAATTGAGGGTCCTGTTTGGGGAAAAAATTGGTTTTCAAAGAAAAAAGACTCAATGTTTCTGATTTTTTTTTTTTAATGTTTCTGATTTTTAAGTTATAATACAATAATATGAGGTACTGACTGACACTTGGTTATCCCCAAGTTTACTGAACTGTACAGGAACTACTGTATTCTCCAGGGCCCAGTCAGAGAGGATCCGGTCTGGGGAGTTGAGTATTAGTGGCCATTACTAACGTTAAAGGGAGGTTCTGGAACATTATCGTGATGGGACGGAAGCTGTCTTAATAATGGAAAACGAGGGGCACCTGGGTGGCTCAGTGGGTTAGATGTCTGATTCTTGGTTTTGGCTCAGGTCATGATCTCAGGGGTAGTGAGCTGGAGCCCCACTTTGGGCTCTTCACTAGGCAGGAAATCAACTTCCACCACCCCCTGCCCCTCCCCCTGCTGTGCACACATACTCTCTCTCAAATTAATTAATTAAAAAAAAAACCCTGAAAATGACTGAAAGTGCCATGAAAGTAGGCAATATTTAAAGTGCTTATATACAGTGGAAAGAGATAAAGGGGGTTTTCAAAGAATACAGATGATAGCAGTTAATGAAAAAATAAAACCATTCCATGATTATATACATGAGTTGGGCCACCTAAATCAAACCAATTATGAGAAGAAACAGAATTCTTAACATTTTTACAAAAATTTAATATTGAAATATTTTTGTATCAAGCAGATTAAATAAGGACTTATGAGGAAACTAAAATTTTATTTTTCTTTTCCTCTATCCCTTTAAAAAGTATTCAATGTGGGTAAATTTATTGTGGCTCTGAGTGGAAAGTTGGGCAGATGCCATGACATCCCTGTTCACACTTAGGTAATAGTCCTATAATTATTTCATTTTATTTTTTTATTTAAATCCAAAGTAATTAATATATATTATTATTAGTTTCAGAGGTAGAATTTGGTGATTATTAGTTTCAGAGGTAGAATTTGGTGATTCATCAGCTGTATACATCACCCAGTGCTCATCACATCATGTGCCCTCCTTGATGCCCATCACCCAGTTGCCCCACTTCGCCATCCTCCTCCCCTCCAGCAACCCTCAGTTTGTCTCCTATAATTAAGAGTCTCTTATGGCTTTTGTCTCCTTCTTCGTTTTTTTTCTAATTTTATTTTTCCTTCCCTTCCTATAGTTATTTCATATCATGAAAATCCAATCTGGATCCAGTGATTAAAATAGGTTCGGCTTAATTCAGTTTTCTTTTGCTTCACTTCACCAAAGCAAAGGACTGTAGTTGACAGCTGCCCACCCTCAGGGAAAGGTGTGCTACCTCTGGTTGGCTTCTTATTCCTTTTCCCTTCTCCCCACCTCTTCAACTTGCTGCCTAGAGTTTTATTCCAGAAAAGAGGTGAGAAGAGAAGTGGCTCTCATTTGGCCAGAAGGCTGTGTTTCCAGAGTTGCTCATGCAACTTTGTACACGTATCTTTATTTCACTTGTGCAAGTATCCTGAAATCTAGACAAACGTATCACTATGTCAGAAAATTGAAATAAACGCAAGCTGTCAAACCAAAATCTAACAAATACACATTTATTTGTAAGAAGGCCACAAAGCAATCATGCAATGTGTTGGTGTAAATTTAACAAAATCCCCCTCTCTGTTGTTAGCCACATTTAGAAGCCCCGTGGATGCAGGTTTGCTCCAAGCTAAGCATCAGTAAGAGTAACGTTCTAAATATTTAAGAGCCAGCATGGCCCGAGCACCTACTGCTAAGAATGAATGCCGACCTAGTCAGAAGATACCCTGCCAGGAGGCCTGGACTGTAAAGTATACTGATTATCAGCTCCGGAAAAGATGATATTCCAAAGGGAGAAATAGCCAGTCATTTAGTTGGATCAGGAATACTGTGTGGAGGGGAAGACACAGGCCTACACAGAGCTCTAGACCTGGTGTGTCATTCCTCCAAAAGACAGACTGCGGAGCTTTCCAGACTCTTCCATCTCATACCTTCAATGGGAGAGCAATAAACGGGAGAGCAATGCCTAAGTCCTCTAGTGAACCCATTATCTTAAATACAATGCATTTCACTAGTGAAAAATCATCTTAAGAACCCTATGTTACTAACACATCGTGGTTTGGGTTACGAATTAGTGTACTTCAAACACAAGCTAAACATCCCATGGACGTAGATGCAAATATGTGGACACACCCATAGACAGACGTAAACATTCACTTACGTGTACATCACACTACTTACACTAACATGTTGAAAAGAAAATCACTACGTGAATGATAAATACTCCTATATTCTTATTTCATGGATGGGAAAGCTGAAGTGCAGAAAGATTACATGTTCATAGTTTGCCCAAGGCCACGTAGCTAGTAAGTCATGAAGTTCTGCGTTTCATATCGTTCTCACAGTAATCTTGAAATACGTATTTTATTACTATCCCCATTTTCTCAGATGAACACACTCTCCAAAAAGAGAATGTCACTTGCTTTGTTTCTAAATTCCATTGTACCTCTCTGTCTCATTTATGTTGATTTTTATCCCCTGAATTATGTTTCTGATTTAAATAGATTTTTTACTCAGCGTAAGTAATAATTTTATAAAAAAAATAAAATAAAACAGATAGCAACTGTGACCAGTGTGATCAGTTTCTGGGAGAATAAAAAAACAAATGGAAGCAAACCCAAGTTTATTCAGCCCTCAGGACACGGGTCAAGCCAATGCCTGTATATCTGAGCTTTCTCATCAATTCAGGAGACTGGATCATCTGCACATCTAAGAAACACTAAGGTAAACCTCCCTTTGGTATTCAGACGTTGCTAAACTGACTTCTTTTTTTTTTGTCTCTTGGCCTTAGAGATATCTGACTCTTTAGGATTGGGTCTGCTGCTCTATTCTTATGGAAATGACTGAGGTGTGTAGTGAGCTATTCCCCAAATCCTAAAAAGTATACTTCTATTTCAAATTTTCACTTGCACTAAATACGACTCCCTGAACTATTCAGATAGCATCTACTCTTTAGGTAAGAGATTGAAGCCCAATATATAATACACATTAATTACATTAACTCAACCAGTTGTGCAAGTCAATTGGAAAAAGGGGGGTTTGGCTAAGTGGAGGTTTCACTCTCTTGTCAATGCAAAAATGATAGGATATTTTAAATCTTGTTTACACCAACCCACTCTC
Organism: Canis lupus baileyi; assembly: GCF_048164855.1. NCBI lineage: Eukaryota > Metazoa > Chordata > Mammalia > Carnivora > Canidae > Canis > Canis lupus. The sequence continues at coordinate 61,031,400 of NC_132850.1, read as the reverse complement.
GCTTAAATGGTCTTGTTTTCATGTACTTTGGATCCTTCCCTATGCGTTCTTATTTAAAAAACAAACTGTTTTGATGTATATTATCCAATCAAAAAAGTACCCGATCATAGGTGCACAGCTCAGTGAATGTCCACACAGTGAAAACGCTCCTCTGACTCACACTTGAGTGAAGAATCACAACAGCACTACAGAAGCCACTTTCTTGCCTCCATCCATGCATTGTTCCTGCCTTCCTCCTCAAAGTAACTACTGTTTTATTTTTCAGATTTTATTTATTTACTCATGAGAGACACAAAGAGAGGCAGAGACACAGGCAGAGGGAGAAGCAGGCTCCATGCAGGGACCCGGATGGGAGGACTCGATCTCGGGTCTCCAGGATCACGCCCTGAGCCAAAGGCAGACGCTCAACCGCTGAGCCACCCAGGTGGCCCCAGTAACTACTATTTTAACTTCCAACTCCATAGATTACCTCTAGCTGTTTCTGAACTTTACATAAATGGAATATTACAGTGTGCACTATTTTGTACCCAGTTTAATTTACTGATCATTGCACTTATGGAACTTTCCATATTATTACCTGTACCTGATGTTCATTAAATTTCTCTGCTGGATAATATTGCAAATCATGAATATACCACAGCATATTTATCTACTTAAATTATTGATGAACATTGGGTTTGTTTTTAGTTTGGCGCTATTACAAGTAGTGCTATGGACATTATTAGATAGTATTTTGATCAACACATGAATTTATTCATTTATTTTAGTTTTTAACTTCTACCTTAGGACATTTATCAATTGCATGTTATAATGACGGCTCATACTTAAAGAAATAAAAGAAACTTGACTTTAAACAATACAATTTTCTTATAGCAGACAAAAGGGATTTCCCTCCTTATTAAACTCTTATTCTAGGACATATCAATTTGTACTCCCTAGAAGAGGCATGACATTAAAAAAAAAATGAGTTTTTTCCTTCTGCTTCCAAATTCTTACCCCTAGATGATCACAAGTAGAGTTAAAGGTAAAAAATGAACATTTGCAACACATCATCACAATAATTCCCGGTTGAATTTTTTCCAAATGGCAGATTAAAATTACTGCCAGATGATGAGGAATTTAAAATTTAAAGCAACCATATAATTAATCTGGCAACCTAACTTTGTAACTTAAACCTAGTAAAATAGCTTTGAGGTGAAAAATCCTAATAATTTACATTTATGATGTGATGTGGGAGTATATATACGTATGCCCACATTATAAGTTTGTGGGTTTTTTTCCTTCTCCCAAGATCAATCATGAGAAAAACAGTAATTCATCTAACAATTAGGAAATAAACAGACGTTTTAAAAAATTGCAACAGTGTTTTTCCTTTACATGGTATTATAATAAATGCTCTATAAAACTGTTAGCTTAAGGACCCCTGGGGGGCTCAATGGTTGAGCATTGACCTTTGGCTCAGGGCATGATCCTGGGGTCCCGGGATTGAGTTCCACATCGGGCTCCCCACAGAGAGCGCTTCTCCCTCTGCCTGTATCTCTGCCTCTTTCTCGGTGTCTTTCGTTAATAAATAAATAAAACCTTAAAAAAGTCTGTTAGCTTAGGTAAGAGCAGTCTGTTTTAAGAACAGCATTTATCATTGCCCCAAATGGCTCAGAAAATGTAGTAAATGATAAGATATTTAGCTTGGACTATAGTGGATAATTTTGAAATATGTTCCTCTGGTTTTAAAAGGCAAAGTAAGGGTTTCTCCACTTGCTAAATTATTGGACTTTTCACATAAGAATGTTCTTCAAGTTTTCTACAATGAGAACTTTGGGTATACATTAAGCATCTCTAAAGTATGTACTTTTTAAAAGCAGAACTGTCATGAGATGCATTTGTGAAATTATCCAGATTTAGACTAAATGAAAAACTTGAAAAGGCCTTGAACATTATTAATCCTTTCCCACGTGAAAAGTACAGATATTAGCAGAATATTCACTAAGTAAAATGAAAATATTACCAGGTGTCTAAGGTATGCCATTAGCTATACCATCTAAAGTGGCATTTATTTGGTGAACTGCATTCAGCTCTCAGAACAGTTGCTGCAACTCAGGTAGAAAGAGGCAAATATTCATATAATACGTTAGTCAAGAAAAATATTTCAACTGAGATTTGTCAATCCTCACACCTGAAATCACTTAGACATTACTGATGGGATATTTGGAAGAGTTTCTGTATAGAAGGTTTTTTAGAGTGACATACAGTGCTTAATGCTTAATGCTTTAGAGAGTTGGGTAAAACTCAATTCTCTTTTGTTCAACAATGTCTCATTTACACTACATAAAGCTTAATCTCCAATTCCATTATCCAATGCCTGCCTGCCAATAAGTCTTGCTTTGCTGGTACCACAGGAAGTAAATACATTATAAAAGGCCTCCAGAGGGGCGCCTGGGTGGCTCAGTTGGTTGAGAGTCTGCCTTCAGCTCAGGTCATGATCTCAGGGTCCTGGGGTGGAGTCCTGCATTGGACTCTGCTCAGAGTGGAGTCTGCTTTTCCCTCTCCATCTATCCCTCCAGCCTGTTCATAATCTCTCTCTCTCTCTCTCTCTCAAATAAATAAATAAAATCCTAAAAAAGAAAGGCCTCTAGATCATTAGGTTCAAATATAATAGCTGGCTTCGTTACATTCCAGGGGCAGGGGAACACTTTCCAATAATTCTCAGGTTGATAAATTTAATTTTCTAAGTATTCTCCACGAAAAGGCAGCAGATGAGTCCAAAAATTTGTTCAAAAATGCCCAAACATGTGTTCCCTCAACGGGCAATTCCAACAACTCCAATCATAACTAGGCCATGGAGAGAAGAAGCACGTTGCAGCCCACAGGAATCTAGATAGGGACTGAGAAAAAATATTCTTTCAGTAGCTACAGCAGACAAAGGCTCACAATTTGTACTCCACAGTGGTCTCACATTTTGTTGAGATGTGCTGCAATAAAACCTAAACTTGACACCATGCTGGAAGTGCTGTGGCTCCATTCATAGTGAGATGGTCCTAGAAAATGATTCACATTAATTATTAATTAATTAATTAATTTTTTGCTTATTTTTAAAGATTATTTATTTATTCATGAGAGAGAGAGAGAGAGGCAGAGACCCAGGCAGAGGGAGAAGCAGGCTCCATGCAGGGAGCCCGACATGGGACTCGATCCCAGGACCCCGGGATCACGCCTTGAGCTGAAGGCAGATGCTCAACTGCTGAGCTACCTAGGTGTCCCCATATGAATTTATTTTTACTGGTTACATAAATCAGGGGTAACTCCTTTGTCTTTTGGCTGTACATATGTTCATCTTTATCATATACTGCCAAATATTTTTCCAGAAGCAGTATTCTATATTTTTGTTTGCTAAATATCTTCTCTCACTCTTTGGATTGAGATTTCATTCCATCAAGAGTTTCTTTTTGATGAATGGCTGTGTTCATCTTAATGTAGCCCTAGTTATCATTTTCCCCTTTTAATTACATACTTTTTGTGTTATGTTTTAAAAATCTTTGCTTTCCCAAGGTTATTGAAGATATTCTCTGTGTTTTCTTTTGCAAGTTTTATATTTTTATTTTTCACATACAGATCTACAATCCATCTTGAAATGATTATTGTGTGGGGTGTGGTACTGGGAGTCAAGATACAATTTTTTACACAATTGCACAACACCATGAAAAAAAAACAAACCCTAAAACATCCTTCTCTTGCTGCACTGAAGTGTTATGTTTTCTCATATATCAGATGACTCCACAGGCATGGGTTTGCTTCTGTCCCATTGGTCTATTTGTTTATTTTTGTGCCCATGCTACACTGTCTTAATTATCATTGCTTTTGCATAAGTCCTAATACTTAGTAGTTTAAATCCTCCATTTCCTTCACTTTTTATTTTCAAGATTGTCTTGCTCTTGTTGATCCTATGGACTTCCATATACATTTTAGAAATAGATGATCAATTTCCACAAAAATTCAATTGCATGTTGATGCACTTACATCTGGATTATATTCACTTTTAATATTTCATTTAAAAATATTACATAATTAAAAGTGCTTTAGGAAGGTAAAATGAAGAGATCTCAGTAATTTTAGCAAGTTAGGTGTATAGTCTTCAGACTGAGGTAGACGGACCTTGCAGGGGTGAGTCTTGAAGACTTTCCAAGTGGTATATAAACATGGAAGATTTTAAGTGATTTTATTTCCAAATCCCAAGTCCATGTTTTTGTTCCTAACATTGATCTTCCTGAGAATACCCCTGTGATTTTTTTCCAATATCTTCTTTCCTAATTACCCTTCTTACCATTTTTCAAAAGAAAGCCATCCTTTTACCTATCCTACTGTTACCACCCATTGCCAGTTGTGAAATCTCCAGAGTGCCAAACAAAGGACCATTTCAAAATATTGATTCTGGCAAAGCCTTCTTTAATGTAGTCACCACGAACCAGCAGTAGATCATTCCATCTTTCTCTGCCTTACTGCCAGTTTTGGTGGGGGTAAAGCCTGGCTTTAGAAAGTACTTTAACCCATATGAGTATGTTCTGAATTCAAGATATATTGTGGATAGGAGTGTTGGCAATGATGACATTTTTGTTCAACAAGTTCTTTCCTCCTTTCCCTCAACTATTGTCAAAGCATTGCTGCTTAGGGTTTCAGGAAAACAAAGCAAAGAACAATAGTAAGAAATAGTGAAGATGGTAGCACTTTATTTCATCCAATTCACCACTCCTGACAAATCTCTATGCCTTATCCACCTATGAATTTTACAAATGGAATATTTAAGATTTATGAAAGGCATTTTCAGTACGACCTCACTAAAGAGAAAGTAAAGGCTCTCACTCATTTGTGTCTATAGCATGAAATTATACCTCGTGTGATTTCAAGGCAAAGGGAGTTAAAGTTCCATGTAATTTCTGGCAGACCAATAGATCGTTTAGTTTTTGTGCTAGTTGTTTAGATTCATAAGAAATATGTTTTCCTTTACGTGTGACCAGATTCCTGGGTAATGCACAGCCACATGAATTATTTCATTCTGTTTTTTTATCTTTGATGTTCCTAGTTATCTCTGGTGGTGTATATTGCTACCATGAACTTACTAGATTTATATTAACCTAACTTTAGTATATTGTAGAGTCTACTGTATAAATGGTACATTTAAAAGACAATCATTAATATAGCTGTTGTACCTTCCATTTACTTTTGGTCCAATGCCTTCTCTTATTTTTGATGCTAATTTCCACAAATTAGAATAAAAACTGCTCTCTTAATAACAGAACACATTATAAATGCAGGTCCAGGGCAAAATATCCCCCTACTGCAATCTAGGACAATCTAGGGCATGGTGCCCTGAACTTCAGAGAACTCGCTTCATTAGTAGAATTCATTTTTTCCTTTCAGATTTGATAAGTCATTCTAATTCCATTGGCTATATTAAAAATATGTGATATAACAATTTTATTTTAAAAAAGGATATTAGTAATATGACAGACATCACATCTTTAAAATAATAACAAAATTTTTTTATGTAACCTTAAATCTTCTGGGAATATGTAAGGGAATAAATTTCAAAACCCCTGGTTTAGTTAATGGGGGCCCATTTGTACCAGGTGGACATAACAAATGGATTGCCTGAGGGATAAATGCGGCCCACAAAGGTCATCCTTTTCTAGCCCAAGGTTGGAATAAATCTAAAACTTGGTTTCTTAAAATATTAGTTTAAAAATGCTTTAAGATTCCAGATTAGCATAATTAAGATAACTCTATACCAAACAGGACCAGTTTAATAATTTTAGTTTAATAATTTAAAAAACCCCGTATCTTCTGATTCATCGATGTTAAATATAAAAAGCTTGTTCTTGAATTTGTTTTTTCTAAACTTAAATAGGTTTACTGATCAAATAGGCTAGCTTTACTCTTACATAGTGTTTACCATTCTCAAAAACTACATTTTATTCATCTAATTGAATCATTATTGTGATACACTTTGTTTCAAGACTAATCATGTTTTGGGGCACCTGGGTGGCTCAGTCGGTTAAGCATCTGCCTTTGGCTCAGGTCATGGTCTCAGGGTCCTGGAATCAAGCCCTGCATCAGGCTCTTTGCTCAGCGGGAAGCCTGCTTCTCCTTCTCCCTCTGCCTGCTGCTCTCCTTGCTTGTGCTCTCTCTCTCTGTCCAATAAATAAATAAAATCTTTTTTTTTTTAAATAAGACTAATGTTTTGTGGTATGTTAGCTTGAAGATAATTTCCAAGATTTTTAGGAAACTTAAAACCTTGGACAAATATTGACAATTTAGAGAACAGACTGTGGACAGACTTCTGAGCAGACATCCTTTATACAACTTTCAGATTTTGTCAGTGGACCGCATCAGGATATCTGGAAGTCAGTTTTAGTTAAGAAGTAGGTGGCTCAACGTGATTACTAACCCAGGATCCAGCAGGAAATAATCAATAACTAAATGAACTGATGAAGGAAAATTTACTGTGATGATCTGTTTGGAATATTTTTTATTTTGTTTCTACATTCTATTTCTCTGGATATATAAGGAAGATATTCCTTAAGCTATCTAAACAACACTTTTATATATTCTACTTTCATAAATGAAAGTGAAACAGTTAAAAATAATTTCTGATTCTTGTGGTCCCTTTTCCCCCTAAATTGAACAACTCTTACTAAATATCTATTTTTCATGGCAAGTTATCTTGTAGGAATTATTTCATTAAAGAAACCATCCTCCTTCTTACCAAATTATAATTGGTTATATTACGCAACCAAAGCTTTACCCTGGGGTGTTTTACTGGAGAATGATGGTCATCCAATCAGTTGCGACCAGCCATTTCAAGGAACAAATACTGGAGCACTTGTGGGGTTCATGCCTACAAAGTCCTCCCGAGAAAACTGGCCTGGTATAGGTGGTAAGGCAGTTAAGGAAACTTCATCCATTCAGACTCTTTGAGAAAAGAAGAATTAATCCCATTTTTTAAATCCCATGGCGAAAACTAGCAAGGAGAGTCTTTTTGAACTTGGATTCCCAGCCTCAGAATAACAAATATTAGAGACTTCTTAAACACGTGGAACCTTCTGACTATTGTCTCTCATCCAGTTTGCATGTAGCCCTTATCCTGCTCTCTCTTTTCTACTTTCCTCTATAGTTACCACTACCAAAATATCTGAAATCACACACTAAAGGCACGATCTCTACGGTGCGCATACTTTATTATGCAGGTATCACACGTTTAGTTACTGTGATAATGACTTCTCTTTGTCGTTCATGAAAATAGCTCATGAGTTTCCAGTCAAGACTGACTCTTCAGTTTTTCTTTTGCTGGGTCTCACAAAGATCCAATCCTTCTACAGCCCCATTTCCCCCTATAGTGTCATTACAGATTGACTAGCAATGGTCTTTCCTGGATGTGGCTTGACCAAACCTTTCTCTCCATTCTGCTCTCCAGGCATTTCCCCATAATTTTGACATTGTTTTTCCTTTTCAAGACTTTCTTATAACCTTGTTTCTTTGCTTCCCTTGCTTCTCAGGATCTCAAGGACCTTACTCCATTAACTATCCTTTCTTTCTTTCTTTCTTTCTTTCTTTCTTTCTTTCTTTCTTTCTTTCTTTCTTTCTTTCTTCTCTTTCTTTCTTTCTTTCTTTCTTTCTTTCTTTCTTTCTTTCTTTCTTTCTTTCTGAAATCTTTAAAAGAGCTGATGCATTGAGTAACAAGAGGAAGGGAAAACCAAATTATAGTACATAAGGATGGAGTTACCAGTGAGATTAAGCCAGTGATACGAGACTTTTGAGAATTTTTACCACTAATAGTAAAGTGCTTAAAAAGATCACAGGTTTATGGGGCACTGGGATGACTCAATCCGTTAAGTATCTAACTCTTGATATCAGCTCAGGTCTTGATCTCAGGGTGATGAGTTCAATCCCTGCATTGGGCTCCACGCTGGGTGTGGAGCTTACTTTAAGTAAGTAAGTAACTAACTAAATAAATGGTTTATGAGTTTTTAAGATTAGTGGAAACAGAGGTATAGATTAAGCTTAGAAATCAATGGAGAAAGAACACTTCGATTGTTTAAAGATGAAGGCAGAAATATAGGAAGCCCAGAGCACTGAAGGAAAAGAGTGGTTTTGAATTAAGAAGAAATAAAGGATGAACTTCATAGAAGCTTTGAGGTAGTAAGGAGAGAAGTGATGGTGACATTTGAATTTAAAGAAGAAAGCAGAAAAAGATAGGGGGTAGCATTCGTCTCAGGTATTGAAGAGGCCAGGGTATCCACTCAAAGGCTGTGATATACTGTATAGATTTGTTTGTGAACTATAGAATTTACAAATCACAAAGAACCTAAAAATGTCACCTATTCCATATCAGTCACTTCATTCCAGCCCTTTCAAGTTTTCCCCCTATTAGTGTATCTTGAAAATTCATTTCTTTCCTCACAAAACAAATGGATTATGGTTACATGGTGCTGGCTTGCATTTACACTTCTCTTTAAAACTTCTATTTAGTTTAGTCACATCCAATATTTGTAAAGGTTATTTCTCTACCATCCATGTATTCAGTGGAAGAGGGGACACCGCTCTGAGTACTGTCTTCATCCTGGAAACCTTCCTCTGAAAGCTTTCCTTTCACTATCATCTTTTTGATCTTAAGTGCACTTTCCATAAGACTGACTCACATCATTTTCCATTTTTAAAAAATTACTTGAATTAGATTTTATAATATATTTCCCAATCATTTAGACTCTCTGCTGCTTCTGGATTTGCATCCTTCAACCTGGCTATATATTGTGGACTCGAAATATGAAATACATCAGTAATAAACAGACTTGGGAGGGTCTTTAGCCCTAAGAGTACAATAGAAAGATATATTTTATGAACAGCATTGATGCCTACCCTTAAGAATTTGGCTAAATGACACACTGATTTCTGCATCCTCAATTCTCATGCCCTTTAGAGTCTTTTGCTTTGTCATCTCCTTTCTACTATTGCATCTCCCCGTCTACTTTAGAATTTTTCTTTATCTTCATTTATGTCTACATTCTGCAATCGCTTAATGAATATGCAGAAGATACTCTGATAGACTTTGGAGAAACAAAATTTTTTAAAAGATTTATTTATTCATGAGACACAGAGACAGAGAGAGAGAGAGAGAGGCACAGGCAGAGGGAGAAGCAGGCTTCCTGCAGGGAGCCCGATGTGGGACTCGATCCCGGATCCCAGGATCACGCCCTGAGTCACCCAGGCATCCCATGGAGAAACAAATTTTTTTAAAAGGGTTGGGACACTTAGGGAGGCTCCACTTCAATAGGAAATTTATATCTACAAGTAATATTCACAAATGCAGTCACCTATTACATTGAAACATATGAAATTGGCACTTTTGTAGATCAAAATGGTTCAAATATTAGCAGTTTCTTGTCATTTAATCTAATACTATAACATGGTCTTACAGCATTGCTTCAAGTATTGTGAAAAATGACAGGTGTTGGGTGTTAGGCAGTGAAGAGACAGGGAAAGGAAATGCTAACATTGGATGAGGAGAAAAGACTATTCCATACAAAGGGAAAATCTTTTAGACTTGAGAGGGATCAAGTAACAGGACATATCTAGGAAGTATAAGGAACCTGTTGTTGAGAGATCCGAGCCAGACTACCTACGTTCAAATTCTACTCCAGCACTGACTTGCTATGGGACCATAGACTCTCAACTCCTCTCTCTCCAGCTTATTTCACCTGTAAAATGAAGGTAACGTAGGACGAACTTCTATGCTTGTTGGAGAATTAAGTGAGTTGCATGGATAAGGCTCTTGGACTGGTGTCTAGCAAAAGGTAGGCATATGTCAGTACCAGCTGTTAGTGCTGAAGGATAAAGACGGAAGAGTCCTGAGCTCCTTGACTTGCGTTCCTGAATAAGATCTGTCCCTCCCCTTTCTAGGCTCTCCTCTCAGGAAGGGTCTGATGGCATCATCTTCTGACTCAACCTGCCACAACTTTGCTCTATCAATTTTCTCTCTTTCCAACGCCTTCAGTCTCTCCCTAAGCATTTCAAAACTCCGCATCCCGGAGGAGGCCTCATACTGAATTCAGCTGGAGGTGAGCTGACCCAGTGTTCCACAATTTCCAAACCTGAGTGCTTTGCAGCGGCCACAGGCCCACCTGCAGCGTAGAATTGCAAGCCCCCTGCAGCCATGTGTGTGACTCACTCTGTAGCCACAACATTTTACTCACCACACTGGCTTCAGATCATGTTGGGAACTTTTCAACATTGAAATTGGCCTTATATCATCACTACAAGCTTCAGTTTTTAAAAGTCTTTCTACTTTAGATTTTAAAATTACAAAAGATAATGAAAACTTATTTTAATGGGAAAAACAATATAGAGTTTTATCAGTAAAAAATTAATAATCTCATACTTCCCAACCGATCTCTGATCTTATCCCCTGTTGCTAACCAAGGTTAACAGCCACACCTGTGTATATATATTTTTTTATTCCTTTCAGCCCCTTCTCCTTGCCCAGACAAATGGCCTTTTCCAGAATATTCCCCCTCTCCCCTGCTTTATTTTAGAGAGAGAGGGAGTGAGGGGCAGAGACAGAGAAAATGCTAAACAGGCTCTACACTCAGCATGGAGCCTGTCACAGGACTTCACCTCAAGACCCTGAGATCATGACCTGAGCAGAAATCAAAGTTTGACATTCAACCAACTGAGCCATCCAGGTGTCTCCCCAGGATATTCTTATTTGGCTGTATAAATGTAAATTTTTAAATTTTGTTTTTTTTTTTTAAAGATTTTATTTAATTATCCATGAGAGACACAGAGAGAGAGACAGAGACACAGGCAGAGGGAGAAGCGGGTTCTCTTTGGGGAGTCTGATACAGCACTGGATCCCAGGACCCCAGGATCATGACCTGGGCTGAAGGCAGATGCTCAACTACGGAGCCACCCAGGTGCCCCAAATTTTGGTTTGTTTAAGTTGGAACCATTTTTTACCTATTACACTCAAATTTTTTATTTTTTATTTACCGTATACTTTAAAATCTCTTCAGGTCAGTGGATTCAGATATATTTTTCATAGCTTCAAGGCATGGAGATAACATAATTTATTCAGCATTTCCCAATTGTAGACGTTCTGTTGCCACCATGCTACAAAAACCAGCTTTGTGTATTTATATATATATAATACATATATATACACATAAATATATAATATATATAAAATATATATAATATATATACACATAAAAGTATGTATATATACTTTGTGTGTGTGTGTGTGTATATATATATATATATAAAAGTATTGTTTTATTTATTTCTGGAGGTGAAATTAAAAAAAAATCAATGGGGCTTTTGAGTCAAAAGGTGTATGTCTTTTTACAGCAACAGTTATTGACAGATTACTTCCCAAAACAATTTTAGCAAGTTGCCCTCCTGTTTTTCTGAAACACTGTCAGCAGGAAATGTCTTTGCTCTTTAAATTTTTGCCAGTCTGATGACTTAAAAATAGCATCTTGATTATGGTTTTGTGTTTTCCTTATACTAAAGACATTGAAGATCGTTTTATATGCTTGTTAAAGCTTGAATTTCAGTTTCTGTGAATTGTCTGTTTATGCTTTTTGCTTCTCACTTCCTTCAATTATTTGTTTTATTGAGAGTTCTTTGTAGATTGAAAATATTAAACATTTTAATAGTTTTAGGAGACAACAGAGTCAAAAAATTCACAATGAATCCAATAGTAAAAGCATTAGCGGTACTGGGCAATAAGTATTTTTGAAAGTAATAACGTAATAAAATATGTCTGTTTGTGTCTTCTATGGCTTCCGGATGTGCTGTCTTATTTAAAAAGGTCTACCTTTCTCCATAGCTGTTGACAAATCCATGGTTGTACAAATATCCTCCAAGATTATCTCCACTAATTTGATGGCTTTTTCATATCAGCCTGTAACTTAGATTTTTAGTAATGTTTCAAGTGGAAGTTGAGCTTTGTCCCTTCCAACGAGTTAGAAAAATTATCGGCACTTGATTTTTTTAAAGATTCCATGTATGCAGATTACATTCCTGAAGATAGAGATCCGTTAAAACTGAGTTAAAGCCAGTAGCAGAAATTTGAGACCTGAGTCTTAATTCAGTATTTTTATTTCTGTAGTTTTAAAATTTGGGGATCTTTTGCTTCATACTTTGTGTCTAAATTCATTTCAAAAATTTTTCTGTTATTTTGTTTTGTATATGGGATCTGAAGTGGGATGATCCAAATCTCACTTGTGACAGGTATTTATTTGACTTTAGTAATTCTTAGTTTCCTCATTTTTATAATTACCTTAATGAGATCTATAACAGGGTCATTACAAGGATTAAACATAATAATGCATTTAAAGAAAAAGATAATAGTAAACTTTTAACAAAAGGAGCTATTATTAAAATCTATTAAAAGATGTTTTTCTTATTATCTGAGCTGGACTTGTATGCCTGATAACCAAATAAGAGGAATTATGACAAGGATGATATATAATAAATAGAAGACTATTATTGTGCTTTAATACTAAAATGTCAGCCTAATTTGTTTTTTCTTTGAAAATTTATTCCAAAAATAACATCACTGAGTATATTTATTCATTATGTTTTAGTTCTGAAAGTTGTGGATTTCGTACTACGGTTGACTGACTAATTTGATGCTGAACATCATACCTAATTCTCATTTTGAGAATGTCTTTATGACAGATGGTAGATACAACCATTACAGGCTTTTAAGAAATATTTTCTTGATAATCATTCCTTTTTAAATTTCTGAGTAGTCTCTTTATCAGCCATCTTTCTGCAGATATTCTCAGACTTTTATAGAATTAGATTTTTCTAAATCCTGCAATTTCATTTGACTAGCGGCAAGAATAACTTGGTTTTTCTTTCATTTTTCTGCCTGAAAGTAATACATACCACCATATTTCTGCTTATTCTCCATCCCAACCACTTTAGATAATGGATTTTTATTTCTTGTAGCACTGCTGATTCCTTCATAGTTTGATCAAGTGGTTATATTCATTTTAACTATTGATTTTTCTTCCCCAGAAGTGAAATATCAGCTTAAAATTGGTATAGCAGATTATAGTATATATCCTTTTAGGAAGCTTTTTGAAATATTTTACTTACATAGCAGAAAAAAGTGTATGTCCCTCAAGTCTTGCATAATGAGAATATAGTACACAGATGGAATCCAACATGCAATCTGGATTGATTTTGTGTACTGGCAAAGAAGAAATTCTATGTGGCTTATTTCTGTTTTAAACAAGATTTTTTAGTTGCAAATTAAAAAAAAAATAGAATTCAAACCAGCTTGAGGTAAGGGCTTTTTGTTGCTTTTCCTAATTGACAAATCCAGCGTTATAGCAAGCTCATGTACTGCTGGATTCAGCACCAAAATGACTTGTCTTTCCATCTCTTGGCTCCATGTAAATCTGTGGTAGCTTTTCTTTTCTTTCTTTTTTTTTTTTTTTTAGCTTTTTAAAAATGAAGGTTCTGCTGGGGTGATGATCACAACGACCACCAACTACACTATGTTTATAGTCTACCAGTTTAGGTGCCAATACAAAAAGACACATTTCTTTCTCAAGAATTAAAAGATTCAGGGTTGACTTTGCTGACTTTAATTGGCCAGCTTGGATCAGGTAATATTTCTTAATCATCTCTCATGATTTTACTTGGCCATGGCCAGGCTCAAACTTTCCACTTCTCTGCAAAATCCATAGGTAGGTTCAAAAACATGGCATGAGAGCACAGGGAAGAGCTCTCCAAGGAAGTCCAAGGTGCCATTTCCATTTGCTCCTTATCTTTACCAATAGACAGTGGAGTTAGCCTTTTTCGTTTTAGCCATCCTATTGGGTGTGAAATGGTATCTAATTCATGATTTTAATTTGCACCCTTTTGTGTGTTTGTCAAGCATTAGTATATCTCCTGTGCTAAAGCGTCCGCCTCTTTGGCTCATTTTAAAAATTGGAATATTTGTCATTTTGCTTTCGATTTGTAGGCTTCTTTATATATTATGGGTGCAAATCCTTTGTCACATGTATTATAAATATTTCCCCCCAGCCCGTGGCTTGTTTATTCATTTTGTTAATGGTATCTTTTGAGAAGCATAAGTTTTAAATTTTCATGGAATTAATTAACTTCCAAGTTTTTGGTTAGTGCTACTTGTATCCTGTCCAAGAAATTTTCCCGATTTCAAGTTCTCAAAGATAATCTGTTTTCTTCTAGATTTATGGTTCTGGGTTAAATGCTTGGGTATATGATCCATATCAAGATTATTTTTGTGTTTGGTGCGAGATAGGAGACGTTTTTTCTGCTTTGTTTTGTTTTCTCCGTGCAGATATATAACTGTAATATAGCAACATTTGTTAAGAAGGCTTTCCTTTGTTCACCGAATGAACTTGGCACTTTAGTTGCCCAGCAATTGGCTGTATATGAGTGAGTCTGTTTCTGGATTGTAGTCTGTTCAAATGATCCAGTGTCTATTCGTATGTTGGTACCACACTAAAGTCTTGAAATCAGGTTGTATAAGGACTCTGGTTTTTTCTCTTTTTTTCAAGATTGTTTTAGTATTTTAGAGCCTTCAGGATTCTATAACATTTTAAAAAAGAGCTGGTCTCTTTTGTTCCAAAAACACTTGATGAAGTTTTAACAGGAATTATATTGAATCTATAAATTAACCTCGAGAGAATACTCATCATAACAATCCATGAATTATTATAACTTTCAACTAATTTAGGTTTTTTTAAGTTTCTCTCAGTTGGATCTTATAGCATTTTCGTGTAGAAATCTTTTATATGTTATGCCAGGTCAGGGCTCTCCACCTTGGCATTATGACATTTTAGACCAGAGGAATCTTTATTGTGGGGTGCTATCTGTGCATTGTAGAATGTTTGACAGCTTCTGGCATCTATCCCCTGGATGCCAGAAGTACCCTCAGTTGCGAAAACCAAAAATGTTTCCAAACATTTACCAAAATGTCAGTCAGTTCAAATCTGTTGACAGTATTATTCTTATCTTCTATATCTTCGCTGCCACAGCCATCCACTTCCAGTTAATGCCAACATGTCAGGCAAAATCATTATAAGCCATACTCCAGTGATTTCCTCTCCAATAAAAATTGGCCACAGAGACTTCTCTATGGAGGCTTAGATGTGGGTTGAAGGAAGAGCAGGACTAGCAGAAATGTGAACATTGTGCTTATGCAAGTTCCTTGGGCTTTTAGGAGATACTCCAAATAAGTATATTCAAGTTGAACATAGAATGCTACTATGTACAATCTACATTTTGAATTAGTCTCAAAAAGCTAAGTTCAAAATGAGTTTCTCAGTTCCTAACGTCTCCCAGTGTCCAGTGATCAAATGTTCAAACCAAGAATTGTATCTCAAAAGGAGAATTACTGTCCAAAAAATGGCTTACATTTGGTCCAGAATTCTGAGGCTTTCTTGAGATTTTCCTATCAAAGCAGCCATGGTACCCATAGAACATTTAAACATCACTGGGTCTGTTGGGTCATGGAGACAAAAATGGAAAAGCTACTTCAGTTTCTATTTCCTGGAGAGTCTCTTCTTTTCTAGGCTCCACCAAAAGCTGACACATCTTTAGATCATTCAAAAGTGTGATAGATATTGCTTCTAAATACTAATCATTGTGGTCTTTCGGTACAGATTACAAGATTCAGAAACATGTGTACTTCACCTAAGAAGTGAAATAATGATATGTTGAAGATCATTTTACCACCCTCTGCGCCAGACACTTCAGTGAAGTAACATATCCTTGTATTTTCCAGGGATTTATGTTTCATCCTTTGTATCTCACCAAAGCAGCTGGAATATTTACATTTACTCCTTTTCCGGTTCCAGTAGCATGATGTCAGCATATAGTAAGATGTCCTGTGGACTGATGAGATGATCCAAATTCCTGTTTATTAAATGACAGCAGTGAGTCAGAGCTGTCAAAGTTCTGATGTAAAATGCTACAAGGCCATGCTGTTCCTTCCAGGTAAGAACAAATTGCTTCTAGAGTTCTCTCTTCTTAGTTAAGAGAAAAAGTCATTTGTGAAGGTGTGATGGCCTCTGATGATATGCCCCAGTAACAATAGCAGCAGCAGTTGGAGTGTGAGTTTTTAAAAAAAGGATTTTATTTATTTGAGAGAGAGAAGGAGAGGGAGAGGGAAAGAGAATAAGTGGGGGGGAGGGTGTCAGAAAGAGGGAGAGAGAGAAGAATCCCAAGAAGACTCTGTGCTGAGCACTGAGCTGGATGCAGGGCTAAATCCCAGGACCTTGAGATCATGACCTGAACCAAAATCAAGAGTTGGACACCTAACCAGCTGAGCCACCCACATGCCCCAGAGTGTGACTTTCTGTTTGAGATTATTCTAATCCACTGTCATTCTTTAATACTCATCAGTTTTACACATTGGCTTAAACTTTTTTTTTTTAAAAGACATGATAGGAGCTTTTTTTTAGTCTCTCCCTCTCTGGGAGTTGTAAGGTCTGTGAAAACTTATAATTTCATTTATTTACTGTTGTATTCATAATACTTAGAACCACTTGCTTATGCTGATAACCCTGCTTATCCGTGCCCATCAAATATTTGTTTAATTAATGAATAATTTGATATAAATAACTTGAAAGATGTCTGAGAGAATTATAAGATATGCAGTTAAAAGTACAAATAAGGGATCATACCTCAAAGGCATTTTTATGTGTAGGGTTTTGGAATCTATTATGTAAATAATGAGTTACTGAATAAGCTTTGAAATAATGTGATGATTTATATTTTAGAAATATGATAAAAATACCAAAGTGGAGGATACTTTAGAGGGCAAAGAGCCCAAAGATAGGGAGGCCTGGGAAATAGGACAAATTAGAAATAGTCACCTACGCCTTCATAATAGTCTTGTGTCTCTATTCATCATTCAGTCATTGTTCCACAATGAGTTAGCTTCATATCCTTTTGTGAAAAAAAAAATTCTTAGTAAGAATAGAAATAAATTTTCTTAACTTTGTTAAAAGCATCTATGAAAAGTTATAGCAAACATCATGCTTAGTGATAAAGCATTAAAGTATTCCCATTAAGGGAGAAAAAAATTAATGAAGATGCCTACTGAGAAAGCAAAGAAGCAGTCCCAAGAATTGTTCTCACTTTTTGACAACACTCAATCCAGAGTAAAATATATTTCCTTGGTTCCTCTCCAAAAATCACCTAACACAAGCCCAAATCCTATAATGATCCTCTCATAATACCCATACCTCAAGAGAGGTGTGGTCTTTTCTAGAACACCTGCATCTGTGGCTCTTCCTCCTAAGTCCAGAGCAGGAGACACCCTGTGGCACCCACTTAATTCCTGCCAATTGAGTCACAGAGGTCAGGGGACAGACACTCTTGCTTGGTGTACAAGAAGGTCCTGGTTTTCCTCTAATATCTACTTTTGGAACTGTGGTGGCCATGGAAGGTCCGAGAAAAGGATGTGCTTTTTCTTGATTTTATCCATGTTCTTTCTCTTTCTCTCTGATAGGAATACTCTCCCATTTGGTTTGGCAAACAACTGACCCCTCCTCAAACTCAGTTCAGGAATTAACTCTTGAGTGAAGCTCACTGACTCTTAGATTGAGCTTACTTCTTCCCTCTTTGAACCTCCACTGTTTTTATTAAGGCACCGTCGATCACAAATTAATACATCTACTTGTTTACATATTTCTTTCTCCTCAAGAGAACATAATATCTTTTATTCTTGTGTCTCCATCACTCCACATAATACATGACACATAACGGTGTTTGATTTTAGTCAAATACGTTGGACTGAATCGATTCAAAGATAAGCTGAGTGATGGAATCAGAAGGCAGAAAAGTTCACCTGTGCTAACTACATTCATTTGTACAGTCTCTTAATCCCTGTGCATTTTTGTTTCATAATGTGTAAAAATGAAGGTGTTGGTTCATTTCTAACTTCACTTTCCGCATCAATATTCAATGATTCAGACTGATGTGCTTCATGCTTGACCTTTTCAGCAGAGTTTTTGTACTTTGTATAAAGGGCAGTAATGCATTCCTAGGCATAGAAGATCAAAGTGATAATTGATAATAAAGCTTTTAGTCAAGCACTAAGGGCTAACTAGGAAATCTGGCTATGAACACTCAAACATTTCCCAAGGCCATCAGTTCTCTTACACTGACTTAAAAACAAACAGAAGTATGATTTATCAAGCTTTTATCTAAGTAGAATTCATACAGTGAACTTGGGGTCTATTGAATTACCTTGAAAACAAAAAGGTTTACATCAATAGGCCAATTTGAAACCTATGATTTATTGAAATGATTCCAAAGCTTATACAACTTACAATTAACCTGAGTCATTGTAAAGGATAATTTTCTTTCCATATTCTGTATTCAAAAAAATCTCTAGTTGTCAGGAACCAGTTAACATAACAGTGTGATTTCAAATGAATTAAATAGCAACAAAGGCTTTAACATCATGAGGCTCATGTGTATAAATGATTGAATTGCCTTTGAATGGTTTCCACAATGAGCTATGCTAACTCATAAAACAAGGACCTTCTCATTATCAAAATTATGCTATTTTCTCATGCTACTTTTATAAGACAAGTGATTTTTAAAATACCAGCAGGTGGATAGAACACAATACTATAAGCAAAATAATCTAAAGATACAAATAATATGTAATTTTATCAACCATTATGGATTTATAATGTGTATATCATGATGATGAGGGCAAGGAATATGTCATTCCAAGGTGGCATCTCCAGGCTTATATTGATTATATAGCCTTGTGTGTATTGGTCAGTGTACTCTGAGGAGTGACCAGGGAAGGCAGTTCAGGTCATGGACTTTGCCTCTAACAAGTTATTATTGCAATTCTGTGTGAACACAAATAAGCATCAAAACACTATGGAATTTTCCTAGCTGAAAAAAATTGCTATGATTATATTCAAATGACTATCAAGTCCTTTAAAATTACTTTCTTTAAAAAAATAAATTGTCTTTGAGTAACAAATGTCATTTGTGTAAATACAAGGTCTTAGATATAATTCAGGTTGAGATTTGAAAAGTGATTATTATTTCCCAAATAACAGAAAATATGTCTACTCTTTTATTTTTGATATGAGGCCATTATAAATGTGCTGAAACCTTAAAAATGTAGTACCAAAATATTTCCAGGAAAACAAAGCACTTATTCTTAGTAATAGTCTATTTAGCCAAGAACATGTTCCTATATGAAAACATTGAAATCACTTCTTCTAAGTCATAGGAAATTTGGAATTACTAGTCGAACAAGTGATGCATTCCACCTCAGGTGTTCAGGACTTTTTGATGCCGTGCGTATTAGTTTCCTACTGCTGCTGTAACAAATTCCCACAAATGTAGTGACGTAAAACGACACATTTATTATCTTACAGTTGTGGTCAGAAGTCCACAACGAGGGGCCCCTGGGTGGCTCAGTTGGTTAAACATCTGCCTTTGGCTCAAGTCATGAACCCAGTGTCCTGGGATCGAGCCCCACAGCCGACTCCACACTCAGCAGGGGAGTCTGCTTGAAGATTCTTTCCCTCTCTCTCTGCCTCTCTCCTCCCCTCTACTCGTGTGTGCTCTATCTCTCAAATAAATACAAAAGATCTTTTTAAAAAAAAGTCTTCAGTGAGTCTCCCTGAGCCAAAATCAAGGTGTCATAAGGCTACATTCCTTCTAAAGCTCCAGAGGAGAATTGGTTTCCTTTGCCTGAAAAGCCTACTAGAGGCTTCCTGATTCCTTGGGTCATGATCCCTTCTCCCATCTTCAAAGTACAGTACTCCAACCTCAGCTGCCAGTAATCACTTCTCCTTTTCCTGACTTCCACACTCTTGCCTCACCTTTATTAGGACCCCCAGTGATTACATTGGGCTCACGTAGATAATTAATGCAGGACGATCTCCCCATCTCAATGTCCTGATTTAATTATATCTGCAAAGTCCCTTTTGCCCTGTAAGGTAACATATTCACAGGTTCTGGGGATTAGGACACGGACATCTTTGAGGGGCTACATTTTCTGTCTTCTACACATAGACCCTTTTGCAGTGTGGTGAAGAAGAACGCTTTTAAATGCATAACATAAAATACATAAGATTACAATGGAAAAAGTATTAAAATGCAATAATCAAAATATTTAAAAATAAATGTGTGCTATAATAATATGTGCACTTTTAAAAATTACCGCACTAAATAATAATTGCAATGGCTAATAATAACCATAATAATTTCAAAGTAGTGAATAATTATTCAGTGAAACAACTGTTATGTGATATAAAAATATCTTTGATTTCTGTTGTACTGTTAATAGTGTGCTGGAGGTTTTTTTTTCATTTTGTTTTGTTTTCCTATCATTAATAATTGAAGAAAATCTTAAGCTTCAATTAGAAATTGAGGCAAAAATATAATTTTTATTTCCACCCATAATCTTGGATGACAGGTTAAGAACCCTTGCTGTACACACATAGTGAAAAAGATTTCTGACTTGTCGATGCGTGTGTGTGTGTGTGTGTGAGAGAGAGAGAGAGAAAGAGTTTCCTTTGACGAGTGTAAGCCAAATAACTTGCTGTTATTCTATAATTCTTCAACTGTATTTGTTTTTTTTTCTGTCATTTGACTACTAACTGAAAAATAAAATAAACTCGATTATAGACATTCTTTAGCAGAAATCTATTATGGGATTTTCATTCCACCAACATTAGGCACTAAGATATTTATAAATACATGACTAATTCTTCTGTGTGTATTCAATTTTGACATATCTTTCTGATTGCTTTTAATATGTATTAAGCAATGCGCTTTCCGTAGCCTATTAACTTGTATAGGAGTTGACACTTGTAGGGGAACTCACGCTCAACTTAGCATAATAAGATGTGCATATCCCACAACATGAAAACAATGCATTTTGTATATGTTGTTGTTCAACCATTGGTATGCTTTGTTACTGAAATTTTCTTTACATGTTTATATAATAAGTAAGTTTACATTTTTGCAATCCAAAACAGAATAGGAGTCTGCTACAAAGGCTTATAGGAGCTGAAAGTTTACCTTCCAAAGCATCATTTGTTATCCCTGGAGGACTGACCCAATAAGGTGGAAGTCTTCCATTTTTCCCTTAACTTTATTGTTCTTTAATAGCCGATCTTCAATAAGCCCTAATAAGTAGATGGTAATTAATTATGCGGTTACATACACGCACTCTACATACACATCTAACAAATGAAAAATTGAAGTAAGTATTAATACTTCCAGTACCTGGAAACTCAAATATTTAGACTAAAATATTCTACTTTGATGCTCAAGTTAGGGCTTGATATAGGGACACTTTGAAGATTGAATTTGTAGAGCTTTTAAAAGTTTTTTACAATCACACCATAAAAATAATTTGTGTGTTAATCTATGTTCCACTTAATCTGGAATCTGCTTATATTTTGTTTATATTTATCCTTTCTTATATTTCCTAACTTGTATATATACTTTCCAATCACCTATTCTGCTTATATTTTGATTATCTTTCTGGTTAATAGGATATTGTATGCGAAGTGCAACTGTTCAAGCAAGGAAAGTAGATTCATAGACATAAAGATTATATGGGAATGGATTTTACATGTCAAAGCTCTTAAACACTCTTAGAGCTTTAATGCATTTGTGGACGTGGTGAGTGACTTGCAAAAAGGCAATGTTCTATAGCAGTGATAGGAATACTGAGATGCAACCCTGAAATATTTCATATTGACTTGTCCTTTCTGACGCTGTCACCACCATCCTCCTCTTTTTTCCTGTATTAATCAAGGAGTCGGGGCTCTTTCGTGATTCGTTGTTTCAAATTCCATGATTTGGGGAGTGTCTGTGTTTACAATTTACATAAAAAAGAAAGCTGCCATGAGGAACAAGTTTGAGAATATTTGAAAAAAAGCTAATAAGACTTGCTGTTTGAATGTTCTATTTGCTTAACTGAAGACATTTCCTATAAAGCAAAGAATCTACATGTTTATTTTTATCTTTGAGGAGACGCACAGCTTCGTTAAATTATTTTACATAGCTGAGGAATTCAAGATTTCAACAGTTGAGAAGATATGCTACTTGGACACTAGATTAACATGTTCCTTTGATCCAGTAATGAGATAGAGCCAAGTTACTCTGGGAGTTAAGTGACATTCGCTAAGTGGAATGTTATGGTTAGATTAGAGGAAGTAAGTACAACTTGAGAAGTGTCTTTTTTAATTCGCCACTAAATAGCATTAACATTTTTGGCAACGATTTGCCAACGATATGCTCAACTGTAACTGCATATAATAAAATATAAAAATTGAGTAATATAATTTAAAGAGTTAGAAAATTACAAATCTGATAGTGTATTTATAATGATTTGCTGCGTTTAGCATTCATTTATCAAACAGCTATTGAAAAACCACCGGCAAACAGTCACTGCACTGGCCACAGGTAAGACAAAGACAAATGCTCTACATTTCTGCTCTGAAATCATAGATTGCCCAGAAGTCTGCAAAAGAACCAAACAAAACCACAATGTCCTCTATGTAATGGCATAATGGATACATGTATAAAGTGCTCTGGGATCAGAGAGTGAAGCATGGCTTTAATTTTAAAACATTTACAAAACTTTTCAAGACAGAATTGTCTTTTATTTGAGCATATTGTTTTGGAAAAAAAACAAGATCAGAATTCTCTTTCACTGACTGAGCCTGTGCAAGATTTTTGTCTTTTTAAACCTCAACACTGAGAATAGTAACAGCCGCATCCCCATGAAGCACTTATTTTGTATTACGTACGCCTTGCATGTCAGTATAATAATGATATATATTATGATACTTATTGCATATTGCTTACATATTATCTTATTTAATCCTTAAGACAATGCCATGAGCTCAGTACTGTTAATATTCTTCCCATTTCACACATGAGATCAATGAGAGAGAAGTACCCTGGCCAAGTTCACAGCTAATACGTGGGAGAGCGGGGATGCAGTCGAGTCCGTCTAAGGCTGAGCTCATCGCTGTACACTTTGCAGTCTCCAGTGATTACTATATTTTATCTATCTTACTTTGACGTTTGGACTTCACAAGCCATGCACAAATAAATATTATTCTAGGTGCCCATCTGTATAGTTCCTGATTTCTGCCTTTTCTCACCTCTTTCTACTGCCTTTTTCTCTCTCACAATTAGAGGAGCACCCATTTGCAGACCATCTGTCTCCCAAAATTTCTACGTACAAATCATCCTCAAAGAGCTGTTTTAGAATCAATAAGTTTCTCCTGAGAAGCTCTGGAGCAAGAAGGGACTTGAGTGAAGACAGCCTTACGTCAATAAAGGGTGAGCTCTGGAACACTGAGTTGACTCCCTACACTCTTGTTTTCTGCATCAGACAGATATGGCCTGACTCCTAACAATAGACAAGCTTTCCAAGTAAGCTTTGTGGGTTTACAACACACAGCACATTTTTAGATTCTAGTTTATGTGACATTTTCCACAGAGACATGCCTATAATACCATAGATTTGGGGGTTCACTTCCTACGTGTTGTGCTTAGCCAAGCATGTCCCATTAAAAACATCCTATAGGGATCCCTGGGTGGCGCAGCGGTTTGGCGCCTGCCTTTGGCCCAGGGCGCGATCCTGGAGACCCGGGATCGAATCCCACGTCGGGCTCCCGGTGCATGGAGCCTGCTTCTCCCTCTGCCTGTGTCTCTGCCTCTCTCTCTCTCTCTCTCTGTGACTATCATAAGTAAATAAAAAAAAAAATAAAAAAAGTAAAAACATCCTATAGATAAAAAATCTCCCTCCTGGCAAATATTATTAGTCTATTTGTTCAGAGGTTCAGCTACCCCATTGACAAGGAGATCACATTGGGTCTCCTTTACCTTTTTACATTTCCCCAGAGGTGTTCCCAGTTAATTAGGGGAGAAATAGACAGGATCACAAACTACGGCTCTAACTCCTTGCACCTCCTAACACATAGAAGTCTTCCAGTGTCACTGTGAGGGTTGAATGAGATAATGCATATAATATGCTGGGACATAATACTGCAGTGGATTAGTCGGGGATTTCCGGGGGGTGGGGGATCATGAAGAATTAGCTCCACAACTGTGAAGATGAGACATCCCACACCTGCTGTCTGCAAGCTGGAGACCCTGGGAAGACGGTAGTGCAATTCAGTCCAAGTCCAAAGGCCCAAGGTCCAGGGCAAGTCTCGGTCCAAGGGCAGGAGAAAGCCAATGTCCCAGCTCAGGAGCCAGACAGAAGGGGTGGGTTCTCCTTTCCTCCACCTTTTGTTCTGTTTTGTTCCTCAGACAGGAGAGGGCAGTCGCTTTCCTGAATCCACTGATTCAAATGCTATTGTCATCAGGAAACACCCTCCTAGACACACCCCAAAATAACGTTTGATCAAATATTTGGGCACCCTGGGCACTCTGTGGTCCAGTGAGGTTGACCCATAAACTCAATCACTACAAGTGGGTGGCGTGTGGCGCCTGGGCGGCTTAGGCGGTTGAGGGTCCGACTCTTGGTCTCCACACAGGTCTTGATCTCACAGTTGTGAAGTTGAGCCCTGTGTTGGGCTCCATGCTGGCCATGGATCCTAATTAAAAAAAAAAAAAATTAACCATAACAAGTCTACCCCTCGTCAATTTGGCACCCATATGCGTCTTCTTAGTTCACATATACACATTTTCTTTCATTTTAATGTGTTTATCATAGTGAAGAACTAATTAAGAAGAAAAATTGGGGGGATCCCTGGGTGGCGCAGCGGTTTGGCGCCTGCCTTTGGCCCAGGGCGCGATCCTGAAGACCCGGGATCGAATCCCACGTCAGGCTCCCGGTGCATGGAGCCTGCTTCTCCCTCTGCCTGTGTCTCTGCCTCTCTCTCTCTCTCTGTGTGTGACTATTATAAATAAATAAAAATTTAAAAAAAAAAAAAAAAGAAGAAAAATTGGGGACGCCTGGGTGACTCAGTGGTTGAGCATCAGTGGTTGAGTGATACAGGGGTCCAGGGATCGAGTATCCCATTGGGCTCCCTGCGGAGCCTGCTTCTCCCTCTGCCTGTGTCTCTGCCTCTCTCTGTGTGTCTCTCATGAATAAATAAATAAAATATTTTTTAAAAAAAGAAAAAGAAAAAAAATATGCCCACACACTAAAAAACTTAAAAGACATAAAATGAGAAAGGAAGGTTTGAGTTAATGTAACTTAGGAATTTGGGGAACACTACATTCCAGACCCAGTAATACCCTGAGAGGGAAATTCTCTTTTATGTCCTGCAGATGCTAAAATTAAATTTCAGCCAGAGGCTTACCAGGAATGTCTCTTACCCCCCATGGGGTTAAACTACAGAAGGTATGTGGCTTCCAGGCAAGGTGGTCAAGCAGCGTCTGTGCGTCTAGCTCCCCTACCTGAAGCTTGAGCAGAAGAAAGAGAAACAAAACAAGAAAACTGGAGAGGAGACCTCTTCCATCCTGGAGTCAGGGAACAACCACGGTTTCCTACAAGCATCTTAAGGAATGTCGGCCTCAGACAAAGCAGTGAGGACCAAACTGAAAAACAGCTTGGAGATACACGACTCGCTAATTGCAGAAGTTCAGAGAGGGTACTGGTAGGCCAGCTTTGGGGGCAGGAGACCTGGGGGTGCCACCCGGCTGCGAGCAGGATGGAGAACCCCCACTGGGGGCCTTCCCTGCAGGACAGGTGCCATCGGGACGGACAGAGGGGGGCACTTGCCACCCTCTCACGGAGGCACTTGCCCATCCTGCCAGGGCAGGGACGTGTCCCCCTCCAGGCCCACGGGGCGTGCTTGGCACAGTCCAGTCTAACTCCCCTTCCCAGCCTTGTCTCCGCGACGCCCATGGCTCTCCTGGGTCTCCGGTCAGTTAGTCCTGAGTGTGAACAATGCACAACTTGTGCAACCTCATCTTTCTCGAGCTCACCCCGCCGCCTGGTATGAATTTCTTGCAGTGATATGTGCCTCTTTCAATCTTACCCAAACCTCATAGTCTAGATCTAAGCAATTTCCTTTATAACCCTCTCTCGATCCATTGACAGTGTTTAGGACCCTGAAACACTTTTCCTACTAAGTGCTTCATTCTTTTATGGTATCTCATGTTCTCCCTCATAACATGTTTACTTCTGCTCATGATATAAATTCCTTAAAGTAAAATCATGCTGTTTTTGCATGGGTTTCTTCTTCACATCTACTAGCACAGTTGTTTTTTTTTGTTTTGTTTTTGTTTTTGCGTAAAATTAGCATTCTGTAATTGCTGGTGAATCTATATTTTTGTCTTTAAAATTTGAGAATCTCATGAACGGTAAAAGCCTTTAGCTCCTGGAAGATATTTTTCTCTAGGCAGTGCAAAGTCTAACATAGTAAAGCATATCTCTCAAGGTCGTGGAATTCATCATCGTGAATCAAATGAGTTCCTCAGTTCCCTTAGACTTCACCTGACCCCTAATATGGTAAATACAATCCTTAACCTTGAAAGTCTTATTATATAGCTCAAATAGCCTGAAAATTCTCCCTCAAATATTCAATTATCTTTCATAAATTGCTTCACCTTTTCTAAGTCAATGTTATTGTATCATTTGGACAAAATTGTAGGCACAATGGTTTCTTGTTCAAATTTGTTTTTACAGTGTTATTTTTTCCTTTATTCTTTAACGTGTTTTTTTGACACACACAAGAGTATACAAGAGTATAACATATATGTAGTTTGAAAGCATAGTAATCAGAGGAACAGGCATGAATCTGTCGCCAAGAACATTAACCCCTCACATCCCTCCCTAAATATATTTATTCTTTTCTCAGAACCTTTTTAGAGTAAGTTGCACATATCACTGCCTTCCTTTATCTTTAAATATTTCAGCGTGGTTTCTCTTTTCTTTTCTTTAATGATTTTATTTATTTGAGAGAGAGAGAGAGAGAGAAGGAAAGAGAGAGAAAGAGAGAGCATTAGCAAGAGGGGGAGGGACAGAGAGAAAGGGAGAAGCAGACTCTTCACTGAGCAGGGAGCCCAATGTGAGGCTTGGACCCAGGACCCCAGCATCAAGGCCTGAGTCAAAGGCAGCTGTTTAACTGACCGAGCCATACAGGTGTCCCTCCAGTATGGTTTCTTAAGATTAAGGATTTTTTTCTTACATAACTGTGGGACAATTTCAAACTTCAGTAATTTAACATTGATATAATACAGTTCTCTAACTTGCCATCCATATGCTTAAATCATTATTTTGATTTGTGATTCTTTATATATGTGATTAAAAACATGTAATATAATGATAGTATATAAAATAATGCCCAGTAGAAATGTTTAACTATTTTTACATAATCTTGTACTAGTTCAGTGATTTCCATGTGTACTTGCAATTTTGCACAATTAGCAAAGTAAGTGTAATTTAATGGAAGGAACACAGGGCTGAGAGTAAAGAGAGCTACTGGTAATCACTCAGCTTTGAGATTTCATTAGTCATTTGCTCTCTTGATTTTCAAGTTTGCTTTGTGACATGAGGCATACCATTTCAACTTTTTGCTCCTTGGCTTCCTTTTTCTCCCCCTTTGTATTTAGATGGGATGTAGACGCAGAGGGAGAGGGAGAGAGGGAATCTTAAGCAGGCTCTAAGCCCAGTGCGGAGCCAGACACAGAGCTTCAACTCACAACCCTGAGATCATGACCTGAGCCAAAATCAAAAGTTAGTCACTTAACCTACTGAGTCACCCAGGCCCACCCTCCTTGCCTTCCTTTTAAGACCTTTTTTTTTTTTTTTTTTTTTTTGGTGAACCATAATCTTCTGGGAACTATAGTGGCACGGTATGTACGACGATGCTCTGACTTAAGAATTCTTTTCCACAGATGACAGAATGAAGAAATAAGATCAGAGAGGTCTGTCTGCATTCTAAAAGTCACAATCCAAGAGATGTCAGAGCAAGCATCTGAACTCAGGTCTGACTGCAAAACCATGTTGTTTTGAGCCACTTATCAGATGTGAACCAGATATGTCCTTTTAGTGCCAAAGTGCTCCACCATCTTGTCCCACAATGACTGTTAATTCGGGCCCTGATTGTCTCCACTCGCCCTCTCTTGCCCTATCTTCAGTCTTCTTACCTTCCCTACGTCTACAGTGTTCCTTCCTGCCATGTGATTTTTCTCACGGCTTTCCTTTCCTCACCCTCTTTATCTATGTCCACATTGCCACATCTCACCTATCTGCATGGCCCGTCTCTTCCTACCTCTTTCTCTGACCATTCAGTGGTCTTTGGTTTTCCTGAATTCCTTGCACATCTACTGCCTTCATCATCATTTTGGGTCTTTATTATATTTTATTATATTTTAGTCTTAGAGTTTAAATGGTCTCCTTTTAAAAAAGTCTCCATGGGAGTGTCTGGGTGGCTCAGTTAGCTAAGTGGATGACTCTCGATTTCTGCTCAGGTCATGATCTCAAGTGGTGAGATGGTGCTCTGAGTCTGACTCCACACTCAGATTCTCTCTCTCTCTCTCTCTGCCTCTCCCCCTGCTCTCACATTCATATGTGCTCTCTCTCTCTCTCTCTAAATATATAAAATAAATAAGCAAATAATAAATAAATAAGTCTCCATTATTCCCTGGTATATCTGTGAGTAACTTAATGGCACAAATTGTACCACGTATGTCTTTTTACCACACCCCATCATCGTTTTTAGGCTGGGCATAAAATAAAAGCCTAATTCCTACTGACTAAATGCCTTTTTAAAATTGATCTGAAAATTATTGGAAAACTTAGAAACATGATACAAGCATATGTTCTAAATTTTGGTCTTCATTTCTCTTTATCTAATAAGATTTTATGCGATGATTTGTCAGCTTTCAGTTATCTTTCCAAAAGCATGGTCTTCACTGTTGACTGTAGACCAACAATAAGTGTCTACCTGTCTATGACCATTCAGGGTAAGCTTCTCAATAATAATGACCAATACTGCCCATTAAGTACCCATAATGTGCTAAACATTATAAATGTAATCTCATCAAGTCTCAAAGAAATGGAAATTACTTCCTTATTTTTTACACATCATCTACAATCCCCAATTTATCAAGATAGCCACTACTGTTAGGTACAGAAACCAAATACCAAGGACATCAAGGATTTGTCCAAGTCTACTTAAAAAAGGCAGAAGTTATTATTGCAAGCCATTACAGCCTGATTTCAAAATCTCTGATGCCATACTTCCTTCATCTTATTACCATGTAATTTTAAAACTATATTAGACAATGAAGCACAGTCAGTCAATAAGTACTTTTTTCCTTATTTAGTAAAGGGAAGTCAGAAGTTGAGGTTAAATAATTTGCTTCTTTTGCTTATTTTCTATAATATTTCTATTAAAGTTTTTAATGATTTTTTAAATTAGGGAAAGTGACCTACGAAGGAAAGAAAGAATGTAATACAGACATTAAAAAAAAAAACAAACAAACAAACCATGTTCATTCTTTTTATTCTCCCCCATGCTCATCCTTCATTCAAATAATACTGGCATGCCAAAATTATTTTATCCTTAAGTATAATTATTTCATCAAATACAATAGAAAAAGATTGGCCTTTTTCTTATATTAGGTCCTAACGCCAAATTCCTAAAATATGGATCACAATGGTTATTTCAAACTACACGTTCATATTGTGAATCTAGCCTATTTTGTAAGCTCCAAAATATTGGTTAAACACACAGACAGAGCCTGAAGTAAATAGATAAAAGTTGAGAAAATATGTTTTAATCTCAGTAAAAGAAACCTGAGCCAACAAAATAGATTTAATTATTTTTAGAGAACTTCCCAGAAATAACTCACCCTGAACGATGCTCGTGAGATGGTTCACTGATTACATTAACAAGCCAGGAAGCCACAGATCCTGGAAACTAAAGAAGATAAAATATAATCGTGGAAACTAACCTGTTTGCGACATAGTATTGTAGTGACAGAAATGTTAGTAACTGATAAAGAATATTAAAAAGGCCGTGTGGGAGTGGAAATTGATGTGTGACGAAGGAAAGGTGCTGTGATTCTAGACAGCTGGTCCAAGTTGTTCAGATATAACTATCTCTAAAATACAGAAAATCAATTTATGAGGATAGTAAGCTTGGCAGATGTGCCTTAGGAATATTTCACCTTGCAGGGTATAACAATAGGCTCAACAAGCAACATTTATCTATAAAATTTACCTCACAGAGATAATTGGCTCCGATTATTAGGCCAGAATATTTGCATCTCTTCCAGTCACGATAAATAAATTGGAAGTTCAGTTTATAAGTCACAGTAATGTGATTCAGAATATTGGAGTGAGCACTTTAAAACTGAGTTTTGGAAAATGAAAGCATTGAGATCAGAGCCTGATCCCTGGCTGTCTTACCTGAAGCAGTCTCTACTGTTACCCTTAAACCAAAGCTTAGGCCGTAAGAACTGAGTAACAAAGAGTGGGTTTTTATTATGTCTATCATGTCAGTGACCTGGAAAATGGTATGTTTTTAAAGTAAAAAATCATAGATATTGCTGTATTTCTCCCCTTTATGAGGGGAATGGAAAGCAAAGTCCTAAGTGTAAAATTTTATGGCCGAAGGGAAGAAAAGCAATGATTCTATGTTGATTTTGACTAAATGCTAACAGCATTTGCTATAATTGGTTTCAATCAGATTATACAGGGTGACTATATATATATTCATAAAGTATTATTTGAATTTTGATTATTGGATTATTGGATATTAAAGCACACTTTTATTCAGACCCCCACAAGACTCACTACAGGAAATTCTAAATTATATGTCTCCTAAAAGAGTCTTCACTGACACAGGAATATTGTACTGATGCATATTCTCAATCTTCTTTGATGGATGTATTTCTTAAGTTACTTACATGTGTCATGTTTGTCTACACAGCTTTGTGGAAACCCTGCTAGCATTGAGCTAACAGACTTTTGAATTTCAATTGTTTTGAAATATACTTGGGTTGTAACATTGGGGCTAAGACCCGCTGGCTGCATAATGAAGATGTTATTATATTTGGTAGTAAACTAGCATCAAAGATGATGTTTATTTCAGCCAAAAATAGATGAAGATGTAGAATAACATGCTTGCAAGTTGTGATAGTAACGAATATAGTCAGACTGCCTTCCCATCAAAAACAAAGTAAAGCAAAACAAAGCATTTCATTAGGGAGTCTCTTCTTTAAGGGGCTTTTTGGAAAACCGTAAATACCTTGGGCTTCCCTTTACTCATATTTAAACTTGTTGCCTCTTTCTGTTCCTTTATTTTACTCTGATAATTGATCTTCTAGCCTAACGAGATGAGCTATTCTGGCTTGATATCTATAATCAGCCTTAGTTGAGAAGTGGTCTGCAGTAGGAGAAATCTATATGGTATAATTAAATTTCATCTGGTTCTTAGGTTAGGAATCCCCAGAAATTTAGGTTTATTCTGGAATAAGATAGAATCAAAACTTTTGAAATGGACTCTGGAATACACCTAACCTCAAGGAAAATACTAGGATAGAGCTACGTTTGACACTAAGTCAAATCCAGAACCAGATGTCTTGACTCTTCAAAATGAATGGGATCTTCCTGATTTGTTTTCAAAAGTATGTTGGAACGAAGACAAGACCATAATTGTGGCAGCTGTCACAGCTCTCTGTAACTGTGCCATTTGTGTTTAAAATCAGATGGGCATTTGCAGTGTTAATAGAAACAGGACACATTAATATTTTGAATGAAAACTTAATTTGAAGAAATGTTTTCCTGACTATAGGCATCAAATTAAATCCATGTAAATAAGAGATAAATGGGATCAAATCTTTTAAGAACATATTCTTCTTAAGGACTTTTTAGTTTTCCCTTGGAATGTGTTCATCACAGTAAAGATGTGGTCTTCTGGAAAGGATCTTGACTGTAGGGGGAATAGATCTTTTTAATTTTTTTTTTTTTTTATTTATGATAGTCACAGAGAGAAAGAGAGGCAGAGACACAGGCAGAGGGAGAAGCAGGCTCCATGCACGGGGAGCCCGATGTGGGATTCGATCCCGGGTCTCCAGGATCGCGCCCTGGGCCAAAGGCAGGCGCCAAACCGCTGCGCCACCCAGGGATCCCCTAAAAGAGTCTTTTCTAATCACAATTTTTGTTAAAACCAATACATGACATTAGTTCTATTTTTTTCCATTTTGCAGGTGGGGAAAGTAGAAAACAGGTTAAGTGACTTACCTAAGATTACAGTTTCTTGTAATAAAATCAGGACTTCACATAAATTCTGATTCTGCATGTTGCAATAAGCTTTTTGCATACTAATAAATTGCTTACAATGGAAACTGATGACTAGTGCTTCCAGTATTCCTAATTCTCAAATCTAATAGCTACAATGCCTAATTCTCAGCATTAGTACCTGATAAATGAATGAAAGATATGAGAAGACTGATCCAAAGGATATGAGTAATCTTACCTGCTGGACTTTGGAGATTGCTCTTGTTTCTCTATAGAGAAAATTTTTCTAAAAATGACTTGAGTATTCATGTTTGTCAAACAAGTAAGAATGTCTCCCTCTGCGTATTTCTGGATAAACACTGGCAAATACTTATTCAATTGTCCTCAATCTCATGATTCCTTATTAATCTCTAAAAACTCCTATCATTACAAAACATCATGTTTGTAAAATGTTACATTCCCCAAGATTGCAACTTTCTATATGTAAGCTATATATTTTTGATGCTTATTCATCACCTTAATATTATAAGTAAAAATTTCTCCAAATCCAATTGCAGGATGGATTTCATCTACTCCCTGCCCACTAGGCATTGATTCATGTGCACTTTAGTTTCATACAATTGCCCTTTCCTGTTTCAGAATTTACCTTATCAATTAGTACTAAAGTTCTTTATTAATGTACTTAAGTGTAATTTGTTGCTCAACAGATATTTGTCATGAGCCAGTTACAATCAGGACACTGCACCAGATCGTTTTAGAAGCATAAAGATGAATACGAAGCTACCTACCTAGTTCAGAGAACATTTTCTCTTAAATAGGTTTGTGGTTAAATAAATAAATCACTGAACTTTGAGTTGTTAAAGTCAATTTCCTCTAGACAAAAGACACATGCCTAAAAAGTAACGTGTATTACAAGCAGTTAAGGGATGTAGATCATGTACAAAAGCAGTTAGAATTCATGGTTTTGATAAGTGGTGCCCATTCAGTATAAACTAAGTAACATGATGGCACAGAGCAGTGACAAATTAATTTGTTCATTGGGGGCATAAATGGGAATGTCAGGATAGTAATCAGGTTCTGAGGGAAATTGGATGTTTTATTTAAAAAGCTGTTGAGTTGAAGTTTTCAATATAAAGAACAGGTGAAATCATCTTGTAAATATTTGGAATTATGTTATGAAACCTAGGTTAGAAGTAGGGGTTGAAGATAAAATTTCAGATTGCTATTGTACAAATAAGAATGAAAGTGATATTAGATGTGGTTTCCATTGTAGATACTAAAGAACCAAAGGTGTTATTTTACAATTCTAACATTTTGAAAAATGTAATTATTTTAGGGTTGAGGACAATTTCCCCATCATTCTTAAATTACGTTATTCTATTCTTCAGTCAGAAGAGATGTTCTAGACAGCTAGGGCCTTAATGGTCCATTTTTGGCTTAACAACACAGAGTTGTCTTAGTGTCTTGCTGGCAAATATACTTGTCTGTAAAACAGTAACACCCCAGGAAAATTGGCAAAGTGATTGTGCTGAGTGTTCTGCTCTCTGACAAGGTACAGTGGGGAACTCAAAGGATAAACATTGGAGGCAAAGCCAAATCCTTGTTTCAGCAACCTATGTTTTATTAGAGCGTTGCATAGGTTATTTAACTTTTTCTGAGCTTCAGCTACTCGTCTGTAACATGTGGATAATAATATCAGCCTCAAATTTGGTGTGAAGATTAAATTAAATTTATTTTATTTTTTAAAGTATTTTTATTTATTTATTCATGAGAGACACATGGAGAGAGAGAGGCAGAGACACAGGCAGAGGAAGAAGCAGGCTCCATGCAGGGAGCCCAACGTGGGACTCGATCCCGGGACTCCAGAATCACGCCCTAGGCTGAAGGTGGCTCTAAACCGCTAAGCCACCCGGGCTGCCCACAAATTTATATTGTAGTAAGTAACCAGTACTATGACAGTTGCTCTTAGTATTACTCAATGCAAATTTGCTTATTTGGAATTGTCAGAATATCAAAATGGTGTTATTTGAGCCTTGTAAAGTGATAATCAAATATTGGCCGATAGCCATATTTTGATGGATGCACTTTAGTAAGAAAATGGAGAACTCCAAATAATGACAAAACTCCCAAATTTCAGGAAAATACATGGATACAGTTTAGAAAATGTATGGATAAATTCCTGAAGCTCTTAATTTGTTAGATTGGTTTATACTAAGCAAAAGATACAAGTATAAAAACGTGCTTTTTGTTATTCCTAATTTTTATTCAAGGCCAAGTAATTTGTGAAGATGTATCATACCCTTTTACAATTTAAGCTCCTAATAATTAGATTTCTTCTCAATGTATGATTATGACTGTATGAGACACACATGCACACATATACCCCACAGCAAGTCTGAGGTTAAAATTAGTTAGAGCAGGCTAAGTTGCAATAACAAATAGACTCCTAAAACTTCATTGGTTTAAAAAGCAAAAAGATCATTTCTTTCTTCTATATTAGTACAAGACGGATATCAAACATCAGCAGAGTAGCTTTCCTCTATACAATTATTCATTTTTTTAAGGTTTTATGTATTTATTCATGAGAGACACAAAGAGAGGCAGAGACACAGGCATCCCGGGACCCCAGGATCACGACCTGAGCCAAAGGCAGACGCTCAACCACTGAGCCACCCAGGTGTTCCTATACAATTATTCATTGACCAGGCCAACAACTTCTCTGCCACCTTTGATATGTTGCGCCCAGGGTCATGATCATTGCCATCCTAAAGTCAGGAGGGGAGAGGAACATGGAAGAAGATATGTAGGAGACATTATGAGTCATTTCTGAATGTGACACGTGACCCTCAGTTATATTCCATTGGGTAGAACTCAGATACCCAAACCTGACTACAAGAAGATGGAGTTTTGTTCTGTGCCAAGAAAAAGAATGATGGATTGTAATGAACCACTAGCAGCCTTTGCCACATTTTTCAATGTCAAGACAAATGTATTTAGTTGAATGGCATCTGTATTCACTAGTTACCTTTGGGAGATTTGTCAGAGGTATACAATTTGTTCTGCTTCAGTTTCCTGGACATGTCACCTCCTAGTTAAAAAAAAAAAGAGACACTATATCCATCTTAAAACTTGATGTAAGACCATTGCTAAATGGTAATAAGAGTAAGGACAAAAAGGGACACATGTCTATTAGTTTGAAAATTGGCCCCTAAGTGAAACCATTAATCCATGGCAATTTCATGTTCTCCTAGATCACCATGGTAATAGAAATGAATCAGCTTTTCATGGGACAAAATATGTACTTCAAAAATGTGAATCATATTGAGAATAATTTTCTTTAGTTTTCATATTCATTTTTATAAAATGAATGCTCTCCTGATTTTAACTCCTTTTCTCCAGTGTTGGTACTGTGTTTTTAGTAAATGGTGTTCCAATTGTATACAATAGACAGTGGATCAGCTCATTTCACTGTTTATACTTGTGTTTGCTGAAAATCCATACAAAAGCTCCCCACCTTTTTAACCTGGATAAAATCAGATGTAGAATCGAAATAAACTGATACATGAAAGAAAAACCTGAATTAGTTCAGACCAAAATTTTCTAACTAATTCAGTGACCATGGGGATGGGACCATGAATGTCACAGAAAATAGACTGACTTATCTATTTTTAGGTGAAGTTTCAGATAAAATCTCTGGTAGTTTGTCAATTTGCTTTCTTGCTGCTCTCTCAATTCTGACTGGGACTATACTTTGTTCTAACTCAGTTTTGCATGGTTAGTATGGATTCAACTGATATTTATTGAGAACCTACAATATATGATATTTATTAGAAGGAGGTATTTTATGGATACAAACAAATACAAGACTAAGCAAAATTTCTGTTGTGAAGAAACTTGTAATCTATTGAGCCTAGATGACAAAAAAGTACTTAAAAGATATTACTACGTAAAAAGACATTGCTCATCAGATATTATTTTAAAAAGGAAAAGAGCACTGAGATATGTGATAAAAGGAAAAGACTTAGACTTTATATTGTTGATGTCACCCTTGCCAATGGCATGAGTAGCAGTTTTGTTATGTATATCCTGTTAACCTATTAAATCATTCAACTTGATCACCACCTTGTGTAAGTATTTAACCCGGGTGGCTCAGCGGTTTAGCACTGCCTTGGGCCCAGGGCCTGATCCTGGAGACCCGAGATCGAGTCCCACTCAGGCTCTCTGCATGGAGCCTGCTTCTCCCTCTGCCTCTGCCTGTGTCTCTGCCTCTCTCTGTGTGTCTCTCATGAATAAATAAATAAAATCTAAAAAAAAAAAAAAAAAAAGAAAAACAAAATACTATATAGCAATGAACTAGATATAGTTCTTGACCTCAGGAAGATTATAGTTTAGGGAGGAGACAAACAGTAAATAAGCAGTTACAATAAAGTATGACAAGTGTTATGATTTGAAAATTGCAGCATATGATAAGGAAGGGTTATCAAATTTGGGGAAGTAAGGGGAAGTTTCGTGGAAGAAATGAGTTCACTGTGATATAAAATGTATTTATACCCCATTACTATTGAAGTAGATCTGATTTGAATAAACTCCATTTTGCATTCTATTTTAGAAAAAGATGTCTGATTATGAAAAAATAAACCTTTGTTTGGGACATTTGTAATGTTTTGGGGAAGAGTTCCAAATGCATCTAACAGTTCTTTCAAGAATTCCTTCTAACCATGAGTAGAAAAAAAAAAAACAAAACCATGAGTAGAAATTTGCCAGGGAGGAAACATGCTTCAGATTACAATCAACATAATAGAAACCAAGCCAAACATATATATTTTCAACAGAAGTCTTACTTGAGGGACAGGTACTAAGGAACTCTTTAGGATTTACCAGTAAAACAATATCCTACTTTATAAGACAAGATAAGGGACACACCAAAATTACTGACAGTTAGTGATCAAATGTCTACAGAGCATAAAGGGACGCATATAGCAATAGCTGACCCAAGATTGCAGTGACGTCACATTCTTAATCTCTTTAAAGTAACAAAAATATGTTGTCATTCCTTTATCAACAGATTTTGGCTTAATTAATTAATTACTTATGCATAAGCCTTTTCTCTATGTTAAAACTTCAGTAAGAGTAAAGACATCAAGACCACAATACTATCTATTTTAGATATGCAATCAATTTATTTAATTTTCGAATTTATGTACCTTGAATTATGGATAAAGAGCTAACTTTGAGGTGTGCGTGTGTACACATATATATTAAGTCTAGACTTGGAAGAAAATTGGGCATAAGTACAAAGTCTTGTGATTGAAATATCTGCAGGATTCTACAGGCCAAAGTAAAAATGTGAATCATTGCAACACTATTCATAATGGCCAAGATGTGGAAGCCATGATAAACGTCCATTGACAGATGAATGGATTAAGGAAAGGTGGTATATACACAACGGAATATTATTTAGCTTGTTAAAAAGGAGGAAATTCGAAAAAAAAAAAAAGGAGGAAATTCTACAATATGTGAAACATGAACAAACCTTGAGGACATTATGCTGGGGAATGAAGCCAGGCACCAGAAGGACAAATACTACATGATTCCAGTTATATAAGGTGTCAAACTCACAGAAACAAAGAGTAGTGTGGTGTTGCTAAGGACTGGGGAGAGGGAGAAATGGGGGATTTCTAATAAACACGTATACAATTGTAGTTATGCCAAATAAGTTCTAACAGATGTGATGTACCACGTCGTCCTTACAGCTAATAATGCTATATTGCACGCTTAATCCACTAAGAGTGCAGATCTCACATTAATTGTTCTTATCAAAGTAAGAATTTGAACTTGAATCTGAGTATGATGGGACTGGAGGGTATTAATCCAAAGAGGGACACAATCAGATTTAGATTTTTAGATGGTCACTATGTCTGTAGTGCACAGTGCACGTTAGAGGGCAA
This sequence comes from Canis lupus baileyi, assembly GCF_048164855.1. Classification (NCBI taxonomy): domain Eukaryota; kingdom Metazoa; phylum Chordata; class Mammalia; order Carnivora; family Canidae; genus Canis; species Canis lupus. The sequence goes on along the minus strand of NC_132850.1, from coordinate 60,993,195 downwards.
AGGTGGCAGCAGGATGAGCAGTTAGGATACACTTAACAGAATTCCTAGTGAGACCTGACAGAGATGCCAGGGCCATGGGTCTTACCAATGGAGACTGTGAAGCGGATGGATACATGTGTTTCCTGAAAGATAATGAGGGCTATTCAGGCAAATGGTAGTAGAGTAAAGCAGCATTTCTTTCTACCAGGAATAGATTATTTTGCTATTTTTTTTTACTTGAGGCATAACTGATATCCAACTAATATTAGTATTAGGTGTACCACATAATGATTTGATATTTGTATATATTGTAAAATGATCATTGCAGTAGGTCTAGTTGACAACATCACCATACAGAGTTATGGACTTTTTTTCTTGTGGTGAGAACTTTGAAGATTTACTCTCTTAGCAACTTTCAAATATGCAGCACAGTATTATTAATTGTAGTTGCCATGCAGTACATCACATATCCTAGACTTATTTATTTTATAACTGGAAGTTTGTACCTGTTGACTTCCTTCCCCCATGACACCCATCCCCATCCCCCTACCTCTAGCAATCACCAATCTGTTCCTGTATCTATGAAGTTATTGTTTCTTTTTTAGATTCCACATATAAGTGAAATCATACAGTATTTGTCTTTCTCTGCCTGACTTATTTCACTTAACATAATATCCTCAAGGTCCATCCATACTGTTGTAAATGGCACGATTTCATTCTTTTTTTTATAGCAGAACAATATTCTATTGTATGTATATAATACATATTTTCTTGATCCATTTATCCATATATGGACACTTAGAGTGTTTCCGTATCTTGGCTATTGTAAATGCTGCAGTGAACATGGGGGTGATATATCTTTTTGAGTTAGTGTTTTTGTTTTCTTCAGATAAATACCCAGGAATGGAATTACTGGATCATATGGTAGTGTTATCTTTAATTTTTTGAGGAACCTCCACACAGGTTTCCACACTGGCTGCACCAATTTACATTCTCACCAACAGTGTACAAGGGTTCCATTTTCTCCACATCCTCACCAACACTTTTATGTCATGATTTTTTGATAACAGCCAAGGAATGGGTATTTTAAATTCATATTTTCATAAGAAACAGTTTTCTTTTTAAGTGTCCAATAATTTCTCAAGTGCTAGAGGATACAAGCACGTACACTTTGATTCATGCCAAGAAGCACAATCCTGAGTAATTGTGATTGCATTCCAGGCATCTAAACATAAATGCAGTGGCATACTGTGACAGGGGCTATTAGTGCTCCTTGAACACATGGGAGAAAACCATTTCCTACTCACTTCAGTTACTCAGGCCATGTGACTAATTGTAGCCAATGAAATATGAGAGAAGCCAAAGTGAATTACTTTCAAGCGGGGCATGCAAATGCAGTCTTCAACCTTTACCCTCTCTTTTTCTACAGGAGAGCCTTGGATGGCATGCATTAAGATATCAAAGTCATCGCAAGATGGAAAGATCGTGGATCCCTCAAAGTCTTTGCCTATGACTGAAAAATAAACAACATTGTTTTAAGCTACTGTGTTTTAATGTTTTAAGCATTAACTATCTTGACTAATATATATTGTCAGAAAAAATAAACATAAAAAATAATACCACATATTGACTCTCCAGGGTAAAACATGCACTAGAATCATTTCAACCATATTTGTTTTGTACCGACTGTGAAATGGAACCTTCATATACATAAAGACATATCCTCACAACAAACCTTGAGTTGGGTATTACGAGCTTCATTTTTTTATAGATGGGAAAGCTGTGATTTAGAGTGGTGCCAACTGACTCATGTTTACACAGTGGCCAGAATCCAGCTTTCAAGTTAAGTCCATCCACTATCTTCACTTAGTCCACTTAGCTTGTTCTGAGAAAAAGAATTAAAGATTCTATCGACCTTTTATTACTTCTATGATTTTTCAGACAGGTAATTTGTTATCCAATTTCTTTCACATGAGAAACTCTGAATTAATGTGTTGCTAGTTTTGATAATCCTTTATCTAAGAATTCAGATCACTTCGAGGAGTATTTTCACTTAATAGCTTATTTTATCTGCCAATATTTTTCCGGGCTTAAGAATTTTCATCATTTTTCATACAGCAGTTACTAAGCTGGGTCTTCTTGCTTACCACATAATGTTCATTTCACGCTTTTCCAGTATTTTGTGAAATCTATCTCCCCAAATAGCATTACTCAGCTTCTTTCAGTGTAACTGTACATAGCATAAAACTGCAAGATTTTTCCTCATGGTTTTTCAGCACTTGCTATACATCTCATGAAGCAGACAGTAGGGCTAAATATGGCCTTTAAAAGAAAACTAGCTTCAATGAGGTAAAATAATGGTAAAATTGACATACAACAAGCTGTACACTTAAGTGCACAATTTGATAAGTTTTGACATATGTATAAACCCATGAAACTATCACCATAATGAAAAAAAAACACTAATATATGATGTGGGGAAAGGAAAATGAGGAGTTGGTTAAACGGTATAAGACTTTAATTATGCAAAATAAGTAAGTTTTGGAAATCTAATATAAGGAATGTAACTATAGTTACAAATATGTGAGATTTATATATGTGAGATTGGTCAAGAGAGTGCATCTTAAGTATCCTTACCACACACAAAAAGAAATTGAAAGAAAATGGTAACTATATGAAGTTATGGATATGCCAATTATCTTGATTGTGGTGATTATTTCACAGTGTACATGTACATCAAAACATCAAGTTGTACACCTTACCTATATACAATTTTTTATTTGTCAATTATATCTCAATAAAGATAGGAAACAAGCAAGCAAAAAGACCAAATATCCCTGGAAAACTTTCCTGTGTCCCTTTGAAATTCCTCTACGCCAGCTGCTTCCCAATAATTAACCAAAACCAAATCTGCTTTTTATCACTATAAATTCATTTTCACTTTCTAAAGTTTTATATAAATGGAATCATACTGTATATATATATATATATGTATATATATATATATATATATTTCTTTCATCATCTAGATACATATACTGAGATATACACTTTGCAAAACAATATTTTCCAGTCTGGGCTTGTAGTTTCATTTTCTACAGTATTTTTTGAAGGGAAGAAGTTTTTAAAATTTGATGAAGTCCTATTTATTAACTTGTTCCTCTATGGATTGTACTTTTTTGGTGTTGTACCTTAGAAATATTTATCTAACTCATGATCACAGAGGTTTTCTTCTAAAAGTTTTAGAACTTTTTTAAATTTAGGTCTACGACCCATTTTCAGTTATAAATATGACATTTTAATGTTTAAAATTATCAACCATTCAAAGGTAAAAATATTTTGAAAATTTCACAGACATGATGAGACCTGTCTTAGGTTAGGTGTCCCAGAATATGGATGACAATTCATTTGTAGCAGATTCATTGGGAAGTACTCTCAGAAAAAAAATACCTGTGTGTGAGTGACAACAGAGGGTGGGACCTAGGACAAAGAAATTAAACTGCAGTGCAGTGCTCATAAGATCTTAATAAATCCCATAGGTAGTGGTGATACTTTAGATTTGTCTCTATGAGGAATGGAGATGGGGATTTTGCACACTATATTACCCGACATTGAATCAGGGCTGTCCTTGGGAAAGAGCAGAAACTTGGATAGGCAAGGATAATTTCTGAAGAGGGACTCAGCTTTGAGTTCTCAGTAGTTAATACCCCCAGAGGCTGGGAACTGAATGCCTGGGACCTGAGGAGGAGATGTCTGGGGAGAAAGTGTATCACAAAATCTACTACAATGTCAAATCCTTTTATCCTCAATATGACAGTGCACAAACTGATCCAAATAGCTTCAATAGGTTGCCTAGAGTTACTCTTGCTTGTGATAGAGATGAAGGCAGAGCCCATTTTTGAAAAGTTTATTAAGAGGAAACTTATTATAAATTGAGAGAGGCTTTCACATTAGTATGATGAAAATCCATCAAGGTTAAGCTTTAAAAATTACTCTTCACTCCTAAGATGGTGATTTATTCTTGACAGAACCAATTTATTTAATTTTTAAAGTGAAAATCTGTGCTACTGAAAATTACTAAGCTGTGTACCTTAGTGGGAAAATATGTATTCCTAGCCTTTTAAGAGAATCTTTATTCAAAGTGAGTGAGTTTGATTAAGATTACAGAGAACTCTCAGGTTGACAATGACAGTGTCTATAAGGAAGAAATCAGTGAGATAGATAAATTTAAGAATGGCAAATTAGTCCAGTTAATTAAGGGTAGGATGGGAAAACAAATCCCTGCTGGTGAATATATTTAATGCTGATGGTTGAACTTTAGAGACCCAATAAACTACTCTCTGAAAGTAGACTTCAAAACTGAAAATAATTATGTCTTTATCTAAGCTGAGCAAATATTACTGTTGAAGTTACTGTTATTAATTTGGTTATAAGAAATAGTCCTTATTTTCTGGTTTTAAAAATGATTTAAAAGTTAAATTTCCCCTACTGTTTGTGTTAAAACCTCAGAGACTAATTCTCAAAATCTTAAGAAAGATTAATTTGTGGTGCTTTTTAAAAATACTGACTTTTTAGTCTTCATCTACCCCCAACTCCCCAGCCTGGGGAATGGGATCCAGGAATATACATTTTTAAAATGATTTTTTTCCTGAGTTTTCTGAGAAAGACCATTGTAAAAGAAGAAATAGTGTCAAAAGAGTATTGTTCTCTGAATCACAAACTAATCATTAACTACAAATAACCATCATCTGCTTAAAGTTGAAATTAATAAATCTTAGAGCTTAGGTAAAACACTTACCTTGAATCTTAAAAGTGTGCTTTAGAATTATCTCAACTGTCAATCACAATAATTACCAAATCTAGTGTTTTGATTGTTACAACATAAAATTAACATTTTTTAAAAGAAATTCTTTCCTTGAAAAAATAATTCTCTCTCTCTCTTTCTCTCTCCCTCTCTCTCTCTCTATCTATATCTATACCTATGTATATAAATTACCACCCCTTCCTATCCCAGATACATTGTTCCTTCAGCCTCATTCCAGACTGTGACTGAAGCTGGAAGAAATTCACAGTGAGAACCCTATTTTCAGAGCATTAAAAGTGATCTTGTTTCTCCCTCCTCAATCTTTATTCTTCAGCTCCCTGCTGAAGACTGAGATCTTCTAAACTCTAGGTTACTGGCCTGATTAGTAAGAAGAAAACTGGAAAACTAGCAGAAAGAGTTTCTACCAGCAGAATCAAATTTGAATGGCTGTGAGAAAACGTGCTTTGATTCTATAAAATTCTCCTCTGTTCCCAACCAGCAGCATTACTACTCACTGAGTAAAGTTGAGAGCAATCAAGTGTGTTACAAAATCTCACTCAGGTGCCATAGCAAGGCCATTTTCATGCTTAAATCAAAGTTGTTTTCATAATACCTCATCACTGTTTTGTGGAGGGGGGAAGGTGTTAAAAGGCAAATGTAACATTTGACAAAACATTATTAGCATTGTTTGAAGCTTCACTTTGTTGTTGTTGTTGTTGTTGTTGTTGTTTTGAAGCTTTACTTTGTTAGAGGACAATGATGTATGCATACTTTAGTATTTAGCAAGTGGCAAAGAATGCCCTATCAGACTTGTTAATGAAAATAATGTAATGATGAAAATAATGCAAGTGACCAGATACACAGAGAAAGCAAATAAAATTATGCCAACAGAATTCCAAAAAAAGGAAATATCAGAGAGCTTACTCAAGATGTGAACACTCCAGAGCAGTATTTATAACTGAAGTAGAATAATACCATATGACAGTGCCAAGTTAAAAATGAGTTGTTCTTTCTCTATATAATGTGATATGAAGGAGGATTATTATGTTATATGGAATGGAAGAAATTTTTTTCCTTTCAAAGGCTAAAACCCATAAAATTAGTTAACCAAATATTCAGCTGCATGTAAAAAATAATTGTTAAGATTAAGCTTTCAGTTGTTTTCCTTTTTTTCAAAAAGATTTATATTATTTTATTTTAGAAAGAGTGTGAGCAGGGGAGGGGCAAAGGGAAAGAGAGAGAGAGAAGCAGACTCCTCACTGAGTGGGGAGCTCAATGGTGGAACTTGATACCACAACCCTGAGATCATGGCCTGAAAATTAAGAGTTGGCCACTTAACTGACTGAGCCACCCAGGCACCCCTGATTAAGGTTTTTATTTTTATTTATTTTTATTTTTTTAAAGATTTTATTTATTTATTCATGAAAGACACATACAGAGAGAGAGAGAGACAGAGAGAGAGGCAGAGGCACAGGCAGAGGGAGAGGCAGGCTCCATGCAAGGAGCCTGATGTGGGACTCAATCCCGGGTCTCCAGGATCATGCCCTGGGCTGAAGGCGGGGCTAAACCACTTAGCCACCCAGGCTGCCCCATTGATTAAGGTTTTTAAAGAGAAATATTAAAGATCAAACTGTTTATTAAAAAATACAGAACATAAGTGTTTATAAGTGATGTTATAAAGATATACTTAAAAATTTCTCAAGAAGCATATGATGTTAAATAGATTACTTTATTTAATCTGTTTCATGCACAGTTGAAGATAATCAGAGATGACTCACATATTATAGGAAAGGGAATACCTCAGGCCAAGTTGCACAAGAGTAGTTATAGTTATATGTCTGGTGTTTAGACAAGGACAAACATATAGTTACAATATCTACAATGGGAACTACATTGTGACATTACAGGAAATTGTCCACAAGAACACTGTTAAGATATATTCTAAAAATATAGCAAACTGGAAAAACTATGTTTGACCAAATAAAAGTAGCAATGATTTGAGTTATATGAGCCTTTCCATTTCAGGGTTATTCCTATATAGCACAATAATATCATGTGTGTGTGTGTGTGTGTGTGTGTGTGTGTGAAGTATTCCTTTTGTAAAGGAATTTGTAAAATTAGATTACAAATATTAAGGTGTCCATCTATGCACAATTTTCATAATTAAGTCCTAATTGTTAACTACACATGTCATTAGCTGCAACCAACTTTAAAATAGTGATTTTTGTGCTTCTTTTGTTTATTTTCACCAAGTGAATAAGAAAGAGAAAAAAAGGAGGCAATAAAAAGTTGAGAATTAATGGGAAAGCAGGACAGGAAAAATAAAGAAAAAAAAAGATGTCCTACTTCCTTTTACAGTTGGAATGAATAGGGCATAAAACACCATGGCTCCCATTGTAACAATGGAAAACATCAGACAAGTGACAAAAATCATAGCTTAAAAAAATCTATCAGAGAATTTAGCTTCTGGAAATACGGAGTAGCAATGACTGGATTTACCTTTCCATCTGAAGTGACTAAAAAAATTATACAAATTATATGAAATGATGATACTCATGATTAGGGATATCAGTCAGAGGTGGATGGTATCCCAAAGAGACAGAAACAAATGAGGTGAGTCCAATACCTGTGCTAGCTTTCTCTTTTGAGAGTCTCTGGGCTGAGTCCCAGTGACAGTGAAGCCAGGTGGACTCTGTAAAACTCTCTGAGTTAAGGAGGCCGTGTTGAGAATTCACGGACACCAAGGAGGCTAGAGTTTGCCGAGCAGAGTATGGGAGAGGAGAGAACTGCACGGAGAGTAAAGCATAACACTGTGCAGATTCCCCTGTCCTTGAATATTCAGCAAAGTACTGATCAGTGCCTGTATATGAGAAAACCAGCCAGGACTGGGGAAAAGGGCATCAGAGGATTGGAGGGGCCTCAACGCTCAGCATTCACGTAGAGCTGGGAATGGTGACCAGCCAGTTTGGAATCCTTCTAATTCATACAGCATTGAGTAGGTTATCCAGGAAGGTCTTGCCTCAGTAGTGGTGAATAATTATCCCCAGGCTACATGCTTCTCTGCTTCTGCCTACTGGGTGATAAAAGCAAGACCAAATCATGAAGAAAACCTCATCAGGACCCATTGTAAGTTACTCAAACACCGTGTGAAGAGAAAATATTAAAGGGTGCCAGAGAAAAACAACATGTTACCTACAGAGAAATAAAGGTAGGGATGATAGCAGATTCCTTACTGGAAATTATGCCAGCAAGAAGACAATGGAGCAACATTCTAAAGAATGAAGAGGAAAAAAATTGTCAGTTTAGAATATTGCACTCAGATATCTTCCAAAAATGAAAGTAAAATTAAGATTTTTTCAGATGTACAAAAGTTAAAACTATCACTGGCAGACCTTCATTATAAGAAGTGTTAAGGAAAATCAGGCAGAAAGAAATTACATTAAATGGAAGTATGGATTTACTGAAATGAATAAAGAATATCAAAAATGGTAACTTATAGACATTTATCCTAAGCAAGCAATCAGAAATATTCAAATAGATTCACATACAAGGAGCATTACTGTGGCATCATATTTTAAAAATAAAAAAGGGAAAAAAAATAAAATAACCTAAACATCTAATAATAGATTAATCAAATGTATTAGGGAACAGTCATACAAAATGATGTGTGTGGCCATTAAAGACTTTTGGGGAAGTATATTTAATGTTACAGAAAAATGTTCAGATTTATAAATTAAGAAAGTTCATGATGTAATTCTGTAGTACAATTCAAGTCCTCTTAAATCGCAAATGTAAATGTATATATGCTCAGAAAAAAATCTTATTCATGATCTGTTTTACTGCATTTCAGTTATCTCAATCCATTTGTATATAATAAATTGGGCTTTAAATCATTTAAAAATATATATTTATATATATATATATATTTTTTTAAGTTACCAGATAATCAGAGATACTTTCTATGCCCTGGTGCCCATGAAATTACTGAAATTGGCCAATCCACAGGGAGTCCAGGAAATCTAGCTAACCCCATTCTTCTTGTCATATTATCAAGTATCCTTCCCACTGCCGCTCCAGTTTGTACCACTCTGTCCCAGTGTACAACCACCCGTGTGGTCCTGCCTGGTAGCCTTTTTTCATTTCAAAGTATAACAAAACATTCTGCCTTTTATCAGTCCAAGCATCATTATATCGTGTCTCACCCATCAAAAGAAATTTTAAATCTTATAAAACAGAAATATTACAATTGCAGTGAATATAGTTCATGCTTTTCTAGGTCCACATTTTATCTTTGTTCATTATCTTACTACCTAGGACTCTGACTGGTATGGACAGCATCCAGGGAATCTCTTGTTTTCTGGCTTCCAGTTGAATCCAGCCAATGGCACACACTGCAAAAGACTAGATCTGAAGCAATTAAAGTCTGGGTCCTTGAGGTTCTTTCCCTGCAGGGCTCTGCGGGTGGGTAGAGGTCTTCTGCCCAACACTCCTTCTGGGCAGCCGTGTTCATAGTGGTATATTCCTGTTTCTACTCCTTCTCCGTGCATCTTTAAGTCTGTATATAATAACAGCTCTTTGCTATTGCTAACTGTGGGATATGGTATTAACCCCAACTGAACCCTTTAAATCTTCCTCATGTCTTTGTAAAGACTCCACCTTTTAAAATATGTCCATGTACTATGTTTTAATCCACCATACTTTTCCTTCCAAGCATCTGCTGACACAACGATGCAGTAGTTATACAATTTAAAAATGTCTTAAAATAATTGAATATTTTTGTAACACTTGGCAAGTAGAATTCCAAGGATTCTAAATTAAGTTTTATTAAACTGTTTTTTCTCATCATTCTAACATTTCCATTGCTAAGAAGTGATGTTTTTTAAAATGTTAAACTTCTGGAGCACCTGAGTGGCTCAGTCAGTTGAGCATCTGACTCTTGGTTTTGGCTCAGGATACGATCTTGGGGTCATGATCTCAAGGCCATGAAATTAAGGCCTGCATCAGACAAATATTTTTTAAAAATGGGGAATTTATTTTGGAGATATACCTATTAATATTTCATAAAAGGCTGTTAGCATGCCTAACAAGAAGCAAAGGATTAGCACGAAAGGGCTCCACTTAATTTTCTGATGTTAGGTATACAATATTGCATTTTTGTAAGTTTGCTGGAGTTTAGGTGCTTTAAAAATACCTAAAGCTTTCTCTCTAGTAAAATACAGAAACATAATGGCTACCATCCATGGTAGGGGCCAGCTTTAGAATGATGATATTAAATACATTTTCTCCATATTTATCCACCCAACAACAAAATAAGGTATCAGCATCTCTTTTTACAAATGAGATTCATTGAAAACAAATAAATTGTACAAATTTCCAGCGATTAAGTAGTGGAAAAGGATGCAAATCTATTTCAATTTGATTCTAAAGCCTATGCTATGGGTTTCAATTTTAAGAAGAATCTTTTGAATTTCCTTTCTGGATGTGAAATTAACTCCTATTTCAAATATTGAAGTTCTTGGTAGATTTGTATCATTTCTAAGCCCACTCCTTTTTCACTAATTTATTTTTTTATTAAATAGAAAAAGAAGAATAATGTATTTTAGAGAAAAACTAGGAGCAAAACAATGAAATGTCCAAATTTGAACTGATTATTATTATTAAATTGGTTCCTTAAGCCTTATAGCTCAGGCTTCATTCTTTAGATAATTTAATTTGGAATGAAACTACCTATGATAAACAGCTGTTTTAATTTGTGATATTCATTTATTAACTGTTGATATTAGAGGCAGAAAAATTATTTTAAAAAGGATACTTTTAAAACACTAGTCTCAAACTAAATTTGTCAATATGTACAACAGTCAATTTATCAAAATCAGGAAGTGCAAAATTTTTTGCAGTTTTATCTGTTGAGGCAGTTGCTAAAACTCGGAGGGAGTTAAATGTCAGGCAAGAGTCTGTCTTGCTTATGACTACTTAAGGTCCATAAATATTTTAATATTTTTATTTACTTCCATTTCCTTTTGTCCTCTTATAAGGTCATGGATACCTTGCTATCACCTACTATTATGAATGGAAAAGAACCAATGATCAAATTCACAACTACAGTTCTTTCAGACATTAGTTGTTGATTTATTTTGCCCCCAGAGCAAGGTCCCAGCTTAAGCTCCTAACCTTCTGCACCGGTTAGAATTCTCTCAGAAAATGTATTGTTTCTATCCCTCTCTCTCTTTTTTAAAGGTTTTATTTATTTATTCATGAGGGACACAGAGAGGGAGAGAGGCAGAGACATAGGCAGAGGGAGAAGTGGGCCCCCCACAAGGAGCCTGATGGGCAACTGGACCCCGGACCCAGGGATCATGCCCCAAACCCAAGGCAGAGGCTCAACTACTGAGCCACCCAGGTGTCCCTGTTTCCATCTTTCATCAAAGTTTATATTTAACCAATCCTAGCCTGACACATGCTCTTACCTATTTAAGTCTGTCTATGGATTTTTTTCTACTACATCTTCTATTACATTTTAAACAAAAGCCAACAATGCAGCCCATTTCCAACACTTCTAATTAATTAACTTCCAGTTGACATTCTCACTAAGCAGATAAATTCAGTCTCCTGAGTGACCTGAATAAAGCATGTAGTCATGCTAATTCAATAGTCTCCTGGATTAGGCTGTATTTGTCTTCAATAAAATTTGATGTAAGGGCAGTTCATGTCTAGAAGCATTGCTGGAGTCATCATACACATACTGTGTAATAGCTTTTGGATTCAGTAACAAAGTTTAGTATTTTTGCCAGCTTCATTGAAGAGATGGAATAAGTGGCTTGAAAATTGACTGTGAATTTTAATTTCTCGATTTCACCAAGTCCATATTTCCAGTCAAGTTTTTAATAAGCTTAATTTGAAAATCACCAAATCTGATTTCTTTCTTATTCAGGATTATCAATTCTTTCCTCACCAGACAATTGTTTTATTGTCCAGGAATAAAAATTAAGAAAAAAAAATCTCATTGCTGATCATGTGATGTCATAACTGCTGGATTTAGAAGACCACATTTAGAAGAACAATCCAAGATTGATCATTTTATTAAATTAAAGCATAGATTCCATTAGAATTTTCCCGAGATGGTGTTCAGAGGCATAAATATGCCAAGAAAGGACAGAATTCATGAGCATATGCTTTCTACATATTAGGATAAACCTACATACGTAGTCTTTTTATTCATTTAATCATCATCAAGATTCTATTATATGCCTGGCCTTTTTTTCATAAAATATTTATTATATACCCAAATATTTGGGTATGAAGTATAAGTTGTCATTTTTTTTTCTTGCCACGCATTCACTTGTGAATTTTAGGTTCTGAAATATCGGAATGTGAGAAAAATTTAATGGGTAAGGATAATTTCTATCTTACCACGTTGGTAAACTTTCCACCTTTCTAATTACATTGACCTAGAATAATATCTCATTCTCCTTACTCTATTCTTATTTAAAGCAAGAAACAAAGCTAGGGATCTGGGGGGAAGATGCTAAGGTCATATTTTGAAGAAGCTTAAACTGAATATACAGGCCAGGTTAGAGGAATGTTGAACCTCATATGCAAAGTTTCATCCCTTGACTAGGGCTTCTCTTAAAACTAGACTCCAATCTACTGTAAGAGAATCAGTTTGGAAGGGGTCCCTCTGATTTTGAACCTAGTTATGTGTTTTCACATCATGAGATCATCAGGGAATTTTGTATCATCAGGAAGTATTACTCAGTCACATTAAAAATTGTCAAACATGTTTTTGAAATAATTTTGAAAGCTCCTTGTAATATAAACCTAATAGTAGTTCATGTGCTGAAATACTGAGAGAAATGAAGAAACCAAAACTTATTACCTAAGAAAGTTATCTATTAAAGAATAGTTTTACACTAACCCTGTGTGGGCTCCAGTTCCAGAAGAACTCACTATAGAATATGAAAACATTTTTCTTAAACTCCCCGCAGCAGACCATCATGTTCCTTTAAAGTATGCTTGTGAAGACACTGCTTTACATAATATTTTCACAGAATCTTTTTTATTTGCATATAATTTTAGTCCTTTAAATGAAACTGCCAACTCTTTCATTTGAAAATGTACAACTCTGCGGCTCAAGCAAAAAAAGAATCTCAAGTAACCACCCTTCTTGGCTCACCTGATGTAAAGTTATAAGTGGTCAAGATGATGCACTCCTAGCTGCATATTTGCAACTGAACTAAACTGAGTATTAAGTAAATGATGTTAATACTCAGTAAACTGAGTATTAAGTAAATGAGTCACTCCATATTCTGGGGCTGGAAGAGGTGCTTCAGCAGTATTTTGCAACTCAATTTTATTTTTATTGACTATACGTTTATCACAGCTCAGGTGGTATTACCTGTTTGTTTTTCTAATGTTGCCCCCTTTCAACAGGCCCAGTTGCCTTGCCCTCAGCAGCCCAAACCAATGCCTGGTACTGTCCAAAGTCCTGAGTGGCATTCCTGTGCCAGGCCTACCCCTCGCTCTCTGCTTTGTGACTTGTCGCTGCAATCATGGGGGTTGCGGCCACTGTGCAAGGCCCTGGTGGGCCAGTTTGTTCCCCATCTTTATTGAGGTATGATTAACAAATAACACTGTAAGTTTCAGATGTACAGTGTGATGATCTGTTACATGTACCTACTGTACATACATATATGTATATTGCAAAATATACATATTGTGAAATAATCATCGCAATAGGGTTAGTTAACACATCCATCATCTTATATAGTTAGCATTTGGTGTGCGTAGCAGGAGGGGGCTGTCAGGCTTGGGAGGGATGGTGGTCACACACACTGCAGACGCCAAGAGCAGAGGGCAGGTTTGGGCACTGTGCAAGGGGGAAGGTTGTGTGTAGACGGGGCCCTTCAGCGGCTTTCTGCCAAGTGGGGCAGGAATAATTCCAAAGAGTGGGTGGTAGAGTGGAGAGGAGACGACTGCATAGACTTGAGTTCTGGGCCTGAGTGTGTGGGCTGCAGGAAGACCAGGAATACAGTGGAAGAAAAAAATTATCATAATATAATTTATAACATCTGAGTCAAAAGTTCTTGGATTTGAGGAAGCCTCAGCC